>NW_028297111.1:7443557-7774943 GCF_055798465.1 Pogonomyrmex barbatus | reverse complement strand
GATAACGGAACTCGCTCTCACTCGTTGTTTACGTACACCCTCCCTCCCCCCCCCCTCTCCCCGCCCCGCGGTCTCTGGTGTGTAGAACGCGCCGCATCTTACATGCCGCTGTATGTGCCGTGCGATTATTGGCCATATCGATAGCGGTACGATTCCCGGCGGCGCGATATTCCGGAAAACGGTGTATTCTCTGTCACATCGACGCCCGCTCACATTTTCACCGCGTTACCTCGATGCCGCGAAATAAGATTTCGATACGCGCGGGAGGAGGGGGGGGGAGAGTTCGCGCGCGTCATCTCTGACTCTCGCGAGGGGGGCGACGTTCATTCTTCATAACGCCAAGTAACTTCGAATCACATATTCGTATATGTCTACATTTTTGATCTTATTTCATTTTCATCGTAATTTAACGTAACGTTTTACCATCATATTCTTTGATAATCTATCTTGATTTTTTTACTAAAAAGAAGCCAAAGGTTTTACATGAAGATAAGAATATAGAATTTTTTTTACAATAAAATATCTAAGACTTGAAAATTAATTGTAAAATCATAGTTCAATATTTGCCATAGTTATATGTTATATTTTTCAAACGTGTAAAAAGATTGAATTAAAAAAATTTAATATAAGGACCTAAAAATCCAGAGATCTGAAATCTTTCCATATTGGCTCCTTAAGACTACAATTATTTTTGAAATGTGAAGTACATGTATTGTAATGAGAGATATTAGTTAAAAGATATATTTAATTTATTTATTTAAAGTGTGTATATATATATATATATATATATATATATATATATATAAAATAAAATATTTATAATATAAAAACTTGAAGATTAATTGTCAATTCACATTTCAAGTTTAAGAAGAACCTAACGATCGAGAAATCTGAAATCTTTCGTATTGGCTTCTTAAAAAACTAAATTATTTTTAAGATGAAAAATATTAGTATAGACGTTAGTTAAGGATATATTTAACCTATTTGTTCAAGTTGTATATATAATCGACATGCTATAATTACTACTATAGCATAATTTATAAAAAAAAAGATGATTTTATAATTCTATATGTTCTTCTGTCTTTTGTAATTTCTGGATAGCTGGCCGGTTAATTTTTTTTCTTAAGTGTTTTGCAAATCATGGAAACAGTGCTTATTAAGAAAGGATTTCATAGTGAAGAGAGCGATACAGAGACCGGGGGATTAAGTCGAGGCGATAACTCGGAACGTGGAAAGTAAGGCGGAAAGTAAGGGCGAAAGTTACACATACACCGCTCGCCTACCCGGTATTTGATGAAAAAGAGAAAATGGAGGTAGATTAGGAAAGACGAGAAGAAAGGCCACACCCGCCCCGGATAATGGCTCTCGCCTGATAGCCATTTTAATGGTCCGTTTAAAGTTCAAACGGTTGTTAAATGTCGCCGTATATACGCACTTATCTATCCTAGGCGCAAGTAAATTTTCGCTGCGCCCCATTTACTTACGCGAGGATACGAGCTTGCGGCGTGACGCACGCGAAACTCGCCCCCCCCCCCCCCCCCGGAAGCGCATCCACGATTTTGAAATGGAAGGGACAACTTTTAATCCGACAAATTTTACGGAAAGGAATTCTTAATTATCGAAAAAAATTTGTGTTACTTCCTGATATTACGCAGATGAAGCAATTAAGGGGAACATTTCTGTTTTAGAAGAATTAAAATTATATCATCCGTACAACAGAATTATCAAAGTTTAGAAAAAAATATATTTTTTTACGTTTATCATGTTTTCAATATTAAATTAAAGAAGTTATACAGTATAAATAACATGGTTTTCAATATTTGTATAAAAGATATTTGTAATCAATATTTCTTCTAGTTGATGACAAATATTTTTGATCATTAACAAATTAACTTCTAAAATCAATTGTAAGAAAAAAGATTAATCATTTATAGGAACATTTTGAATTACTTGAATAACTGAAACGTACGTAAAATATACGAATAATAAATTATGTATATCGAATTAATAATTTTAAAACAAAATATAGATATCCTAAATATTAAATGCTATTTAACTCTAGTTTTAATACTGCAACGTACAATTTTTTTCCTTTCTCTGTAAGAATTTAAAAATTAACTTTAATTATTAAATTAAATTTTTAAACTATTTAGAAAACTACATTTAGCTTTTTACAAAATAATCTGAAAAAAAAGTAATATAAAATTTTTATTTTTTGCTAGCGACATATATATTCTTCATATATTTATTAAATTTTAGAATGTTTTAGATAAATTTAGATTTTCTTCTCTGAATGAATATAATCTTCGTAAAAAGCTCGATTCCTTCCATTATTTTCGCACACTCAATAATTTTGCGTTAATTGTTAATTTTTAAGGTTAACGAGAGAGAAAAAATAAAATACTTTCTTGGATCCTTAACTAAACTTTTGTTACGTTTAACGGAATATTTAATTGAAACATTTATGAAAAAAAAAAGAATTTATTAAATCTAATATCTATAATAATAGATCCGATATTTATTCACAAATTTATTTCATCCAGCAAAAAATATTCTGTCTATTCGCTTAAACTAATTTGCGTACAACGCGGGTGGAGTAAACGTGTGTTCAATTGTATGCTTATTATCGCACAATTCCAAGGTGGATTCGTTGTAATTTTCATCAGGCAAGATGGAGGGAGGAGGAAAGTGCAACTTTTCGCCGTTCGCGTGCACTATTAAGGGTTAATTGGAGGACGTGCGCACGTGCCGAAGGGATCTCGGACGGTGGCATTAGCATATTAGACGGAGAAACACTGATTTATAATTACGAAGGATACGCGTCGGATTCCCGGGCACGCAACGGCCACGACGGATCGTGTGTGTCGTCCTCGCACGCTTTGAGAGGCTCGCTCTGTGCCGATTAACATATCCGCTGCGGGACCTCCGATCGCTCCTCGTTAAACGCGTGCCCCGGTCGTGTTCGGACCCCTCCCCGCTCTCCTCCCCCCGTGTGGGTGTGCGGTCCCCCTTTGCGTGTTCGGCTGTCCACTCCGAGCTGTCGCAAGAAGGCCGGCTACGCCGTCCTTTGCGATCGTCATCGACACTAGGATAAGACCCGAACCGATGCGAATGCGATGGTATCATTGCCGAAACATGTACGGTATATACGGGGGGATGTCTCGTAAAATTTCACAGACAATAGAATCTATTGCCTGTGAAATGAAAATGGAAACAATCTTGATGAAATTTTGATAGATCTCTTTCTCTCTCTCTCTCTTTTTTTTTTTTTTTTTTTGCAATTTCTCTGATCTCTTGTTTAAATCAGATATTTTGATGATTTGACATCAAGTCGAAATCTTGAAACAGAAATTGAAATTGACTTGTGAAATTGATAGATCAATAATGTATTTCGCTCTTCAACGATATAATGCGTTTATAGTTAGTGATTTCCTGCTGAAAGCGCGATTAACGAGCGGCCGTTTTATCCTCGTTGCGAGCCAATTCCTTTCATAAATCCAAGATCCGCGAATCGAGCAGTCTTTTAAGGGCTCGCGTATCTGCGAGAGATCGTCGGAAAGCGCGGAAGAGCGGGTGGTTCGGTGGGGAAGAGGGGGGGAGAGGGTGAGAGAAAGGGGTCTCGAGAGCGTCGGGAGGACAGGAAGGGAGATGGTATCGGTGCCATATTAGAGGAAGTTATAAATCGCTGCGAATCTAAAATTGATCTTTTCTGCGGCGGTTCGAGGACGAGGACGCTTGTCGCGCTCGTGTGCGCGCGCTCGTCTACATACGATCTCATCCCTCCTCATCCCGTTCCCACTCCCCCGTGCCGGGGGATAGATATCGCGGGGGAGTTGGGCCGGAGCACCTATCGAGAGGAGCCTTCGCGAGATATATCGATTGCGACGCGTCTGCGAGTTCGAGATAAGCCCGATCCGCATAGCACCGCCTGTCGCTCGCACCCCTCGCACCCCTACGGTCCTCACCAATCCCTCGGGCCCCGTCTCCCTGCCCCCCCCCCCCCCGGCCCACCTCCTCGCCTCTCCGTCCTCTACCGTCCCGCAGCGGCAATCCCGCGGAGGAGAGAAGCTTCGAAACCTCCTCCGAACGCGAGGGGGTGTGAGGGAGTAGGATGCCGTAGGGGGGAACCATGGCGATCCCGGCGACGAGTCGGCCGATGATTAAAACCCGCCGGATTACCGCCACCTCGCCGATATCGCTTCGTCTTCCTTCCTTCCTTCCTTCCTTCCTTCCCCACGCCGTCGATTGTCCTGCGAGTCCTGCATTTCGTTCACTCGCGAAACCTTCGGGTCCTCATTGATATCAGAATTTCGATTGTGCATTCGTAAAGCCTGAAAAAGTTGCGCAGATTTCTTCCTAGTCGTATATAGTTATTAAATGTGATATACACATAAAGGAATGCCGATTATCGATGCTTAAATTAAAGGATAGTGGCATTATTTTTAATAGGATAAAAATTAATTTTTATAATATTTATATACCTTGGAAAATTACTTGTAAAATTTTAATATCGCTGAAAAACGTCTAAGGAAAAGGATTTTATATTTTTTTATTGTCCACATTCTTTTTAATTTTTTTTCCATTGTATATTAAGATTTTTATTTAAAAATATTAATTACATATACAAGAAATCTTACGATAGCATTTTTTATAGCATTTATAAAATTTCGAAATGTAATGTTAAATAAATTTCATTGCACACGTAATTGTTTATACATTATACGTTTATAATGCTACTTTTACAATATTTGAAATTTCCATAAAGAAGCTGCTTTTCTCTTTAAATTATATTTTTGTAAATTATCCATGAGATTTATTTACTTATTTTTACTTATTTTGTGAAGGCGCTAAAACCGACAATTAACACAGCCATTTGAAATTCGAATGGGATCAAGCAGGTTATTTCGCGAGCCAGGCTACTTAATTGGATCAAACTGGTCCTTCGGGACCCGAGAGGGATAAGAGAAGGAAGATTATGGCCGGTAGCAAAATTCCAGGATTCGATGCCTATACTTGTATCTCATCTGCGAAGATGAGAATTTTAATTGATGCCGAACTGACATCGTTCTACAAGAAGTAGAACGATGTCTTTCTCGAGAACGAGTACTTTGAGTATCCAACAGTGTCGGCATTATTCGGAGACATCAATGCCACGCTGATGTCTCTTTGCCACTTTTAACGACTCACTCAAAAAAGATCGAAATTCCTAGGTATATTCTCCTAGGGAAAACAAGATCCGGTTAATTTTAAATTAACTCTCTGCCAATTTTACCTCAAAAAATCCCTGGAAATATGGAGAAATTCAAAATCCTCAACTCAAACGCACCATTTCAATTGCACACATTTTCAAGCGCGATTTCAAAATCCTGGTATTTTTGAAGCTAGAATCCGCACTTCCTCCGCCGCGCCGTGGAAAAGAGGCAGAAGAAATTCCCGCGACTCCTCGTCGATGCGTGACGCGATGACGCGATGACGCGATCGCGTCAGGTCATTATATTCCACGGATGACGTCGCGACGACTTCCACCTGCAGCGGGAACTACGGTGGCACGAGGATGGCACTAGAGATGGCCCTTCGCGTCTTCACGCTAATTTCGCTGGTCCCGGTCTCGATCGACGTCCGTTCGAGAAGACGTACGAAAAAGGGGGCGCGATCCGTGGATTCTTCGTCGTTGTAGCTGGCGGCGACATCTCGCCCGTCTCTTCGTCTTGAAATTCGGCGACGTTGTAATTACGTTGTCGGGGCTGTAATAAACGTGGAATTTCTTTTCGGGGAAGTTCGTGGAAATGGATTTGACAATCTCAATTAATGGATATTAAGAGTACGGGCGAGACGAATGCGCAGAATTTTAAAAGTGAGGCCCGAAGAAGGCCCGACGTCATGTAATTTGGAAATTTTATTTAGATATTTTCAAGATTATCTCCCGTTAAATCTTTGCGTAAAATTCTGTGTCTTGTCAGGACGACGACCGTTTCTACGAAAAGAGATAAAATAGAAATGAAATAAAATAAATATAAATGAGTTATATTTGGTATCCGATGAATTATTGAGTATTCGATGAATTATTGAGCGCTTTGTGGATAATGTTAGAATAATTAATACAGTTTGATTTGGTTTCACAAATGATTAATAAATCGATATAACGCTGTCATGAAATCGACATAACGTGTCTTCTATAGCGAATCGAACAGCGAGACGCATCGATTATCGAACGAGATCGAATTTAATTACTATCTCCTACAATTTGCTCATGCATACATGCATGACGTAGTTTGCATTTACATCGTCAGCCTTCCGAAATTGATAATTAAATTGCGCTCTTCCGCCGAAGTCGTCCTCGTAAACGTCTCGATTAAGTACAAATTCAGTACAACGACTATTAATTGCAATTAATAGTCGCGAAACATCGACAGATCGTCGATTATCGATCGTGTAGAGAATAATCGAAATAAAATAATTGACTTCTATAAGATCAATTCGAATAACTCAAAAAAAAAAAAAAAAAAAAAACACGCACCTCAAATTAATTCCGATAATTATTATACGTCATAGAAAAAGTGTTTTCTCTTTTTATTTTGGAAAATGAAAATTCCGAAATTGCGAATTTCATTTATTTATTCAACGAATACAGTTACACCTATCATATTGATTTAATCGAATTATTAATAGCCTCAAATTCTAACTAATAAATAATTATAACGATATCGATGGGAATGTATTTTAAACAGACATTTATACAACGTTAATAATTAAATATCCGATATTAACGAAACGGAGGAGTAATCAGCTAATTGATATTTTAAACAAATCGTCGATCACTGCCGTGTCGGGTGACGCCGGCGGACCACTCGGCGATCTCTGAATGCCGTTCGCCGTTTTATTGCCGGTCACTCTGTGGTATTATCGCGCATAACGTGTGTCTCGGCAGCCGGGACGATCGGTATTCATTACGTTAATATCACGTCATCTGTAGCGTATCCTGTAATCGGGCGGCGGCGGCGGCGGCGGCGGCGACGGCGGCGACTCTCGCCACCACCGCCGACAACCCCCTCGGGGCTCGTAGCGCCGCGGTGTGTTATTAGAAGACCATCGGGTATATAGCCGCGGGACCGACCCGCCGACCGGTCGTGTAATACGGTAGTGGGCCCCATTGAGATTTATGAAAGACGAAAGGCGATCACCGATCCGCACCTGCCACCTGCGATTCGCTCGAGGCCGCGGATAAACTCCTAATGACGACGATTAGCTTGTCACGATCAATCGCACGTATTTCTCGGTGAGAGATGTGGGAGACGGCTTGGGTGAGAAAGAGGGAGAGAAAGAGAGATACGTATATATAGAGAGAGAGAAAGAAATGAGAGGGTAAGAAAGAAGTAGAGATTATTTGCGAAGTTAGAAATTAAAAAAAAATAATATATATATATATTTATATAAAGGAAGAAATTATAAATAAAAAGGTGATTTTATGACTGCAAAGAAGAATCTTGAAGGGTGAGAAGATGAAGAAAGTCGATATTTCATTTTTTATTTTATCGATCTGCGCATCGACATCGCGACGCGCTGTCCTACCACTAACAGCTCGCACTACTGACCCGCCCCTGTTCTCGTCGATTAGGGGCACGAGGGGGCACAAAGGGGCACGAAATACGTGCGGCACAATAATTCTCGTGCGGTAGCTCGGGATTACGTTGAAAAATCGCGGTCTCTCGGGAATCGCGCCATGTATATTCTGCTCGGTGCATCCTGGAAGATATTCAATTTCCCGAGCCGTGCACATGGCCATTTCGATCGTGCCGATGGATCTTAGAGAAGGAGAGAGAGAGAGAGAGAGAGAGAGAGAGAGAGAGAGAGAGAGAGAGAGAAGAGGAGAAAGGTAAGGAGAGCGTGCTGTAATAATTCGTCGATAAGTAATGGCCGGCGTGGCGAGCGAGCAGGGGTGAGATCCTGCCTGAGGAAGAAGAGAAACGCCGATGGGGTATCCTCGCCTCTGAGCCTTGCGCTCGAGATCGAGGGAAAACGACGCGAACGGGGACGGGGAGAGGGGAGGGGAGGGTGGCGATCTTCCTCCTCCAAACATGGCGAGGCTCCTTCTCTTCTTCTTTTTCCTCTTTCGTTTCTGTTTCTTCTTGATAAACGCGCGTCACGTACGGTGCGTGCCTGCGTCGATACGTGCGCATCGCAGGCGTACACATCAGGCCGTGTTACGTACCAGGGAGGAAGAGGGCTCTCCTTCCTCCTCCCCTTCCCCCCGCCCCCTCATAAATAGTCGATCAAGTTGATCGCGCGCGCCGATCGACGACGACGGACTGATTTCTGAGAACGAGACGAGGCTCGATTCGTCGATCGGGTTGAATTGCCGATCGAATCGCTCGTCGATCGTCCGCTTTACGTGCGTGCGCGACACGCATCGGTGATAGAAATCTTCTACGAGTTATTTATTTAATTCTCCCGATAGACAAAAAGAAAGGGAGAATTAAATAAGCCGGATAGATCGAGGATCCTTTTTACGATCTAGGAATGAATTGAGGGCTTGAGAACTTCATAGATCCTTGTGTGGTAATTTTGATTTGTGACTTAATATTATTCCGATTAATTATTTTGATTTGTTTTGACTGGTTAAATTTAAGAACATTGTTTGACTGATTGGCGACTAAATTGAGCTGTATATCAAACTAATTTTATTTAGCTTCCGATTCACGTCTCACGGCTTTTTAATCACAATCTCAAAATTTATTAGCGGAGTGTTTTTAAAAATGATTATATTGAAAATTTATATTTTTACATTTTTAATGAAAGAAATTAATTAGCGCAGAAAAGAATTAGTCTTAAGTCGAAACGACAGATATTCTCATATACAAGTAGGAATATTACAATTTTCATACGGAAGATTTTTAGTCTTGAATTGAGCAAAAATAATACTTGCATACAATACAAATAAATTTAATAAATTCTATACTAAAATTTTCTGAAAATATTATAATATATTTACTTATATATATGGTAATATCTATTTTGATTTAGGACTAATTTTGATTTTAGACTTGTTTTACGTGTATTTGACGAAGAAGAAGGAATACTTAATATATAAATTTGCAAAAATTTATCTTATATATTACATTCCTGTATATTCAATATCGATTCGTTTTTATTTATTGCAAGAAAAATTATCTTATTCTGTGCGACTATTCTTTTCCGTTGATCAGAAACGTTAATCTTCTGGACTACTTGCAAGACCGAAGGCCTCTCCCTTTCTGCGTGAGTAAAGCATGCAGGTCCCAGGTGGCGCGTGGATAATTGGCCGATCGTTGCGCATCCGCCATGGACCGTTTGCATACGACGTTTCGCGCGATGGGGGAGACGAGAGGGGGGGAGGGTTAGAGAAGGGAGAGCAGAGAAAGGGTGTATCGACAAGGATCTCTCGATCCTCTCGCGAGCGGCCCGCGAAGGCCCGGGGCCTGATCTATGAATGGGACCAGACCTCAGAGGTGGTCGGCAGTGCCGATTGGCCGAGCCTGGTACCACTCTGGTACTCGGTTTGACCAATCATTGGTTGGTTTCTCCACTCTCGTCCCGTCTCTTACTCTTGCCTGCCCTTTCTTTCTCTTCCCTCTTTTTTCCCCTCGCACGACTTTCTATCTCGATACTGCACTGCTTCACCCCCCCCCCCTCCGCCTCTCCTCCTCTTCCTCCTCCTCTCCCTTCTCTTCCTTCAATTTCTTCCTTTTTCTCCCGTTTTGCCTGTCCTCGTTGCTGAAGACGCTCTGACCCTCGTTGCTTGTGTGTTTCTACTCGGAATCTACCTCTCGTCAATTATGCGCCGACGATTGTCCCTGGGATTATTGCAACAAATTGGACGAGTATTGTTGGCGTCGCGATTTCTTCTTTTCAATTGGCTGTATTAAGTCTTGAAAAAGTGACCGTTTACTTTTAGAAATAATCCCTATTACGAAACTTTTATAATTGCTGATTAAGTAATCAGTGGTCTCTTGTCTTAAAAGACAAAATTAAAATTCAAATTAATAATAAATAGAAATATTATATAGAATCTCCAAATTTACAATTATATTAATATATATATATATATATATATATATATACGATTAAAATTAAATTTATATCGATGTATAGAGAAATGAAACTACGTATAATCGGAATGTAAGCTAAAGTCGATGATTAAAATTAAATTAAGGTTAGAAACTCCTCCTTCGGCGCATTTCTCAATCACACATTATTCTCTCGATATTCTTGTTGTATCTTTCATTTCTTTTTTTCCGTTGCCTCGATATGTCGAGCCTCCTGGACGAGTTCTCTCCTCGCGAAACGCGATCGCTTCGCTCGTTCGCCGCATTGTTTGGAAATCCGCGGCGGTCGCGATCGTCGCCGATATGTACTTTTAACCCTCTCCCCCTTCTCCCTCGCTCCTCATCATTTTTGCTCGTTCCGCGAACTTATCCGGCCTCTATCCTTCCTGGCCGATCCTTCGCCTTTTCTTCTGCGTGCGTGCCTGCATACGCACCACGCGCCCTCCCATCCTTGCCTTGTACGCAATTTGTTCTCCTCAAGTTGCGAGAGAGTTCCACCTCGATATCGCGGCGAATCTCCTTCTACTCTCTCGCCGATACTTTACGCGCCTTTATTTCTTCAGCCATTGTCAGAGAGGATCGATTTAGGCGGCGGCTCGCGTCTTCACGAGAGAAGAATTTCCAGAAAGACTTTAAGAAAATCTTTCGGGAATTGAAATTTTGAAAAAAATTCAGAACTCTGAGCTTTCCTCTAACTTAACTCGCGCTTTGACGTTTATTATATCTTTCGAGTTTTGAAAAAAATCTTTTGAATTTGGGAAATTTTAAATAAATAAAATTGAATCCTCGGGACTTTAGCCGTTATTGTCGAAGAGGATTAATCGGGTAGCGGTTCACGATCTCACGATGAGACGAGAAAAATTTTCAGAAACTTTACAAAGTAGCCTTCGAGAGTTGGAATCTGGAAAAATTCAGAAAACGCTGAGCTTTCCGTTCGTGGTATCACATTTTGGAAATGTTGGAAAGAATGTTTATCTCGAAGAAAATCATTAGATGAAATTAACGAATTTTGAATTTTATTTCCTTTAACACGCGTCGAGATTTAAATGTCTTTTCTGCAAATGTCTTTTTTTTTCTTTTAAATCGGGAAGGTCTCGCGAAGCTGAGACTTTCTCATATATGCAAGGCCCGCATGATTGTCTCTCTGTCTTCCTGTCCCTCTCTTTCTCTGTTCTTTCTGATGAAGCCATGAGTGCCCGAGAGTCGAATGGAGGCCCTCTTCTATCCTTCTCTATCATCCTGTTGAAGAAAGGCGAGGGCCGACGATGATAACGAGGCTGCGAGTAAATTTGCTGCCATTAGCCACGCGAAAATAAAGGACGAGGGAGATATTAAATTAGCGGCGAATCGGCTTCTTCCTCGTCCTGCGTCATCGGGACTGCCTTCGGCAACGTTGTTGCCTCATACAGCAAATTTTACTCCGCTCCTTCCAGCCCTTAAACTTCTCTTAATTAATACAGTTAATTTTATACCGAGATCCACTACGATTGTTTAATTTAAAGACTTAATTAAGGTAAAGGCTTCTCTAATTTTTACATTACAGCGTTATCTCGCGAAAAAAAAAAAAATATAACTTGAAAGAGAATTTCGAGATTTAAAGCAAGTTTAGAATTTTCATTCTCTTCTATCTTTTTAAAATTGTAGAAATTTGAATTTTTGGGAACTTGCTCGGAAAGTTTTGCAAGAGTTCTCTCAAGAGTCCTCAAATTTTTCAAAAGTTGTAACCTCGAGATCGTTGCTTTCTAGATACAGTAGCGGTATCGAATTTAAAACGGGCACTAGTTGTGCGAGTTCGCTTCTCCTTTCGATAAGGACTGAACGCCAAGTCTGCCTGGTAGATAAGTCTACACGGCAACACTAGTTCGCGAGCGATCGTCGGCGAAGTGACGAACGCGCGTCGCAGGACGAAGGATACGCGAGAAGGACAAGAGATATACGCGCGGCTGGCCTCGGATCGCGCTCGATCGTCGAAAGATCTCCCTCTCTCCCTCTCCTCTCTCTCTCTCTCTCTCTCTCTCTCTCTCTCTCTCTCTCTCTCTCCCGTCGGCCTCGGCCGCGCTTCGGCGACTAACGAGACGTTTTCCCTCCGTTGGATTTATCGAGTGGAGAGGCCCCGCGTCGGGCCGATTCCGCACGTTCGCGAACCCGTTTTCGCGCTAATCGTTCCCTGGTCTCGACACCGATCCCGCGATCGCGCTCCCGCCGCCGGCTCCCCCGATCCTCGTTGACACGGCCCTGTCACACGGTCCTTCGGCACCCGATCGCACGGTCCTTGGCATTTCGTCCTGCCTGCCTGCGAATGGCGAATGCGATTCGCCTCGTTCCGCGCCTCGGAATCCGCTTCGACGAGAAATCACCCGATCGACATTCACCCGTGCCAATTGCGAGTGTCAATTGCGGAAATTGTTAACAAAAAATAAAAGATATATTGAGATGAGACAATTATTTTTTTTTTTTTTTCCTTAAACTGGAATTTTATTGTAGGCTTGTTAATTTCGAATTTAGATTTATTCATCATGTCATTTATCTTTCGACAAAAATCTTTCGCAGCTTTTTAGCATAAGTATAAGCAATATTAATAATAAATAAAAATAAATAATAAATTGAGAGATTGAATATTGATAAATTATGTAAATGAAATGTAAATAAAACAAATTAAAAGGGACATCAATTGTATTAGTTATACAATAAAGAGAAGTAAGTTGTAATAATAAGCGTGAGTAAATAACATCGAGATGCGATATTGCATTACCTATAACGCATTGAAATTAATGTCTTTTAACCGATTTCAATAAACAATCACGTATAGAAGAAAGCTCATAAATACTTGGACCCCATAGAAAAGCGGAGAAAGTGAAACGGAGTGTGGAAGTAAGGGACGAAGGGAGGAGAAGGAGAAGGAGGGCGGAAGGAAACAATGCGGTCTTTGTATGCAACGCACATCGGGCGCCGTAGCGCTGAGCTTACGGGGGTGGGTGCGCAGGGCAGTAAAGTGGCCGAGTCAAAGGGATCGTAATCGGGACCGGCGCGAAAAAGCGGCCGCGCTCGCGCTCGCGAGCGAGTAAAAAGAATAATAATCTCCTCTTGGAAAGGCGGCTCGCTCGAGTAAAACGGCAGTCGGCCAGCGTGGCGTGATAACCCTTTCGTTATCGGGTCCTGCTGCGGGGCGGCGGGGTTGAATAGAGCGAGCTGGGTGGGGGTTCGCGGAGGGGGGAGGGAAGGGGGGCTCAGCAGCATACCCAGGCCGATCCCAGACCGTGATAACAACCCGATGTCGTGATAACTCACACTCTACATTATAATACACAGCGCCTCGAACGAACGTGCCCGACGTTGCTGTTGCTGTTGTTGATGATGGCGATGGCAGAGAGAAAGAGAGAGAGAGAGAGAGAGAGAGAGAGAGAGAGAGAGAGAGAGAACGTAGACGGGGCTCTGTTTGCGTTTGCACTGAGTACAAGATGATTAAAAAGTTTTCAGATCGATTTATCTCGTAATAAATATATTTTCTCGATGCTGCCTCTCTACTTTTATTAGCAAAGATCATTACGGTCATTAGTTTCTCAGAGATCTGTGATACTTCGAGATAGAAAGAGAAAATTCTTCGATCGTGGAGTTTTCGAACTCGAAAGGTTGGAGATTCGACAATTTGGAAACCGATCGGTTTAGATTAAATTATTTTGCGAAAAGAAAATTTGCGAATGTCTGGAAAATTCTTTTAAAATATTTCAGCCTTAAATATGGCTTTATAAAAAAAAAAGAAAAAAAAACAGACTTTCGCTTGACGTGACGTGTCAGTTTCAGCAAACGAGAGTTCCACCCAGCATCTCGATGAGCCTCGGGCCAGCAGTTTTCGCTTATGAGTTAAGTGGTTCACGCAGAACGTCCTTCGTGGACTTTCGGGTCGCGACCCCCGCAATTATCCCCCGCTTTCCGGGGATCCAACGACGGACGCGTCGGCTGGCCTCTCGCGTTGCATGCGCCGGTATCGCGAGATGACGGGCTCTCGCCCGTCGTCAGATCCCCGCGAAAACTGTGGTCGTCCAACGACGCGAGCGGACTCGTGATGTCGCGGGGGCGGCGTTTCAACGCGCGACGGAACGTTTTTACCGGGCCGTCGTCGCCACAGAGAGAGTAACGCTCCGGCTTTCCGGAGTCGAGGGTTTTGCGGCGAGGCACCGAACGCTGCTGGACCCGCTTGATAACGGCCGGCCGGCCACGTATCTTGTAGCCTGCAGGCTTTATTATAAACCCCCGACCCCCGCCGGTGCCGCTCTCACCCCCCCCCTCCCTGCTGCCGCCTTTCCACCTTCTTCGGACCGCGGTGGCGAAACTGCCGCCGCCACTGCTGCTACTCTTTCCTACCAGCACGAAATACCGACTTAATCCCGTTGATAGAAATATACTCCGCGACCCGGAGTTATGATACCGCTTTTTCGAAGGATATTTCGCGCGCTTGTGAATATTAGATACTATCGCATAAGGATTTAACAACGAGCAAATTCGAAGAGATGATGCGAAGGAGGATTAAGAAGTTACATATGTTCTGAAGATCTGACACCGCACAAATTTATTATTTAAATCATCGGTAATCTAAAAATTTTTAAAGAAACAGAGATTGCCTCGAGAAGCAAAGCTTGCGGAACTTTTAACGATTTAATTGTTCCAATTGAAAATTTTTGATGAAACAATTTATTTGATATTTTTTTCATGTTTAATAGAAAAGAATTATGCTTATACTTTAAAAAAAAAAAAAGATAAAATTAATTTAGAAAATTTCATAACATTGTTGTGGAAATGCATAATCTAAGCATAATATCATTAATTATGAAATCAGAAAATTCTGAGAGAGACAGGGACGTGAACTTAAAGGTATAGTGCGTAAAATTTCATATCAAAGCAAACTCAAACCCTGAACTCTTTTCGCAACGCATTCTCTTCGCTGCAATTAGATCAATCGTTAAATCTAATGGATTTAATAAAAAAAAAATCATCGTATCGCAGGGAGAAATTTGTGAAGAGGCAGATGAGGAGGAAACCGCGAGACAGGAAAGGCGATCAGATAGAAAGAATCACTCCCGGAGAGAGTAGAGGCTCCGAATGGGGGTCGATGCCGCGGAGAGGAGTAAGGAAAGCGAGGGAGGTGTCGGGGGGGAGAGGGGGGAAGGAGAAGAGGGAGTTCTGTATGCGCCTTTCGCGAGAGGGACTGTACGATGGTGGGACCTCTTTATCGTGATCCCCGTCCTGCAGCTCAGCTCCTCATTAGCTCGACCGCTCATCAATCACTCGTCCACGACCCACCGTCTCGCAAAGTCTCTCTTTCTCTCCCTCTTTCTCTCTCCCTCTCTTTTTCTCGCTCTCACTCTCTCGGCCCCCATATCGCAGCCGCAACGGCCTGGCCGTACGCCTCGAGGGCTATCTCGAGATGGCCCACGAAGCGAAGAGAGAAGAAGAGGGAGAGCGAACGCATTTATTTATGCTTTGGGATTCGAGCAATCCTCCAGGAGTAAAGTTGATGAAGACAGAAGAGATGTTGAGGAGAAGAACATATTTGATGTTAACTCCAATGAAATAAAACCGTTATCATTATTATTTGCTTGTTCGAAGTTGAAAATTAGACACATTTGAAAATTAGAGGATTATCGAAGAGCTACTGTTTTAAAAAGAGAGAAAAAAAAAAAAGAACATTCTGCATATACGTTGCGCGTGTCAAGCTGAAATTCTCTCCTTTCTCCATCTTGATCCACTCTTAATCTTATTCTGCCTTTTTTTCTTCTCTTTCTTCTTCTTCTTTGGAGGCATCGCAGGAGAAGCGCGAAGAAAGAGTTTCAGTGTCCCAATATTTAGACCGTCGATCGCGGAGACCTGTCCCTACTCTGAGATCCGACCGACAACCGGGGCCCACTCGTGATATCGGGCCCGGGCCCCCTCGACTCGCTTCATCGGAAGATCGATCGAGATATCTTCTTGTGAAAGGACTCGCGCATACGGGGTGTTTCGTAAGCATCAGTAACGTACTCGACGAATTTGAAGTTGCCCATTTATTTTCATGAGAATTTTATTTGAAATTTAAGAACAAAAATTGAAAAGCAAAAACTATGTCCTCTAAAAAAAAAATAATTACTTGACGTAATAAAATAATATAATATAATTAATATTAATATTAAAATTAATATTAATATAATTAATATAATAATAATAATATACATAACACGCAAAATTAATAACGAGCGAAATGCAAGTAGATAAATGAAATAAGTTATGTGCAAATTATTTTTTTAAGTGAAGCTGCATAAGTGAAGAGACAATAGAGATACAATACAGTAGAATAGAAATAAGAATAAATACAAATAGAAAATAAATCGGAGTAACGTAACGTTTTCAATAAAAAAAGGCATCTTTGTCGCGATAACGCTCGTGAAATTTATACCGACGGTTTCCGAAGGCTGAAAAAGAGCGCGGCTCCGCGCTCTCGACGATAATGTTGCACGGAAATTATCGCGTCTAGAATTATCATCGGTTTCGTCGTCCCGAGCGAGTCGATGCTCGCGCGATAATGAAGTATCTTCTTGGCGGGAGAGACGCGGTTAATCTTCAGCGGCAGCGGCGGTGGTGGCGGTGCTCATGTAGCTCGATATTGTTTAACTTGCCTCGTTATCGCGAGATGCACTCTATAGCCATCTCTCCAGGGGTGGAAGATAGCGCGCACCTTCGAACCCTGTCCTTTCCCCGCCCGCCACCCTCTTCAACGTTCGCTCTCTCGTTCCAGTGAGTTGCCGAAGAAGGGGTTGGGGCGCTGGAAGGGAGCTGCATCCAGCTGATAACACCTCCTGGACTGATAACGAGCCGGCCAGGCTCTCGTCCTACCGTACAACCCACCCCCCATCTCCCCTCCCCCTCCCCGCCTCGTGCCACTCCTCCGCGACCTCACCGCGCGGTTGCTCTACCTTGGTTGGAATCCCTTGCGAGAGTTTCCAGCGGAAATTAGCGTGACGAATTCGTGATAATAATTGCAACAAGCAATCCCGGAAGATCTCACCCTGTAAAATTTATTTTTATCCCTTTTTATTATCCCTTTTATCTAAATCTCCGTTTCTCCTCTATATTATTATTTTCTTTTGTAATTTTATTTAAATTTTTTTATTTTACTTTATTTTATTATTTCGAAGTATGGAATTTATATTAATATGATATACTTATTTAATCGCATTTCTTTGGAATCTTTAAATTTTAAATTTACTTGATCCTGGCTATGAAGATTGAATTTCAGTGCACCTCGACTCTTTTGCTACAAATATCATGAAGAACGATATAACAAGAGCTACATTCCAAATATATTCTAATTAAAAAGAGATTGTTTAACCTTCTAAAATTCTATGCAGATCTAATTGCGTAATTAACATACAGTCGGTCATAATTAACAAAATATATTTCTGAAATCTTTACAAAATTTTTATAATAATACGAAATCATTCTGTGCTTCTGTATTAGATTATAATTAACATAAATTCATTTCTATATCATATTATTGGCGGTTAAGGATCAATAAAGAAAATAAGAGAATTAATAAAAAGAAAGAAGCGAGAACGCTTGATATTAATTTATTTGCCCAAGTTCTGAGAACTCGCACACCGCGAGGATTAAGATTGATCGATTTATCACTTCATCGCGAACGCTTCTCGAGAAACACATTCCGCTCGATCCTTCGAAAAGCTTTTTTCCCGCGCGCCTAATCGGCCGTCAAACTTATCGTTGCAGCGGAGGTTCTATCCCCCCCCCCTTCCCTCCCCCCTCTCCTCGATGGGATCACTCTCGAGAATGTCTGGACGCCTGCGAGCTGCCCGCTGCCGCTGCCGCCGCCGCCGCCGCCGTCGACGTCGGTCGCCATCGTCGATAAGAGACGCGTCGCGAGATATCTGGAACCCCCGGCGATGCGTTACAATGCGTTCGTTGTACGTCCACCTCGTGCGAGCGAGCGAGCGAGATTTCGAATGAGCGAGTCGTGAGATGGCAGCCGATCGACGGAAATGCTTTCCGCGAACGCGCCGCGCTCTGCCAGGAGAAGCGGAGGTTTCTCCAACCGAGATTACTCCATTACTATCTCGTTGAAATAATTTCTGGAAACAATTCGATCAGCTCGACGATAATATGACATAACGATACGTGCGATTCGGAGAAAGACGGGGTGGGGGAGGGGGGGGGGGAGAGAGAATTCTCCAAGTTTCGAAAGATACCGATTTCCGGTATTGAACTGAGACACAATGCGGAAAGTGAAGCGAGTGCCTGCAAACGGCACGAAGAGCGCAAACTTCGCGAAGTGAAAGCGAACTTCCGCGAATGTCGATTGCCGAGAATTGAGGAAAAAGGAAAGATCGATCTTCGTTTAAGTATGAATACGGAATGTGTGTGTGTGTGTGTGTGTGTGTGTGTGTGTGTGTGTGTTTCGCGTGTATTTTGCGAAAGCGCAGCATTTACTAAAGCGCATCCTTTTTGAATTCTGATTTTACCGCCAACGAAAATGCGCGATTGAGATAAAAATCGATAATATAAAAATCAGACGCAATTCAATAAAAGAAAAGGTTAATTAAATTTATCAATAAATGTCTCAATGATTCTGAAGTCATTTTCACGCTCAAACTTGAACAAACTTAATCTCCGATCTTGCTAATAACTATTATCGAACGTACTAATTCGATAGCTATTCGTTACCAGCAGATGAAACTTTGACATAAATAAAATAACTAAAATAAAATCTCTATGTGCTTTCGTTAAAGTAACATAAAATTAATAAGTATTCATTAACATTATTACGCGAATATTTTATTCTTTTTTGTTTAAACAAACTCTATGAATTTCAACGTACTGTAAAGATACAACGATTGACAAAAATCTTAGTGATCTATCTAAAAATCTACTATCTTTCCTCAAATAATTTCGACAGGTAAATTTTGTTCAGCTAGCTGGAATTGAATGTATTTGAAGTTGAATGTTATTCAACATTCAAGTCTATAATATATATATATATATATATATATATATATATATATATATATATATAATATGTTATCTGGAAAAACCTAGAAAATCTGAAATTTTTAAGACATTTGTTTTTGAAAAATCAAGAAAGATATTTTCTTAAGATATTTTATTGAAAAGGATTTTTTCGAAATTGCTTTTCTTAATATTTTATATTATAATCGAGAAGTTATCAATTGAATTGTTAAAGTTTGATAACATTGATAACAATGAATCTATTTGCTCTAAACATTAAAACACACTGATTTTTACAACTAATGCAATATTCAGTATTGAAGATGATGTCATGTTAGATGCAATTTTGTTTAATGAAGATGAATATTTATTTTAATAGTTCCATAAAAGTTGAATTTTGTATCGGTTATACATTATACAATTTTTTTTATTTGTATCTTTTGACAATAAAATTTGAATATTTTATGCAATATGAAATATTTACTTTTTAGAGTCCATACTTTTTTTCAAAATTTTTCAATTTGATTATTAAGGTATGAATGATTCTTAATTTTATTTTGTAATTTATAAAATATTTGTGGAGAATATTAATGGAAGATATTAAAGAAAATATTTACACAATAAATATTTATATATTTCCTTGTAGGATACATTCAAAGATCAAAAATACTTTCATTATTTTTTTTGCAATTTTTAACAATTCCCTTGAAAATCAAGGAACTCTCAGGGAATTTTATTCGAATAATTCTGAATATGGTAGACGTCCTAGTTGCTCTTCTTCCTTCTTGTATCATTTTCGGGTCCAAGGACTTTTTTTCGCAAATCATATGTAACAACAGCACAGTGCCAGATAAGCAAGACTCCCCCCCCCCCTCCCTCCCCATCCTTTTCTTCCCGGATGTGTCTTCGCCTTATCGTTGAGAACCGATGGATGGAGCTCGATGAATCATCGCCCGATTATTCCTCGGCCGCGGTCGCTCGCGCGTTATATACGTTTCAGATCTTTCGCTCTCGATCGGGGCGATTAGAAGCCCCTCTTCTGCCCCGGCACTTTGGTACGTGGTCGAAGATATCGGTCGATTTGTCGATCTATTTTTGCGTCAGCCTTGGGCTGTCGCTTTTCCGCGTCGCGTTCCGCGGCGCATCGCGTCGCGTCGCGTCGCGTCGCGTCGCGTCGCGTCGCATCGCATCGTTGCGCCATCGTCGAGTAAGCGCGTATCTGCCGCCTCGCAATCGCGTTCTCGTTTCAGCGCGAGAATAAATGTGATCGCGCGAGTGAGTGCGCGCACGTGGGGGACGAAAGGAAAGAGAAAAGAAGCACACAACAGCGCCTTGCCGGGCAGCAGCCTTGGTGGGGGAAGGCGCGACCGAGATGCATAAACGCCGAGATCCGACCACGCCACGTCCACGTTCCAGAGATTCCGATTACGTGTCGTTAAACGGAACGCTGGATGATACATTCTGAATGGATCTGAAATGGTTAAGTTTTCCCCGCGGCGTCTCTCGGGAGGAGTATTGAAGGCGTCCGTGGCGTCGACGCGAGTCTCGCTTTGGTATTCTTGGTGGAACTTGTATGGCGTTTTAATAACTTGAATCCTACATACCGAATTCATCAAAGTCTTGAAATTATATCGATGTATGTTTGATATGATATTTGATTCCCAAGCTTCGGGAAAGCTTGTTGATTTCTATTTTCAGGCCTACTAACGCTTGGGAATTTGTCGCTTGTGATTTCCCGTCCGTTTTCCAAGCCTTTTGATACTCGACTGAAATATAAAAATTCCATATCCGTGTATGTAATCTGTAATGTTTCCGTTTCTTTCGGCGATTTCCATCGCTTTCCGCAATTCCTCGTTATATTTGATGAGCCTAGCTAATTTCCCTGATCTCTGAAAGTCGCACGATAGCAATTGCAATCAGTGCGACTGACGCAAAGAGTATTGACGTGTCACCTATTCTACTACCTTATTCGTCGACATGGACGGAGGATCTTTCCTTGTGCATGAAAAGTTGAACGACACCTCCGTCCGAGGGGTCAGCTCTCAGTCCACCGCCTTCGGTTCTCCATTAGACTGACGGATGGTCCCCGATTAGGCTTTCACGGATAACGAACGAGCAGCGGCCACGAAGGGCTAAAAAAAAGCGCCACGGAGCTCGAGCGGAGAAAAAGGAGGAGCGATAGAGCAGGCGAGTGTAAAGAACCCATCGAGAGGAAATGTTTATTATAGTCCCGCGAATCGTAAATCGCCTAACTCGGACGTTTGTTGATATTCGCAGCTTGAACGAAATTTCCGTTTTTTTCGTAACCGGGGGAAAATCGCGAGATGAGATTTATCGCGCGATCTCGAAACGTCTTCGAAAGTCTCGCCCCCCTGAATCTTGCTCGAGAAATATTAATATTTCGCGATGTTACAATGAAATCCAATTTCTAAAAAAAAAAAGTATTAAATTTTTTGTTATCGTTATCATATATTCTAATATTAATAAAAAAAAAAGTTAATGTTTTTACCCATATTAGATAAAGTCTTTTGGCGACTGTCGTTTAATTCAAATGCTATAGATAGAGAGACGATTTCGATTTTCTCTCGATATTTCTCCTTCAAAGGAAGAACTTCGCCAACATTCTCTGTCTCTCTTCTTCCTGTTCCTCGAGCATCATTACAGTTTTCAATAGATAACGCCAAAAACAAAGATTCTCCCGAGAAGACTTCGCGCATTATAACACAAGTAAGCAATAACGAGCGCCTATATCTTTCGAGTATCGGAAATAATTACTTTCGCAGTATCGCTTCGACGGGAGAAAGACGAAAGACCCCTTGGGGGAAGGGAGGAGGAGAGGGAGGGGGGGGGGTATAAGTAAGTATAAGTGACTTCGCCACGCGGTCCCCTGATAATGGGCCCAGGGCCACCTTCCAGGGATCAGTATTTATTGTGACGCGATCGAGATAGCGGTCACGGTACGCCCCTGGGATACCTGGGATCTGCCTTCACTCGCGCGAATTATGGTTTTCAATATGACGACAGTTCCATATCTCCCCGGCGAATTCCTCGCACACCCCCGTCCCACCCGTTCCACCCTTGTTCTCTCTCTCTCTCTCTCTCTCTCTCTCTCTCTCTCTCTCTCTCTCTCTCTAGCTCTAGCTCTTGCTCTCTGTTTCTTTCTGTAAGAGCGATACACCTCGCGTGTCCTCGCGGAGAGACCGTAAAATCTCTTAAAAGGCTCCGTGATTTTTCGCAGGCGCGAGGCTCCGCGCTCGACGGTCAGCCGCGATTTAAAATAGCGCCGAGTGAAAAACTCGGAGGCCGGCCGAATTCGTTAGTACCGTACCTCGGTTTTTATGGTGATCTGAGAAAATATATTTAAAAAAATACAATTCTCCTGGGAATCTACTTGGAAATTAAAAAAAAAATCCTAAAATTTTTAAACATTAATATATCATATCAAAGGTAAAAGACAATTCGATTTAATTTATCTATTTTCCTTCCTAGATAAATAAGATAATAAATATTAGGAAGGTTATCTTGACAGATCGAGGAAGTAACAAGTGTCTAACAATTTAAATGATTGTTTATTTTATTATGTCTAATTGGAACGGAGTTATCTCGAGGAGGGAAATAACTAAGAGAGATCTACTCTCTTAAACTATAAACGAGGGTTGGTCGATTGAAAATTTGTCGAATTTCCCGACGGCGCGACCGGAAGAGCAACGACGTCGAACACGCGGCGGGGAAGTCGTAAACGTAATCGTGCTTTTTCAGGCACCGCCACTAAACTCCACCCGGTACCTTCGAGAGCCGCTTAAAATATTTTTACAGCGCGTTCTCTTCCGCGTCGCAATATATTTCGTGCTTACATAGCCGACGATATACACACACACACACACACACACACACACACACACACACACACACACAGTCTTCTCTTTTCTTCTATCAAAGCTGCATTGCTCGTCGATGCGCTATTAAGCGGTAAACTACTCCTTTGTAATCTTTGAACTGTCTGTGGAACACATCTAAAAGCGAAACGAAGTTATCTGTTCGATATTTTTTCTGCACTTTGTTCTTATTGAATTTTTATAACATTTTTATAATAGAAGTAGAAGAAAGAAAAAAATTCTTTTTCTTTATATTTTTTTTTAGCAGCTTCATCTGTAATAATATACTTTTTTATGTCTTTCTTCTTTCCTCTCTTTAACCTTACAAATATATTATATTTTTAGATCCGATACTCTTTTTAAATACCTTCGTAATTTTTAGAAACTATCGTAAGTTTTGTTAATAATTTTTTGCTTGACCACAATCTGATATCTTCATTCGTCTTTCTTTATCTTCACGTGTTAACTTTTTAAATTAGATTAATTTTTAAATTGTCTTACTTCTTACTAATATTTCTTGTCTTACTAATATTTCCAAGATTAGTATGACAATTATATATATTATTTGTTATCCGCAGAAAATTCAATTCCGAAATATTGCATAAATCTATTTTCTTTTATTCTTATATCGTTTTTTTTTTTCTAGTTTTATTACATATCCTCTCACCCTATCTCTTTGTTAAATAAACTGGCTTCCCTCGTCTCCTCCCCTCCCCCCCTCCCCCCTCTTCCTCTCTCTTTCTGCCCACGAAGCTCTTTCTTTCGTGCGATCTTCGTTCCTCTGGGTCGGTTCAAAGTTTCGCGATAAAATCCGCGATAGCGCGTCAGGGAGGGGGGGAGGGGAGGCGATAGATGAGCAAAAGGGGAGATAGCCTTTGGTGCAGCAACGAGAGGAAGGAGAGTGGAAGAGAGCGCGAGCTTGCGAGAGGCGCAGATAAGCTCGATTATGATCCCCGGTGGTTAAAGTCGAAGTTTTTACGGTAGATAAGCCCGCACGAATGGGTTGCGCGAGATAAAGGTGAGTCGCCGTCCCATCTCCCTCGCCTCCGCCGTCGCTCGTTCTTGTGTCACGAAGCCCGCCATTTTTCTTAATAAGGCGCGCTTCGAACCCGACCCGTCACTGCACCCGCGATATGGCTATGCAGACTCATCGCCGAAGCCAATCTTGTTAAATAATATATATGGTCTTCTGTAATCGCGTCTTAACGGGACGACGATGACATTGGCAAAATAAGAAGCATCAAAAATACGCGATTTTTAGAAAGATATTTGGTACACAGTGTGTTATAAAATTCTGTATTTTGTACTCTAGAGTCTTGATATACGAGAAAAATAAACAAAGATGTCAGATACAAGTTTATAGGATTTGGGACAGAAAATAAGAAAATGGGCTGATTTATTCTTTTTGAAAATTTATTTTGATGAAATGTTATTATTGAAATTTTTATTCTATCGTAAGTAAAGTAGAAAACATACTAATATTAAAATATTACATAAATGTACTGAGATAAAAAATTTTATAATGACACACATATGTCACAAAATGCGTAAATTTATAACAGTCTAAATTGTAATCCGAGGAGCGAAAAGGGTGTAGTACGTAATCTAATTTTTTGTTCCCTAAAAAAATGTAGAATTTATTAAGAGACATGGCGAATAAAATGTTTTCTCTTTTCCTCTCGTATCTCTTCAGAATTGAGCGATTCCGCTTTCGTTCGCGACATCAGGGACATCATGGTTGTCGATCCACCCCCGCTCCTATTTCTTCGTAGTTATGGTCGTTCATGCAAACGAACGTACCGTGCCGGCTGCCGCATCCGCATACATAATACAAGGTGTGCCGGAGATATAATTTTTACGATGCGGAGGCAGCAGCCGAGCAGAGCAGTCACACATCCCTCTCTCACCCCCTTTCTGTATCTCTGAGCCCCTTTCCGTACCTACGATGCGCCCTATAAGCGGCTGTAAATTGAATAACGTCCCGGACAGGATTTATGTAACGGCCGCTGGGGTCGGTGGCTTTCACGCGGGTAGAACGGTGACTTCGCGGATCGGAAGGGTGTGAAACTACCCCTTCGATGAATATCCTTGTTAACGCCCGCTCTTCCGCGTCCGCGATCTCGGTATGCTTTCTATCTGAAATTCTGATCGTAAAAAGAAGTGTCCTCTTAATGGCGGAACACAAATGAGAGATGGAGTTCTTCTTTGTTAACCCCTTATTAACCCTCTTTTAAAGCTTTATGAGTAATCTAGGAAGAAGCGTTTGAGAATAACGAAAGCGCAATTTTGAATTCTTAATTCCAATTTTTATCGCTTAATTTACTTTATAACTGTAATGATTCTAATTGATTCTAATTTTTTATTTTCTTTACGGCATGAAAATATAGCGTCAAGAAATAATAACTATTGAATAATTGTTTTAATTAATTCATTGTCGGACTTAAATATTAATATTAATATTATTAGTAATATGATACTGTTTGAACTTCGTAGAAATACAATATCTGGAAATATTATATCAATTATATAGTAGTCCCAAATTTAATGATAGATATTTCTAGATATTACCTATGGAAGAAAAATTCCAATATGATTGATTGTTATAATACAAAGATAGAAGCGCCCTACAGCGTGCGTATATTTTTGCTTCGAGATTTTTTTGTATGGTCCCAAGATTCTTTGTATGGTCTAGCAATTCAACGTTATGTGGCGAAAAATCACACTTTATAAGTAAAATGACATCTACTTGCACAATCGCAGCAGGCGCAAACGTAACGAAGAAATCGGCGAAAGAGAGGGCAAGACGAAGGCCCTAACCCCGTTAGGAAGCCCGTGTACATGCGTTCAATCACGTCTTCTCAATACAACATCCCTTTCTATTTCATCCCTCGCTATTCCCTCAATCTACACGAGACTATGTCATTTTTGCTGCAGAAATTTACCGGGGAGCATGAGACAAATTTTTGCGCTTGATCAAAATTATAATCCCTGATAACGAGGTATTATTCTTCAATAAGTCCTTTTTTTACTGCGTAAATATTATATCGCTCAAAAAAAATTGAAAAACTTTCTATTCTTTTTATTTGCTACATATTCTGCAACAAAATTTTCTAACTATTAAATATTTGTATTAATTGTAGTTTGTTTTCTTCTTCTTTTTTTTTTCCTTCAACAGGACTTTTTTCCTAAATGAATATCTCCTGTAATTCTTTCAACAGTAAATTTGTGCATCATTAATCCCTATTTTTTTTTTTTTTTTTTTTCACAATAACTTTTTCTTTTACTTTTTCTATTTTTGTTTCGTCGGGAGGTTTCCCCGTCCCGTTTCTACTCCGAATCCCCTCCTCACTCCTTCGTTTCCACGTATCCGGTTGGTTTATGTCCCGGTCGGGTCCGTGCTTCATGTACTTACGACATTGTGATCTCTCGCGAGGGGGAGGGTGGGAGAGGGGAGGGGGAGGGTAGGGGGTCGCGCGTAAATGCGCTCTCGCGGGCCGCCTGGTTACACTGAGATATAACAGCGGCGCTTAACCGCGATCCTAACGTCCGGGCCAACAACGGCGACGACGTGCATCGTTGGGACGCGTGCAAGATTGCCGCGCTGGACACGCTCGTAAATAACCGCCCTCCGGCACCCCCCCCCCCCCCTCGGGGTGCCTTTAACACTCCATTATACTAGTCGTAGACCGGAGAGGTGATACGGCTCGGGGAGGGAGCCGTTGTTCTTCTGCCCATCGATATTGGTATTGAGAGTGTGAGAAAGTAAAGCGTGCCGACGAATTATATTTCCAGACGGCTGGATGGCTTGTCCTTTAGATATTAACATAAAAAAAATCCTTTTTTTTTATATCTCTAAATCCAATTTTTTAATTCTTAGATATTTCTCTAATCTAAATTTTTATTTTACCTTCTTATTTCTAAGTATAGTACTCTCTTTTACCTTTATTAGATTAATATTCTTGATATTTAATATTAAATATAATATAAAATAAATATCTTTAATGCTACATCATAATTTATCTTATGCTTGATTTGATTTGTTTTGATTAATAAGTACTCTTGATCAGAAAAAACCGTTCTTCCTCCCTTTTATTCCGAATCACCGGCCTCGTGTAGGCGTCCCGGCGAGATGATCCTATAATTCATCGAACGGCAGAAATCGCCCGAAGATCAACGTTTTCCGTTTGGCGTTCGCGTCCTGTGAACGTGCCTTAAAAAACATTGAGACGTGAGACCAGTGCTCGTTGCCACGAGAAGGAGGCAATGCCACATCGGGCAATTATCGCTCGGCGGGAGCTCCCGACGTGCATACATTAAAGCCGCCCTTCCCCTCCTCGCCCCCCGCGAGCGCGCTGGCGGAGTGGCCGAGGGACGACAACGAAACGGCAAAACGACACCCGAGATTTCGTATCTCTTCGGGACGGGACACTTCTCGCCTGGTCTCCTCTCCGGCCGACGTTTTAAGATCGGTATCTCTCGGCCGCGCCGCGCGACTCGCCTGAATGAATAATTATCAATGGACGGCGGGGCCGCGGTGCCTCGCCCTTTCCCCACCTACCCTCCCTCGCCCTCCGTTGGAGCACCGGCGTTCGCCATCGGCTTTTTCTTCGCGTCCTATCGGTCCGCGCGAGGTTGTTTGCTTGTCCTCGTGTCAATAATCCGCCATGGAGAAGCTTTCGTTGCTGCCGTTTCGGCTCTCGAACTTTGATCTCTATTTGCGAAGGTTTTTTTTTTTTTTTTTTTTTTTTATTATTAGACCTTCTTTAAAATTATAGAAAACTAAGGATAATTTGAAGATCATTAAATGATAACGATGATAATATTGATGCTATAATGTGTACTTTGAAAGTAGTCTAATGATTAATTTACCTGCAACAAAGTTGAAGGAGACGAGAAAGGAACGGCTTATCGGCGGACGTGTCTCCCCACGATGTCGACGCCGTTACTTCTTAATGAATGTCCGAATGTCTTTGGACCTTAATCGTCGACACGCATAAACCCATATCCTCCGTCTGCATATTCATCGTGCGTGCACGCGTGAGCACGCGCTCGTGCTGCGAGCATCGAAATTCAGGTTCTCTCCTGTCGGTTCGCTCCTTTTTGCGCGACTTCGTGATTTCTTGCCGCGGCGTGCCAGTATCGAGAATCAGGTCGATTCTTAACTTCGTGAGTCGCGACTAAGTCGCGAAATCGAGTGCAGTAATTTAAAGAAAAAAATGAATAATCATAAAAATTATGAATCATTTTTTAGGCTGATTCCTAAGTAGTTTTACAAGTTTTATTTTTAACTACTATTCAATATATTCTTATATCAAAAGATATTATTTAATCTTCTTATTCATACGAGAATACATTATTTTTACTGTGAAGATCGCATCGGTAAAAATTTACAAACTCAAAAAAATTCTGATTTCTTTCGCAAAATTTTCCAAATGCTTTTATAATTTTTTTTTCTCTCTAGAAATTTTGCACCGTCAGATCGTTGCGATTGCAATATTAATTTCTGTTAATTTCTGATTTATAATCAATACGACACGTCTACGTGGAGCGTCGTTTCAAATTTTTCGTTAATTTTCAAGAGAAAAATCCTTTAAATGTACAAACATTGCGCTTTATTCCTGTGCAATAATCAAAACTACATATACATATAATGCTCATCATTCCAACGGGTGAGATCGCTCCACCTCCGGCCTCGTCTAATCGCCGCGATCTTCGCACAGTCTCAGAGGTTGTGCCAATCTCGATGCCAATCTCGGTTTCTCGAATAGACACGTTTCGACGAGACAATTCTATCAGCCACCCACCCACGCAAACCATTAAAACGTAAAGGTAATATCTGATCCTAGGGATCAGCGTCCTTCAAATTTTCAATTAGTCTTACGAAATATTCAAACAGGGCAGCCCCTGCCTCCTCCTCTTCCCTCTCCCTTCTCTTTCTTTTCCCGACGATTCCCCGATAGCATCGTATGTCCCTTTATTCTTTCAATGGACAATTTGAATAGCGACCGAGAAACGGATCTGGATCCGAGGCCGCTCAATCCTCCGCCCGGATCCACGGACGGGCCGAGGGGGAGGATAAATCGGGGGAGGAGAGGGGGGGGAGGGATGGAGATGACCAGAACTCGCCTCTCGTCTAGCTTAGATCTAATCTCGCATTCCCGCGCGCTGCGCGCCTAATTAAAGATCTATATCTCCCCGATATTATTGCCACCCCGCCCTCCCCCCCCTCCCTCCCTCTTCCCACACGCTCCCTCTCCTTGTGCTTCTGCTCCTCCCGCGCTTCCCCGCGCGCCGCGTAGCAGGTTATTAAATTCTCCTATCTGGTGAGATCTGGACCGGCCGGTCCTGCCTCGCCTTATCTGATCCGGTCGATCTCCCGGTCTCGTTACCTTTCGGCCCCACGCTCGTCTCGTCGTTCTCGTTCGACCGGACGGTGCCGCGCCGGTCGTTGGATCGACACTTTCGACATTTCGAGGGACATGACGAACGGACACGGACACGGGGATGCGCCGCACGCACGCACGCACGGCGGGGACCGTCGTATCTGGCACGCGGAAGCGACGTGCCCGATCGATTCTCCGTAAAAAACCGGAAGGAGAACGGATCGTCAGAATCTGGTCCTCGCCAGGATCTGACCAGCAACATCCTATATATATTATATGCGTTCCAAAAATGACATGTCCGACCGATTCGACTTTTTTTCCCCCTATTTTTCCTTCGTTTAATAACCATCCATCGCCACTTGATTTATTTATTATCGATTCGATTCATTTTTTTTTTTTTTTTTTTTTTATACAGTTTGATTATCTCCATCCGCAATTCGGTTGGTTTATCATCGTATACATTTTAAAATTATTTGTTTCGTTCCAAATTAATGTTGTTATTTCCTTCCCTGTTGGAGGATGACAGGGAAGAATAAGATCCCTCTTCGAGACGCAAGAAGATATTCCTTTAACTCGCGATATTTTTATTTAATCGAACTTGTCCCTCTTCCAAACTTCCCGACGAGAAATCCAGAATTATTCGTCCAGAATTATACAAGCGAAACAAAAGACGACGACTTATAAATCGCCGAAGAGCTACTCCGCTATCAATTTGCAAGATGGCGCGGCGACGTTACTCCTCGCCACCCCTATCGACAATCAGTTGTTCTCTCTCTCTCTTTCTCTCTCTCTCTCTCTCTCTGTCCCTCTTTTACCTCTTTGCCTCCTCCATCTCCTTCGTTTTACCGGGTTTTAACGTGGAACAGAAAAAAATCGCCGGCCCGCAGCGCAGCCGAGGAAACCGAGACGGTGACAGATGGAGCGCGACGATAACGTCTCTCGAAGGTCCTGTTCGCGGGCGAAACGACCTGCGCGGATCCTGTTCCTGTCGCGAGATAAACGAAACAGCTGCGTCTCGGCGCCGATCAAAGATCTCTACCTCTCCTTCTCGCCGGGCTGCCCCAGAGCGCTTTCGACATCCGGGCGCGCGATCGCGCGCGCGCGCGCGGAAATAAATGAGGGGAAATGCACAACGTGCGTGATAACGACACGTGAACGCGAACACGGCCTTCTGCGCTCTCCGGCTCCTTCTGATGATCTCATTCGGATAGCGAGCGACGAGGGAATGACTCTATCCATTCCAAATGCTCGTTCAATTAAAACCCGAAATGCTCGTTCGAGATCTTCCATTTTTTCGGAGAAGAGAGTTTCCCAGATATTCGGACATATTGTAAAAAAAAAAAAAAAAAATCAATGCGGACCACCCGTTATATAATGGGCGTAGAATGTCCAGAAGGGTGACTTTGTTCGTAAAGTCATCACCCTTCGTCACCCTTCCTTCGGCGCCAAATTGGAATTTTGCGTTCTTGAGACGTGTTCTAAATCTTTTATTCTTGATTTAAAAATCTTTAAGTAGCGTCTTTGAATTTCTCGGAAGTCAATGGAATTCTTGGATTAGACGACGTCTAAAGATTTCGGAAATTGAGAAATATGATACGAGCAAATTATTGGCAAGGAGTGAGGAAAGTTCACGTTCGAATTCAAACGTTCGAGCATTGCCGGATGTATACGACACGACGATGCCGAGTTGGACAACGGAAGGGAATTTATATCGAGACTATCGATAGAGAGCTTTCAGCTCTGAGTGAAATCGCATTCCTGGAGCGGCCCGAGAGATGGAAGGCGGTAGAGGAGGGGGGGGGGGAATCGGTAGGGGGAGAGATCTCCTCTAATTCTAGGCGAGTCTAATCGCCGCTCTGCGATCGGGTGCCAGGAGATTAGCCTGACCAGTCTCGATATTATAAGACCGGTCGTGTAGAGAAAATAAAAAAAAGTCCCGACGAGAGAGACGCGCGGGGGGGAGGGGGAGGAAGGGGGAGGAAGGGAAGATCGTCCGATGGATGGTGTTCATGATGGACAAACAAATTAGAGAGATAGAAAAGGTAGCGAGAAAGGGGGGAGGGGGAGAAGTATTCGATCGACGGATTGGATACGTTGTAGTGCCGGTAATTTCGGATAAAGACAACGTTCTCGATATATAGTCGATATGATTAGCATATTAGCGGCGACGCCACGAAGTTGTGTGGAGGTCCTCAGAATTGGATGACTAGAAGATAATCGTTTGTTTTAAGGTAGAAACTGGTACGCGAGGTAGATAAGGAAGATATGATGAATATGTATCGCGAGCAGCGACACACGAATCAAATTTATTATGGAAAAGCTGTTAAAACTGGATGAAATAAAAAAATTGGACAGTCAGCGTATCGAAGAGAATTACGAATTAATTACAATTGAAATATAATTAATACTTCCATCTCAATATTCTTTATGTTAAGACATCTTAACGTCTTAAATAATTGTTTTCCTGAAATTTAAGCTATCGAAATTTGAAATTTGAACTTTAAATTTTATAGTTAAACAATTTTAATTGAATTAATTAGTTAGCAGCTGCGCCATTTAATTATTAAAATTTCCTTGGGGACTGCAATTACCTGAATTCTGAATCGTGTATCGTGGCATCAAGAGAAGAATTATCGCTTCAAAATATTTTTATTTATCAAAGGTCAACAACAATTACTGGCATCGCATATCCCGCTGATTGCGACGAGTCGATCGTGATTAAGTGGTAACTATGGAAAGTCGAAATGACGACGTTATCGGCGCGGAATATCGAACTTATCGTCATCCTTTAGGATAATTACTATGATCGTTGTCCCTATGACCGAGTAGGTGGAGAAGGAGGGGCTGGAGGAGGGAGGCGTGAACGCCAAGCGTACGAAGGCGGAGGTGATTCGACGAAGGAGGTTCGTCCCGCATGAATAATGCGCTCCACGACGTGATCCAAGCTTCCCAGAAGAGACGGCTACACGGATACACCTCGAGTACCTCGAGTACCTCGAGTACCTCGATCCGAAGTATCGATCGACACAATAAAGCTGTTACGTATCTGGCTCGCGGGAGACCTTCGGAGATCCGTCGATTACTCTTGAGTGTATTTACGTCCAGTTTAGAAAATTAGTTTATAAATGAATTTCCGGGAAGCGTTAGAATTTCATAATTTATATCCGAGATTATCAATTTCAATTTGTGCATGAAGAGGAAGATGGAAAAAAGTTTTTCAAGATTAATCTAATTTTTTAATTGTCGAATTTTGAATGTTAGAATTATTATGAAATGTTGCTATATCCGAAACGACAAAATTAAGAATTCTAGCTCGTCCAAAAAAAATTCAGTACTTGAATTTTCTAAATTCATAAAGAAAATATTGCGCCATCGTTTTTCAAATATCGAATTATCAAGATCTGATGAAAATACCGAATACAAAAATATTCAGCATACTCTTCGACTTTGACATTAGAATTATCGCTGTTTTTTTTTTTTTTTTTTCTTTTTTTTTTATCTATGATTCTTGCGAGTATTTCGAGCCACGAAGAAAAATGGCACGACGTCGAGATAACTGAACTCTGTTCTGTTCTTTCTCAAGCCGTCGTCGTTTCTCATTTACACCGTTCCGTTAAAAATACCTTGCAACGATACATACGATCGATTGGCCATTCCATTCGTAATTAAAGTCCGCGACTGCACCGCGCGTTCGATCCGATATTCCACGAAGGACGAGCACGTTGATCGTTCGATTGAACGAGGAGCGGAGGCGTCTCTCCTCGGGTACGCTCCCCCCCTCCCCTCCTCCCTCCTCGATTTCTCCTCGGATTGCCCCTCGTCCGGAAGTCCGAAACACGTGGGGAGTTTCTACCCCTCCCTCCTCTCGTCTTCCCGATGAGAAAAGGTTCGCGAGTTGAGCTCTCACTTAGTGGCCACGTCGGTGTCACGATCGGGACCGAGTGCATTAGCATATCTCCGCGATGCAGCGTGTAAGGGGTGCGAACGGCGGGGCGCGAAGGCGGAGATGGGGAGAATGGAGGAGGAGGAGGAGGGACAAAGCGAATGGACGCGCGAAACGGCGTTATACGAATGGCGAGCGATCGACCTCGTGGATCGTGAAAAGGCGCACGACCCGTAATGCGAGTCGGAAAGAGGGGTGGAGGGGGGAAGGGGGTTTACAGGGGACAGAGGAAGGAGGTGGAGGTGGAAGAGACGAGGAAAGGGCGGAGGGGGACGGAGAAGACTCACTCAGCCTGGTCCCGCTGGCTGGTTACCTGTACGTCGCGTGTTTGCCTACCCGCGTCACGATCAGGATCCTATTTGCATAGCGTCGATGAAGCTGCCACCGTGCGCCGCCCGCGAGTCCTTCTCTTCCCGGAGGACTCGCGTCAGCGAGTGGGTGTATGCCGGCCGTTGTGCAAGTCGTAAGGTAATCCCGGGACCGGATGTGTCGGAGAATTTTTTTTTAGTAGTCACGATGATTACATACTTGACACTTGAATCCTCCGCATCCCCCGAGTATATCCATAGATACCTGGAACAAGGGAAATAAAACTTCGGGACGGGAGTTCCCCTCGCGGAAATCGTTACGTCAACCGGGAGATTACATTACCGGGATGGGAGTTCCATCGATCCGGACGTATTTAGCGATCGATCGGGAAGACGGCATTTTTCGAAATTTCTCGAAATTTCCGTTTATTAACTCGCTCCTCGAACGGGCAGGCCCGAGGCCGACGTCGACCGTCTGACTGAGAGAGGGACGGAAGGAAGGGTTGGAACCGGCAATAATTAATGTCCCGCGTACCTACTTATTACTCTAACGAGCGAATGCTTTTGCATCGCGCGGCTTTCCCGGCACGCGTGTGCCCTCGGTCACGGAACGCGCGATGATTTACCGGCGCATCACGTGCACCAGCGCGACTCCTCAAGAGGTACGTCCGACTTGCGCGTCTCTGATTGCTTTATCGATCTTCGTTAAGTTTAGGGGAGTTTACCCCCTTTGCCCCAGAGATATGAGATCTAATCTCGTTTCTCTTTTCGCAGGAGACGGATTCGAAAGATAGATTTTTCTTGGGAATTTTGTCCCTCGCTCGCACTTTGACTTGAGTCAAAAAGTTAAATATAATAATTTTATTATGTATTAAATGTGTTTTGTCGGGTTCACGAAAAGTAAGTTTTCCTTGAGAAGAAAGTAAGTAAGTAATTTCTGAACAAACACTTTATCGATCGATTTTTAACCGATTCTTTAGTTTCTCTCAAGTTTCGCGACCGACAAGAGATTTGCAAGGTGTGCGAAGGTGTGCAATTCCAGAGATCGCAGGAGGATTCCGTACTCCGTATTGTCCGGAAAATTGCAAGCTTTTATGCTACGAAACCTTCAAGTGAAGGATCTAGATCTCGGTAAAGAGTTAATAAAATAACCGACCGACTTATCATTGCGTGACGCATCAATTGCGTCGGGGGGGGGGGGGGGGGCACGGTACGGTAAATCGACCGGGATTTGAGGCTCATTAGCGAGACGTGGTATATATCGGAAGAAACGTGGCGGAGCGGCGGGCTCGAAAGTACGAGCTTCCGGCTCTGTTCTTCAGCGCGACGACGGAGAGTCGCGCCACGATTGCTCGCTTCTTGCATAAAGTGGGGGCCGAAGGTGTACACGGGCGCGGCGGTATCGGTTCCGAGAAAGGCTTATCAGCCTGCGGATATGTTAATGGCGCCCGTGTTGCCTCCCCCCGAGCCCCCCCCCTCCTCTCCCGCTGCCTCTTCGAGATATATTGCACCCCAACCGTCGCGCGACGGAGGTGGTTGGTTGGTCGCTCGTAAAAGCGGCAGTCGTCGTAGGTGCACCAGCCGAGGTAAGCAGCCCCCATGTGCATGCACGTGCAATTAAGAGTACTCGAGGGGGAAGGAGGGGGCCTGGGGAGTAAATTTTTGATTGGCCGTCGATATGTTAGAACGGAACTACTACATTGGAATTTCTACTACACTTGGATATTTCTTCGTGAGATTTATCTCGCGCTGAAAAAATGTTTTCCTTCGTCGTTGAGAAATCGGGGGGGGAGGGGGGTTTATTCCCAAACTCGAAAATCTCTTTGAGATGATCTCCCGGAGTTAGGGAATGAATTTTTAAATTCTCTCTTCCTTAATTCTCTTCCGCATTTAGATTTTACTTGGAAATATTGCGTCTCTTGCATTACAATTTCTTCAGTTTGTATTTTTTAAAAATTGAGGATTTTTGCTCAAATTTTAGATTTTGGAACTTTTCAATGTTTAGAAACTACAAATATTTGAATATTTTCTTCTACTTTCGAAGAAGATTCTTCGGATAATGAAATTCGGACTATTACAAAGCCGCCCAAATCCACAGTATACGACCATTGTACTCTGGAATTTTCGTGGTGAACGTGGTAGGATTATCGAACAGCCAGATTCTCGGATCTCACGGGCCGATCGTGAGTCCAATCCACGCCGGGAGATCATCTCAAAATCTCTCGCTCGATAATAGAACCCCGGGGAGGAAAGGAAACCAACCGTGCGAGATAAGAGGGCTTATCTGCGACCTTTATCGCACACCTCTGGCTTCAATCATAAGATAGAGAGATCTATCCACGGCCTTCTCTCTACCGTATATATACCTCTCCTCTCCAATCGTACATCTCGAGATCACGAGAAGGAGGAGGAGGAGGAGGAGGAGGAGGAGGAAGGAGGAAGGAGGAAGATGAAGAGATGAAAAATAAGAAAAAGCGGTCGGAGGTCGCGTATGAACTGAACGTTCGCCAGCAATCGTCGTTGGCGAACGTATGCATGGCTGTGCAATTAAGGCTCGCGATCGCATTCTCTCGTTCCCGAGAGAGGGACGGAAATAGACCGTAGGAGAGAAAAAGGGAGGCTGCCACGCCATGCCAAGCCACGCCACGCCACGCCACGCCACGCCACGCCACGCCATGCCACGCCGTGCTACGGCCGATTCATCGATGACCGCTTATTTACAGAGAAGCAGAGAGGAAGGAACACGACCCGAGTGTAGATGCGAGTGCGGGATAGCCCACGAGGCGCGCTCTGCAACCCTTTGGCCAATCTCCCCAAGCATCTTACTCTCCGAGTCCTCCCTCGCCTCGCGGCTCCCCCCCCTCCTCTGTCACTCTCCCAGCGTCTGTTCCTTCTCCTCGCCCGAGGAGGCAATTAAAGCATCCGGGTAATTCTCGAGTCTCGATCTCTCGCGACGACGAACCACCTGGTGGATCGTCCGGTCTCTCCTCGAGGTCTCCTCGAGGATCTCGATCGAAAAAAGAATGTCTTGAGACTTGAGTGAAATGTATATGTACGAGATCGCTTATATTAAATTCTCGTCGTCGTAAAATATCGTATCGATATTATGTGATCGATAATATAATATAGAGTGATCAATCATTTCTCTGATCGTAATTATTTAACGATTAAAATACACTTGCAAAGTTGAACAATTAAAGGAGCGCAGTCCCCAATAAGTTGAGCTTAAATTTCCTCTCGATATCAATTTTCTCTCTGGAATATTTCTTCCTAATTATATAGTACTTAATTAAATTCAATTCAATTTCTCTCTACATTAATGTTAATTGGATTAATATTAATCAAGTATTTTTTTTTTTTTCTTAAATACATATAAATTCTAATAAATTCCTAAATATTATTTTAGCAACTTTAATTAATTTTCTTAGAGCCCTCATCGTCTTTCTGTCGTAAAAACCCTTAAACTCTCTACTCAATGATCCATTACGCACACTCATTGAGCAACCCTTAGATACTGAACTATTCGACAGGCTACGCGCGAGCAAGCCGAGCGCGACCCCTGAGGTGAGGGGGTGAGAGGCAGCGTGCGAAGGGTACAATTGGTGGTTGTGCCAGACGGGGATAGATCAAACTGGCGGGAGAGTAGGGAACGTAGGGTACGCAAAGACCGCTGCATCGAGAGTCCATTTAGACATTTTAGCCCGGGACACCCGGAGAGCGGTTTCTCTCATCTCTTGATATTTCGTGCAGCTTCCTTCCGGTCCAGCGACGTCGTTATGGTCGTTTCGCGGGCTACTTTCAATCGGCACTGGCGGTTTCTGAAAAAATGTATAGTTGTCTCTCTGTGTTACGTCATTTATTTTTGTAGATTTAAATTTCCGAAAGTCGAAGAGTTTGGACTAACTAAGTGGACAGGTCCATAATTTTTAAGATCCGCACTTAATTAATGATCATCTGACTAAAAAGTGTACTTTGTATAAATTATGGATGTGGCTTATTTTGAGCCGACTCCGACTTGTCTTCAAATCCAAATGTCACGAGACTTGAGTGTCCAGCTCTTAGGAGATCTTGTAATTTTATGATAATTGGTAATTTAAAAGACTCGATATTTCTTCCGTAAAATTTCGCGTTCTTGGAGCCTTATAATTCTAAAATTAAATAACAATTTAATTAGTCGAGATAATATAGCAAGTTAATTTATCTTATATGTAAAAACTTTTATTTATTTTTCAATGGCGTGGAAAATGCCAATTAATGAAAAAAAAAAAAAAATCTCTTTTTTCTTGGTTTCAGGGGAGGATGAGGAGTGGAGTGATTCGGAGAAGACCCCGTCGGTGAGCAGCGGCGTGGACGGTGGCGGATCAACGGTATCGAGTCCGGTCGCACCACCGGTGATCGAAGAGGACTCGAGTTTACCGCCCCCACCGAGACTTAACCCTGCGTCGTCCTCGACTAGCTCCTCCGCCAGCGAGGATATCAAACTGCGACTTAGCGTGCTGTCGGAGGACACGAGGAAGTGCCTGGCTAGTCTCACCGAGGATATCGAGGTGCGTTGACTTGATTAATTTCAAGTAACTCTGATTAACCCAATCTTAACGATTTAATCTTAATTAATCTTTTTGAAGCTTGCTTTAAAAGTTTACGATACAAAAAAATATATCCTAGTGATCCTTAAAATTAAAAATTTTAGAAACAATTTTGACTTTGCATTGCAAGTTCGATTTTTCGATTTGTGGAATGAAACTTCTTCTTCACTAAGAGAAACGTAAAAGAGACGCACGCTGCATGTGAAACAGGCTAGGGGGATAAGAGACCGCCATGCGCCGTCCAGAAACGTACGGACACGGGAGTCGAGTCCCAAAGACGTCGACGAAGAGCAACCGACAACCGCCAAGGAGGACGTCGAATGTCAGCCGAGACCGTCGTCCTCGACGTCGTCCGTCGCTGCCAAAAGGCGGGACTCCGTCTGCCGCAGAGATTCGGAGGACTCGGTCGCCGCGGGAGAGACCAAGAGGATACGACTCGACGACGAGGCAGCACCAAGACTGAGACTCAATGCTAGTCTGGCGACGGATCCCGCCCTGCGACCCGCCGCCGTCGCCGCTCTCACTGTGAAGCCAGAGAACACGTCACCGCCGAATCCGACACCGCCACTTCCGGCCGGTCTGCAGAACGGTGAGAATCTTGAGATAATTGCACGCGTGGTACTTTCATTCGGAAACGGGTAAAACGGGTGGTTGAGGAATCAGTTTTTGAATAGACAAGTCTTTAACCCGATTTTCCAATTTTCCAATTTACAATGTAACTGCACCAAAGAGGGTTGCAGGTTATTTTACAGTGAGTGAGAAACGATTGATTTTAGAAATTTTCTTTAAAAGACTTGCAATCTGTGAACAATCAAATGATACAAATTCAAATGAATCGTAAGACTAAAATTTTTCTAAAAGAAGATTATATTATATTTTTGTTTATATATTTCTCTTTAAATTTAATCTTTTTTTTCTTGTACAAGCGCGTGCAAATTGGAAATATTTGTGTCTGGAATGAGTGTATTTCTGTATATTCGAAAAATCGATCTTTCTTTTATGGTATATATATTTTATATTCTTTTGTGTGTGTGTGTGTGTGTGTGTGTGTGTGTGTGTGTGTATGCACACGACATAAAATATATATATATATATATATATATTTTTTTTTTTAAATATATTCTTACGATCAATCATTATCCACATATTCTCAATGAAGCTTCCCTCTTATCTTACAAAGCATATATACCTTTCTAATCAATTTGTTTACAAACTGAAATATATACGGCATAAAAAAATCGAAATCCGGTTTGAATTCTCACATGGAGATGTCACGCGTCATCCATCCCGTTAAAAAAAAAAAAAACCTTTAAAATTGAGTTCAAAGGTAGGTAGATAATAGTTTCTATCAGAAAAACCAAAATCCGCAAGGATTCCCGTAAAGACAAAAAAAAAGAAGGTCATCAGGATGAGAAACGATGGATAAGCGTGAACTCTCTCATCAGACATTTATTAATTATTTTATTAATTAATATTGATGTTTTTTCAGCGATCGCATCGGGTCGCCTATTTGTCCTGCCAACCGACGGCAAGGAGACGATAACGGTAGAGCCGGCTAGGCCACCACCGACCGCCCTGATCTGCCCTCCATGCGGGATCCGTTTCAGCTCGGCAAGCACGCTGGAGGCTCATCGTACCTTTTACTGCGCTCACCGGCCTCGCGTAGATGAGGACGCGGCGAACGACGAGGACGACGACGGTGGCAAGTCCGGTGGTGGAAAGTTCGAGGTGCGGAAGGCGTACGCGTGCCCGCATTGTTCTTACAGCGCCGATAAGAAGGTATCTCTGAATCGTCATATGCGAATGCACGCGGCATCACCGGCACCGCCGACGATACCATCGTCGTCGTCGTCCTCAGCGCCGATAGTGGTGGCGAACCCGAACTCTTCAGCGGGTAATCCAGCGACGACCGGACAAACTGCAGCATCCAACGGTTCCTTGAACGAGGAAGCCGAGAAGTACTGCAGGAATTGTGACATTCGGTTCACCTCCATGAAGACTTACAGGTGGGTGAAGGGAAGGAAGAATACAGAATGTTTTCTGATTGTTCGACAAGTTCAACAAGGAATAAGTTTGCGATATTAAAAGGGAAATATATTAAACATGTAAATTGTTATAAATCATATAGCAGAAACGACGAGGTGTTAGCTTTAAAATTTTAGAAATATATATTCTTAAATTCGTCATTTTAGTCGTCGATTATATAATTTTTGAAAATTGGGATTGGTTGAAATTATAACAATTTCTACGCGAATTAAAATTTCATTTCAACAAAAGTAAAATAATATGTAAATTTAAATGAAGAGAATTTATAAATATTATAAATTTGCAAAATTGTGAATTAAATTGCAAGGATTATTTTTAAAATAAAGCGACGTGCTCTAATCTCTGAAACTTAATTTTTTCTTAAATTCTGATTAAAAATTTTCGGATTATAAAATCTTTGAAATTTTTTTTTTTTTAAATAAATATCAATCTGAAAAATCAATATAACTTAATTACAAAACGAATTATAAAATTTTAAATCTTTTATAAAATTATAATAACTTATTATTTATAGATTAAGGTTCTTTTTTTTTTTCAATTTAACTTGTGACAGGGCACATAAAACGCACTACTGTAGCACGAGGCACGTGGTAAAGGATGCGTTGCCGACGCCAACCGTGACACCGACATCCTCGGTGAAGGTATCGCCGCCGACCAGTTCCAGTCCTGGTGATTCGCCACCCCCGCAGCCGTGCCTGGCGCTGCCCACCAACCCTATCCTCATCGTGCCGTATTCCTTGTTTCGCGGCGCGAGCGTTCTCGCCGCACCAGCACTTCCGGCTCCTGACACAGCGTGCTTCCTTTTGCCAAACGGTATTACTATTTTTGTAACTCTTTCTTTTCCATAGAAGAAATTTCAAAATCTTTTTCAATTTCCCATAAAAATAAGTATTAGTAAAATAGGATTAACAATTTTCGAAAATCTCAATGTCTTCTAAATGATTGTATAATTCACAAAAACGAAGGGAAAAGCTGGTATCAAGATCAACGATTGAGATATAAATAACATTTTTTTGAAACTCAATTATTTTTCTTAGGTTCCCTTCAGCCAATGACGAGGGGCCTCGCTTCCACGGCACAGAATTCCGTAGTAGAGCCGCCGGCCGTTCTAAGGGCGGCGAATAAGCCCTCGACACCGGCGTCGGTGGTCGTGGCGGCGTCCACGTCGCCGTCCGCCTCGGCGCCTCTTGATCTCAGCGTGCGTAGATCACCGGTGCACCAAGATGAAAAGGAGAACAGAATGTCACCGGCACCATCGTCCCTGCCACCACCCCCGGGCAGTCCCAGATCCAGAGGCAGTGGCAGTCCCAGAACGAGATCTATCGGTCCGACCCAGACTGCCGCCGTCGCGCCACCCCCGCCGACGGAACTCGCCCTGAGACTCGCTGAACTGCCACCACCGCCAGTTCCCGGAGTGCTCGTCAAACAGGGCGTCTCGAGGTAAGCGAAAGCGTTGGTTAAAGAAATTAAAACGAGTCCTCCAGAATCATGAATCTTCAACTTTTCAATTTTTATTCTTATAAACGAGTATTAGATTTTTAAATTCGTAATTCTTAATGCTGTGGGTCCTCAAACTTTTCATTTTGCGATTTGAGTTATGAACTTTAGAAAATTAAAGAAGTATATTGAATAGTCAGATCGACCTCTTTTTATATTACTGAACACCTACAACTCTTATTTAGAATCATAAAATTCTATTAAAGACAATTGAAAACTACTCTTTTGAATCTCAAAATGGGAAATTGTTTATCGTATATTTGAAATGCTAAAAAGGAATTTAATTCACATAAAATTTCTATTGCAATCTTTTAAATTAGGAAGTAAAAGTAAGAAGCAAAATTTCAATTCGGGTTGCTTCTATTTCATGAAAATAAATTCTTGAAATTATAATTATTTTTGTCTTTACAGATGCAAAGAATGCAACATTGTATTCTGCCGTCACGAGAACTTCGTTGCTCACAAGAAGCACTACTGCCAGGCGAGGGAGACAACGGTGAGCAACAGTCCGCCACCGCCTGGCACACCCTCGCCACCCCTGGTTCAGCTCATTTGTGCCGCGTGTGGAATCAAGTTTGCTTCTATAGACAACTTGGTTGCCCATCAGGCATTTTACTGTCCCAAAAGGCCCGAACCTCAAGAGCATCACGCACGATGTTCTAAATGCAAGGTAAAGCCTAGAAGCGCAAAGGATGAAGAATTGAACAAGATGCTTAATAAATACTTGACAAATTTAAAGGATATCCAAAAGGCATAAAAACAATTGTCTTTGAAAACATTCGGCAACAAAATTCCAAAATCTAAGATGCTTCTTAAAGACTTTGGCTGTTTAAAGTACTCCTCCAGGTTTTGTTCACTCCAAGTGACTCAGTAATTTTGATCGTCGGTTCTTCGAAGTCGGTTCTTCGATTTAACACTACGGCTTGTCGTAGGCGATAATAGAACCTGGCAGCAATCATACCTGCACCAGCGGTGCAACTGGCGGTTGGCGATGCCCGGTTTGTGGCGCCGTCAGTCCCACGGCTGGTGCTGCCCAACGTCACATGGACGCCCATCAGGGTGTCAAAGCTTTCCGGTGTACGATCTGTCGTTACAAGGGTAACACTCTACGCGGTATGAGAACTCACATTAGGATGCACTTCGAAAAACGTGGCACCGATCTGCAGGTAATGTTTCTTCCCCTCTTTTCTTATCTTCGGATCTTCGTATCGTATTTCTTTACACCAAACATCATAATATAGTTGCATCTATAATATTGCATTTTTATAAAAATGTCAAAGTTTCTCGGAAACAAAATGCGCCAAAATGTTTTCGATAAGAGAGATAAATCAGATTAGTATTTTTATTGTATGTGTTTCTTACGAAACATTTGCCTCAGGAGGAGAATTATATAACGTGCGTGCTGGAAGACGAGGCGACGCTACCAGCACCGGAACCCGCGGCTGCCACGACGCCGGAGGAGATCCCTGCTGAGATTCAAGTGAACGGCAAAACGGAAATAAGGAAGAGCCCGCAGCCGCCGCCGCCGCCGCCGCCGCCGCCGCCACCGCCGCCGCCGCCGCCACTACCGCCGTTGGCAATCGCCGGCATGGTGAAGCAAGAACGTGAGGACACACCGCCGCCGGACGAGAGTCTGGACCCCGGTAAAAGCGGACCGCGTTACTGCCGCTCCTGTGACATTAGCTTCAACTACCTAAGCACCTTCATCGCCCATAAAAAGTTTTATTGTTCGAGTCACGCTGGCGAAGCAAGTAACAATAACAACAACAACAACAACAACAACAACAATAACAATGCCAGCGGCCATCCGACAACGCCGCCGACTGGCAGAACCGAGGCATCGGTACTTTAAATCATCAAAGGTTTTTTTTTTTGGTGGACGCAACATAACTTCTCCGCCGCTCGTCCTCCTTCTCGGACGACCTCTTCGAATTACGCTTCGAATCTAATTTCTAAGATTTTTTTCTACTTAGGTTTCACAAAGCAGTGTGATTTGATAAAGAAGCAGAAACAACACGCTTGAAATAATTATGAAACTCTTTGGGGTAGTATAAATCATTTTCTTTTTTTTCAAAAAAAGCACAATTTTGTTTATATTCTGATTAAGTCTAATTTGACATTTCTGGAAATATTTGTCTTTCCGATAAGATTAAATTTAAAATCTGCTTCTGCCGTCGCATTTCTTCTTAGAAACGTTTCAGCGAAGGAAGAACGAAAATGTGTTGATACGATAATAAATAAAAATGGGGACTGTTTATTGTTGCCAGTTTATACATAGTATAATAAACGAGTATCGGACTTCTTAGTTGAATATTACGTTGTGTGATTTTTGTTGATCCAGGGAATTGTTTGTACTTATAAGCCGAAGGTATCTACATGTAAATATATATACACACATTTATGTATATTTATTATAATTGTATTATATTATTTCGAATTGCACTATAAAATATCTTTATATATTTCATAGTGTTATGCGGAATGTAATATATAATTGTAATTTATATACATATATAAAACTCTGTATAATTAGAAATCTTGTGCGCATGAATGGACGAGCTTGCAGAAAAATATTGCAAATAGAGCCATTAATAATAACAATAATATAGACATATTGATAAATATAATCTACATATAATGTGATAAAATTTAACAGAATTAATTTAGAAGACTTAATCTTATTTTTTTTTTAATAAGTTAATATTGTTTACCTTTTATTATTTATCTAATTTAATATAACATTTGCTTTCTATTTACTTCATCATTAATTTTTCAATTATTTTATTTAACCATTTCTTAATTGAAAAATCGAAAATTCTCGATCGTTTTACGAATAAAAAAGATTTCTAAATGAAAAAAATTAAGTTACATTTAAAAATAAAATATATATGTTTAGTGAAATATATATGGCTCTGTTTGCAAGCGATTTTTGCGATTTTATTTCTTGGCAATTGTCGCGTCGTTTCGATGTTTCTGAGGAAGAATTTTGGAAGTGCTGGGAGGAATCGGCGAAACGTCATATATCGTTCTGTACATATAAAAATTGATGAAAAGTGAAGAAAAAAATGGCTAGGGATCGACGCCAACATGATCGATCGATCCAGGCGTAGGCGTGCAATCTCATGACTCCAATAATCTCGTAGCATTAATAATCGACATTATCTATAAACGAACGAATACGATGAATGTAAAATGTTGTACAGTAGGTGAGTAGGTATTACGGTACAGTAGTACATGATTCTGATGAATGATACCAATCTCAGCTTGTGAATCTATTAAGTTACGTTGCGCAATGTATGACATTTAATATATATATATATATATATATATATATATATATATATATATATATATATTATATATAAATAAAAAATGGTTACGCACGTCTGCGAAAATTACGCCCGTGTTTGCAAATAATAAAGTGATTGCGTCGATAAATATTCATTGTGTGACGAAATATAAAATGCATTTAGAGGAGTGTATGTTGTAAAGCGTGAGAGTATGTAACATTTATTTCACTTTTTTACTTATGATGAATCCAAAATTTTCTTAATAAAAATTTTCTTGCCATTATTTGTTCGCGTTTTTTGAAGAAAGAAAAGAAAATTCAAATAATTAAATTAATTAAATATTCTTAATATTTAATATTAAACATTTTGATGACATTAAATTTAATAGATTAAATCAAGATTCAAACAAAATTTTGTTAACTACTTAAGCAACTAAAGCTTAATTAATTAGAAAATAAATTTATTTTTAACAATAGATAATTTTGCAAATAAAATTTAATATTCCTATTTAAATAATTATCAAAACAGGAGATGGATTGATTTCTTGGATTCATCAAATAAAATATTCTTAAAATTCTATTCTATTCGATAATTAGAGAATTCTTATCAGAATGTCTTGCATATACATTGCGTACAATGAGTGCAATTTTGTGATAGAAAGAATGACGATCTCGATATACTTTCGCGTATCAACGTATTACTTGGATTTTTATCGGCGCACTCGGTCCCATGCACCTTAATCAAAAGCATCATACGTGCTCGTGAACCAGAACGGGCAACCCTCATCGCAGGGCACGTGAATGTAAAATAATGTAGAATTAAGGCCAGTGTTACGTGTATACGCAATGTACTACTCATATCATACGACGAGCTCGTTAATTAAAAAAAAAAAAAAAAGGAGCGAGAAAAGCGTTAATCGTTGTCTGCACGGCGAATTCTATAATGGAGAGACTTCAAGGCGTGAAATCGTGAAAAGAATCTTTTGCAAGAGACAAATAATCTCGTCACATTGACCGGATTTTACTCTCTCATCTCCTCCTCTTCCTCCCGTCCCCTATCATTGCAGATGACTTCTTGGTAACTTGTCTTCGAACCGCGAGGTACTTTTTGTTGAATGTTATTTTGTTAATTGCGGATCGAAAGCGCGCGTGTGTATGTATGTGTGTATGTATGTGCGACCGAAAGATTTGTAAATCCATACAACTGATACTTCCAACAACTTGTTATAATACGCTATAAATCTGGTGTATATCATTACATGCCATATCCACGATAAGTAAGTTCTTTCTTCAACACAGGCATATTCCACTTCCTCCCGGAAATCGATCTCCCAATCTGCCAAAAGCAAACGCGTGCGAATTAATTGAAACTATTTTCGTATTTTAATTTTCACAAATAATTTGTACTGTGTACAAATAATTTTCAATCTTTTATTTCGTAAAGAAGGCCAGTTTACAATATATGGAGTAAGCCTGGCGTAAGAGAACCTGACATAAGAAATAAAAGTAACTTATTTCGCTTACATCTTTACTCTAATTCCCCTACATCGGAAATACATTTCTTACACCTACTCTTACTTCTTAGCCAAGCTTAGTCCGCATTGTAAACAGCATTAAAAAATTCAATTGCATTAAACTCAATTTTAAATGATGAACATTCTTTATTGATTTTATGTGATCGATCGTCTCATTTTTAGATTTCTTTTATCTTCTTCTTATTTTGATAGACGCAAATTTTACACGCGTGATATATACCTAGAAAAAAAATTTGTAATACAATATACGAATAAAACTTTATGCCATTTACATTTCACTTTTTTAAGAGAAACATCGAATCAACATAAAAGAATATCTATTGCGAAATATATATATTTAATGGTGATATACACAATTATCTATATATAGAAATACGTGAAAGAATACGAAAGTATCTCAGCTATCGTTAAATGATCAGTCTCTTTCCTATACTAAATTTCTAGAATATTAGGAATTGGTAAGTCACACAACGGCATGTTTTCACATATTTATAGATCTTCTGATTATCCATAATGTAATGCTTCACTCTCTCAATCTGTCATTTCTTCTTTGTCATTTGTCAATCTTTCTTCATTATCTGATGAATATGTTTCGTCTAAATCACTATTGAAACTACTTTCCGATTCCTCTCTTCTTCCTCTTCTATACTCGGAATAATTGTATCCAAACAGATTTGTATTTTCATCTCTTTTAGACCCGTACAAGTCTTCGTCGGTTTGATATACATCGAAATAATCATCTGAATCGGAATTAGAATCGCTAGAACGATCGGGATCTGTGTCAGGATAATCATTTCTCCAATTTGATTCTGAATTAGAATCTGAGGATTCGCTTTCATGTTCAGAATTTGTTTCTGAATGTTCAGGTCGCCATACCATTATATTATCGCTTTCAAACCATATGTCTTCACAGGTTTGAGCATAATATAAATCATATACAAAATCCTCAATATCCTGAAACATATATCTATTTGTTTATATATATATATATATATATATATATATATATATATATATATATATCATATAGCGAATTCGATTGGGTACATTAGTGCGCACCAGTGCGCACTGAGTACTCCTTCTCTTATTTCTATCGACATTGGTAAAAGTGAGACAGACGATACTCAGTACGCACTGGTGCGCCCAATTGAATTCGCTATTATTCAAATTTTGTTCTACAGAATAACAAATACATTCTGATACACGAAATAGTTTCAGCATATTTAAAATAAATAAATATAACTTAAATCCATTTTTTTTAATTTATTTATAAATTAATAACAAATGTTTGATATAATTATTTTTCAATTATATCTTTCTTTTATCGCTAACTTTTATCTTAAAATCTCAAGCCTCAAGCTAATGATAAAAACAAAAACTTATATAATTGAAAAATAATAGCATCAAATGTTTGTTATGAATTAATAAATAAAACAATAAAACTGAATTTCTATTCATTCTAGATATACGAAAATTTCTTCACCAGAATCTGCTACTATACTTTCAATTTATTATTATCTATTATATACAAATATATTTTAATAAATTATTTCTGGTATACTCTATCTCTTTTATATCATTTTTATACAATTTTAATAAGTTTGATTATATTTAATTTTTTTTATTTATCTTTTAAAAAATTCCTTTGTTCTTGCTTTATCTTTCTTATTTGTTTTTAATATATAAAGTTAATTTTTTTCTGTCTTTATTACAATATACATATTGCATATACCTATGTGCAAATATCTTTTATAAGAAAAAATTAATATTTAAAAAATATATATAATATATATATATATATATATATATATATATATATATATATATCAACAATTTTGACAGCGACCGCCGAATAAATCAAGGTATACATCACTTATGCCCGATTCCACCAATGTAGATTAACTTTAATCTCGGTTCAACTTACTCTTCATTTTTTTCTAATTCTAAACTCTTCGCAACATACATCAATATCAAAGTCATAGCTAATTTTCTAAATGATTAAAAATTTTAATTTTATATTTATATATTGCTTGCCTCTTTTTCTTCTGTAATTTCATCTGCCGGACGAGAAATGCTCCAGGAATCTTCCACATCTATGAGAGTCATCCATTTATTCTTAAACTCCTCTACATGCGATATATCCAAAGACCGTTGACAGTCAGTGACTTTGTATCTTCCTTTCACAGAATCATCATCTACCCATTTAGGTATCTTTTCCAAAATATTCGCAGGACAATTGCTCTCGCACGTTCGCTTGACACCAACTCTGACGCTTCCGGCATCCATTTTAGGTAGAGCTTTAGCCACATGGCTTGTGACATCCTCAGTCTGAAATTAATATCCGATATTCATTTCTCGTATTTTTTATTTTTGTGATTCAATGATATTGATGTTAACGGTATTTAATAATGCACAGTGAATATTTATCAAGGTTGAAAAGTTACTTCAGAAAAATAATTTGTTGCCGTTACTCCTTATTCATTAAAAAAAAGTAATTCATTATTATTATTGTTACTATATACAAGAAGCAATGAGTCGATATAATTTTCATGCTTTTTCATCAAATTTTGAAGATTTTTTTTTTTAGAACTTGGTTGTGCCCGTTCTATATATGGAATATAATAGATACATGTGTGCAAAATAACGATAAAGGTAATAATTACAGAATATCTATTAAAATGTTGCAAAAAAGATCTACAGAGAATTCCTGAATTTTACAGATATGTTTATTAAAATAAATTCCAGATAAAATTAAAGAATTCTTAAATGCAACTTTGAAATAAATTTATTTGATGATATATTTTTTAAATGTTTGATAATTATAAAAAAGCTATTTAATATTAACTTTGGCTTAATCATTCTAAGAAGACATTGATATTTCTTTTTAAAAACTGACAAGATCGCATATCAATATATACAATGTACATGGATAGTGATTAATAATGGTTAATTTGATGAATGATTGGCAAATTATTGAAATTATTGAAATTAGTTTGCATTATAAAACCAAAATTATCAAACATTTTTTCTGAAAAAGACAAAATTTAAATTTAAAGATAGTTTTAACAAATTCTCTGAATTGCAATAAAATTTCATGATATCCCCTAATAAAAAGAAATTTTTTGAGAATTTCAAATTTTTCCAGAAGGATAAATATTCTAGGTTATTTTTATTACAATTATCCCAAAAATATAATTACATTGCCATTATTAGTATTAATAGAAAAATATAATATCATTATTAACTTGTTACTAAAAAAAAGGAACTATAATAGTAACAGCATTGCGAGTAAGATATTTTTTTACTCTGATATTTGTTAATAATACTAAACACTTTATGAATATTCCTTATTCATTTAACTATTATTACTTTGCTTGAATACTCTTTTTATTTCATTATTATTATTAAATATTACTGCTATTAAAAATAAAACAATGATACATATTTCTAAAACATTAAAGTAAAATACTAATTAGAAATTATATAAAACATCTATATAAAATCATAGTACTAGCTTTTTAGAAACAATTCTCCATGCGCTCCATTTTTTCTTTTCCTTGTTTCTAAGATAAATTTTACAAAATCTTTCCACTTTTAATCAAATAATCTGATCTAATTTAAAAACTAATATACACTTTCCTAGTGAAATATGTCAGATAACTTTGAGGCTCAATGTTTAAAGGCAATCGAATGAATAAACAGGTTCAAATCTAGTCATCCCTCATATTTACGAGATATTTAATATCACAATTTTCTTTTTTATAATTTTCTGTGGAAACTCATAAAAGATTAAGACTAAGGATTCAGTACAAAGTATTCAAGAATCGAAGAAAAGGATTAATTAAGAACAGATGAGTTTTTCAATTCATCGATTGATTAATCGCGTAATGCGCAAATGCTGCTTTTATAGAGCAAAATTGCATTTGCTCATAATGCGACTTATTAATCGATGAATTAAAAAATTAATACCTAACATAAAAGATTCGGTTAAAATTTGAGATAAAGGTTAGGTTTGAATTTGAGCTATACAACTCGAACGGATAGGTCAAGGCACTGAGTTACTGTAAAAAAAAAAAAAAAAAAGAAGAAGCATAACCGACAGAAGGAAAACGGCAATTAATCGCGGTTAACCGCTAATGAGCTATAAAAATTGTTTGATTTTTCTCACTGGATCTGTAAGAGTGCCGGCGAACTGGAGGATGGTTGGCACAGGCGAGATGTCCGAAAGAGAAGATTCAGTTTTCGGACGTTTGCACGCGATCACCAGGGTATCCAGTGGAACGTCGGTATTCTTACGCTTCACGCGTAAAATCGCGGCCATTCTCGACTATTACGTGACGCAATATCACAATAATATCAAGCCACGATACGAGTTACATTACACACACAGTGTCCACCCTAAACGAGGGATGCGTTCCACTTAACGCCCGCGACGCTCGCAGCGTCCGCAAACCCGTTCCACATAACGACCGAGTGATCGTTGTGATCAGAAACTAGCAATCTAGCATAGACATCTGTGATTGGCTGCGTCCAGCAGAGAAAGCAGATCAGTGCATTGGGTGGCATCCGTTTGACCACGTCCCGATTGACCACTAGCCACTCACAGCGCTTGAACAGTGGAAAAATTCTAGGCACCGGCCCCTGTGAGTGGTCAATCGGGACGTGGTCAAACGGGACTCGTGAGCATTTAGTGATTCTTTACTATGATTGGTTTCCACACTTACGTTTCAACGGCGATCTAAAGGCAAGGACCAATCCTATTGAAAAATCACTGAGCGCTCACTGATCTGCTTTCTCTGCTGAACGCAGCCATTATTTGTTCCGCGATTGTCCGCGATGAGCACGTTTGTCAAGAGCTGTTATATACGTAGCCTGGAAAGAACTCCAAAGAATGTTTATTTGCCGGACAACACGCCAATTTTCGTAGGACGCTCGCCGGAAACCGAAATTACGGACACGAAATGTTCGCGACAACAAGGTCGCGTATCCTTCTCAAATTTATCCTTTTCCTTTATCATTATTTGTCGAATAAGACGAATAGATAAGAGTTTTCCACATGATACTTGAACTCTACATTTCGACAAAGAAAAAGAAAAAAAAGTTATATTCATAAAATTACAAAGAATGAGCAAGAATGATTTTTTTCATTGTTCATTTTGTTCATTGAATTTTAAGAAACTTTTAATAAATCTGTTACAACGTAGAGGTTAAGTTTAATTTTGATGTCTCTAATACACACGATTCTGAATAATTATCCAAAATATGAAAGGAGATTAAAAGTGTATTATTTTATAAAAATTAAAAAGTTTAGGTAATTTAAATTAATACGGGAAATAAAAAATTAACATTTTATCCAGAATATAATAATCAAAATTAATGGAGTGATAATAACAGAATATTGAATTAAATAGTGAATTGTGATATAGTGAATAATTTAGTTTATAGCAATTAATATTCAATTAGTTAAATAAAAAAGTAAATAAGTAAGTTTCCTAAATGAAAAGTTTCTCAAGGAAGTAATATTTAGTTAGCAAAATGTCTTAAAGACTGAAAACTGAGAATGAAGATCAAATTGAAGAAATCTAAGAATTATTTTAATATTTACTTTAACTTTTTTTATTTAAAATAGTTTTATATTTTAAAGACACATATTTTTAAGATTATATTTTAAAGATACATATTGATCTCTTTTATTTGTAAGTTCTTAATGAATGAATATATTATTTATTTTTAATAGTTCGTCTATGTGCAAATTATGCAGAGGCTATTGTCACAATTCAACAAATTGGACCGCATGCTTGTGGTTTTAATGGCTTTAAAACTAAAAAGGATGTAAGATTTGTAGGTAGGCACAATGATCGCTTGGAGTTGCTCTATGGCAAACATGCTTACGAAATTGAATTTAATCCACCACCTAGTCTAGATCATTTTGTATTAAAAAAAAGGTTATACGAGCCAGAAACAGAAGAAATTGAAAATAAAGCGAAAATGTTAAAGTTAGATAATTTTTCTGAAATTTGTTCTGAAGAACTTGAGAATGACCAGCAGTCAGAAGATAGATTATCTTCAAATGATATTCATTCTACTGAAAAAGCATTCAGTACTGATTCTAGTACATCATCTGAACAAAGTAATATCTCAAGTGCAAAGTGGGATAGTATCAGTAATGGAAAATTATTAATTTATACACCACCATCCCTGCCAAACTGTGCAAAGGTAATTTTAAACAATTGAGAGTTATATTAAAGTTTTAGCATAATAAAACTAATTAGTGAATAATAAATCTTTTAGAATGAATACTGTTAATACATAAATTAATTTTATCGATAAGCCAATATTATTGGCAAATATAGAGTAAAAGGATAATACAAAAAAGATTATTGTTAATTTTAAACTTATTTATGTACCTATTTGACATCATAATAAATAAAATTTTAAAGTTAAAATATAAATGCAGATAAATTTTTTCAAACTGTATGTATAACAATATGTATGTATATATGTAAAACATACATGTTTGTAAAAGATTTTTGTGAACAGCAATATTAAAAATGAAAATCTTGTTTTTAGATAGCTGCCTACGATATGGATGGTACTTTAATAAAAACTAAATCTGGCTTGGTATTTCCAAAAGATTGTAATGATTGGCAATTATTATATCCTGATATACCCAATAAATTGAAACAGTTTTATACAAATGGATACAAGATAGTTATATTCACAAACCAAGCGGGTCTTAGTTCTGGTAAAATTAAGATTAATGATTTCAAGCGCAAGATCGAGAGAATCGTACAGAAAATCGGCATTCCCATTCAAGTATGAAGTATGATTATAATTTTTATTGCAAGTTTTTTGTAATATTTTTTCTAATATTTTTTGTATTATACTTTTCAGGTTTTTATTGCTGTAGGAATGAACATTTATAGAAAGCCAACAATTGGTATGTGGGAATTTTTGGAAAAAGAGGTACAAATAGGCGTTATGAAAAAATAAAATTACATATTGTAGTATTTTCTTTATTTTTATATTATCTTTTAGAATTCCTTATACGAAGTCTATTTTTCTTATCGAAGTTTATTTTTTTTTGTTGATTTACTTTGTGTTACTTTATTATATACTTTAAGACATAAACAAATTTTAATTCTATTATGTCTTTATTTATTATTATATTTTGATAGATTTTTTTAATGTTTTAATTTCTGTCTGTATGATTCCATGATGTTATAGAAGAACGGAGGTATTGCAATTGATAAGGCTATTTCATTGTATGTTGGCGATGCTGCTGGCCGACCGAAAAATTGGGCACCAGCAAAGAAGAAAGATCATTCAAGTGTAGATAGATTAATGGCACTAAACTTGGGTATCAAATTCGAAACGCCCGAGGAACATTTTTTGAAACATAAAACGGCGCCTTATCAACTACCCAAGTTCAATCCGAAAAGTTTGCCGCAGACTAACGATGTGTGTAAACCCGCGGATGCGAAATTAACACTGAAACAACAAGAGGTAGCTAACAATATTAACTTTTGAATATAAAATCATTTGATTTACGAAAAAAATTTTTTTCATATCTTATTAACAGGTAGTACTTATGGTTGGCAGTCCAGGTTCCGGAAAATCGCATTTTGCAAAGAATTATCTAAAGGAATACAAATATGTCAACAGAGATACTTTAGGCAGTTGGCAAAAATGTATCGCCGCAGTTCAGCAATATTTGATTGAAGGAAAAAGCATAGTTGTAGATAATACCAATCCTGATCCAGCTTCGAGACAGAGATACATAGACATAGCTAAGAAGCGCAATATTTTAGTCAGATGTTTCGTCATGACGACAAGTATAGAACATGCGAAGCATAATAACAAAGTAATTCATATCAATATTTTATAATGATTTTCATAACGAACAAATTTTTTGAAAAGTCTAGTCAAATTATTGTGTTACAGTTCCGCGAATTGACTGATCCAAGCCACATTCCAATCAACGAAATTATTATAAATTCCTATGTGTAAGTAAAATTTAGATATATATTTTGTATTCGTCATATTTCTCTAAAATTCTATATCGTAACTTTAATTTTGGGCTTTCTTTTATCAAGATAAATTTTTGCCAATTATTAAAACTTAAATAGAAATTCGAGAGAAAAAAGCCAAAAATAGATAAGACAGCTTGATTTTGCTAAGAAAAGATTTTGTGTCGATCGATGTATAATATTAATGTTAACAATAATTTTATATTTTGTGCGCAGAAAAAATTATGTGCCACCAACTTTAGAAGAAGGCTTTAAAGAAATAGTGGAAATCAATTTTGTTCCAAATTTTAATAATGAGAAGGATCGAAGACTCTACGAAATGTATTTACTCGAAAGTTGAATCCTTTTCAAATGATCATATGAATCTGCCATAGTATTCACTTCATTTTCAATGTAATAATGTCAACAATAAAAATATTTATTAGATTATCTATTGCAAATATCAACTATTTAATTATTTACAGCTGTAAAATTTGTAAAAGATAAGTCATTTTCTTATATGATTCTTTAAATTTAAATATCTGCAATTTTGAATTTTTTAGATCGATTATTAACTAAAGTTTTGATAAAAAGACAGGCATAAATATTGATTACAAAAGATTTATTCTTTATTTATGATATTTTAACAATGAAAAAAATCTTTTGATATTTCTTAAAGTTTAAGAAACAACTATATACGCATTTCTTTATTTCCTTTATGTTTAAAACACTCTATACAATCTTATATCTATGAATACATCTTTATTATTAATATTGATTTATTATTAATATTGATTTGATTATTAATGTTGATAATTACAGAATTCTGTGTTTTTATTTGATTTTATTTGATTTTATTTTCGACATCGATTCAAATCTGGATGAAGTTTAATTATTACAACGCATATGTTGGTCAGAACCTTGTCAAACTAAAAATCCCAGTAAAGCTGTTAAATATTACAAGCTGTTAAGATAAAAATATAGTAATATCTTGAGAGACGAGCAATTTTGCAATCAAGATCGCGATTCCTTTTATCTGAAAAAAAAAAATTAAACTAACAATTTCTTGTGGACTGGAGCCAGATTCGGCCTCCAATAGAAAGTTTTTCAAATTCTTTACGCGAAGAATTTGTTAGGAGGCACCCTCCAGTTCTTTGATCGAATGGTAAACGATGATTGCGTGTCACGTGATGTTGCGAGAGCGGCGCGACGCTCAATACGGTCTCAGTGTCCGCGCAGACGTCGTCGTGGTTGGTTGTTCTTCTCGTTACTTCGTTACATGAGTAAGCGTGTATGCGTGTACGAGTTTGTGCAATGGATTCGCGAGCAAAAACAGAAGGGCTGAAAAATCCAGTCGCGTGACGAAGAAAGGATAAAGTGAGTACGGCACAAGTGACCGAGATCTTTAATCGGGGCCGAAAATTAAAAATGGGAAGCCCGACCGGTCAAGCTCAAGATCTGTGATGCTTCGAGATGATACGGCGAAATTAGATTTCTGATCAATCCTTGATCTTCGCGGAGTCTGTCAAAAATAGTCATGTTATTTGTCGCCATACTATGAAATACGACAAATTCTCTTCGGCAAATTGTAGAATGATGGTCCGGGAAAACGCGGTTTAACCGTGCACGTTACAGACACTCGTAATTGATAAATTTAATGCAGTGTAGAAACCATCCTTAACCTCTTTAAAATTCTTAAAAATAAAATTGTTTACATTTGTAGATTGAAATAATAACATAGAGCGTTATGAAAAAAAAAAGTATTTAAAACCCCAAATATATATATATATATAAAACTCTAAATATAATTCCATTTCAATATATTCAAAATTTGCAAGAAATTTGAAATTTTTTATTGTATATTTTCGAGCCAACAAAGACACGTTTGCCTTCGCACGGGGTTCGCACGTGATGATTTCTGAATAAGCTGATACAGAGTTATTTGTTAATCGTAGTGTATATGACTGTCCGAGTTCTTTCTATCTGTTGTTATTCAACGTATTTGCTTTCCACGCATTAACTCTCTTAACATTTTGCTGAATTCTTTCACGCTACCTAGCGGCGAAAAGCCTCCATTCTTTAGCACATCGTTCGAATCTAAGCGCAAATTGAATTGTTTTTGATTCGTGAGAATCTCTCTCAGTTGCAAATACATATTTCCAAAAAATTGCGTGTTCTCACATTCATATTTCTCCTTCTCGGCAAGAGTCGCTCCACTGTCTCGTTCACAGTTTTTAAGAGATGAGCACGATTGTCATCCCAGATTTCATTCTGAAATGAAGAATTTGTAACAATTTGTTTTCGTTTCAATGATTTTTCCGCGGATGCTTAAAACGATATTGGGACAATATCTCCCGGATAATTTTGGCTCCTAAATTGTGAGATTACTCTTCAGAAAAATTACATGAATACATTTTCGCTGCTCCAAAGACTCGCTTATTTATGTGCGCGAACGCATGAGTCACGGCTGTGTGTGTGTTTCAGTAAAGATTACATATCACCCTATCTGAACAATTGACCCAACGTTTCACAAGTTAGCCGTCAATAAAGAACAATGCGCCTTTGACAATGTTTTTAATTCATCTCTTAACTAGGTTTTTTTTTTTTAGTGTGCGCAAGCGACGTCGTGATATGAAGTGTATTTTGTCGCTTCACTCGAAATATACACATATATGTGTAAACTATGAAATATTAAATATATTTTTGTAATACCCGTAAATTAATGAAATGATTCAAATAATCGATGCTGATGAAATTCGTAAAATGATGCACCCAAGCTTTAAAGCTGCGATATCCGATGCTAAGTTAAAGATATTCAAATGAGCAAATGTATATGTATTTAAATTTGAATGAATAGAGAGATTTTGCCTTATATTTAATATTCTGTGATATAAATCTATTGATATTTCATCCTTGTCGTCATTTGATATTTGCTATGCTTACGTATATTTCTTTATCGTTCCAAGTACTATATATAACAGTATTAAGTTACGTTTCTACGAACGATTTATTCAAACGTTAAGACAATTCCTCTAGTGTACAACTTTCGATGTTTTTTTTTTTTCCGCCACAGATACACCTTCACCTTGTGTTTATACAGTAGCTTTCTTCCCGATCGATACGGTTTTACTAATGAACTTTATTATTGATTCTCTTGGATCACGATGAATTTATGATATTCTCTGATCGCATTATTTTAAAAATAATACAAGAAAGAATTTTAATATATTTGTAGCACTTATTGTAATTATCATAATCAGCGATTTGTTAATTGTAATTAAATCCATCGGGGTGCCGAGACCCCCCCATAAAATCCACTTGTATACGTCCCTGCCCGGGGAACGATTCCACGATACATTCGCGAGTCACGATTCTATTAAGGAAACTGCCGTATTATATAATTCCGTTACTACTTCGTGCCCATGGCCACCAATTATTCTTTAACCATAGATCCAACAACTCGACATATATATATATATATATATATATATATATATATATATATATGTCGTTGTCATGTTTATATTCGCTTATATTCTTTTGGACGTCATCCGAACTCAGTGTCAGGTCGCGCTAATATTTTTGGTTTTGCATTAATCTTGGAGATCATGTTCCATATGTAATAGATAATACGCTTAAAAAGAAGACGAAAACGCATAATCTCAGATCGAGAAAAAGCATAATCTCAGATTTCAGTCAGATAAATCTGCTTTTTCCGTGAGATATAATCAGATTACCTACCCCGGTTATCTAATCAGCAAGGACGGTATTCGACCGAGCGCGGAAAATATCAAATCGATCGTTAATTATCTCGTTTCGCATAATATCAAAGAAGTTCAGCGCTTTGTCAGACTTGCAAGCTATTTCCGAAGATTTATCCCACGATTTTCGATCATAGCGAAACTTTTACACACACACACACACACACACACACACACACACACTCTCTCTCTCTCTCTCTCTCTCTCTCTCTCTCTCTCTCTCTCTCACACACACAAAATATTAAATGTGGTTTTTTTTTTCTATAAAGTGATACTGTTTATTAAAATATTGATTTTTATTCTCTCTACGAGAGAAAACTAATCGCGTAAAACTGGTAGAACTTTGATAATGACGTTTATGTATATAGCATTATCGTTTATCTTGATTAAATAGTCATCAAGTAGTGCATATAAATATTCTATCTTAAATTTACTTCTAATCTATAATTTTTAATAATTTTTTCTATAATCTATAATTTTATATAATTTTAGAATTCTTTAATTCCTTCATAATTGTTAATTTAAATATTTTTCAATTTTTAATTTTCAATTTTAATTAATTCAATGTTTTTTTTTTTAGTTTTACCGTTAATCTGTAACGTAGAAATAAGAAGCTAATTGAACAAATTAATGGCAAACATGCATATTAATTATATTTTATTATTTTATAGATAAATGTGAATTACATAGCATAATGTTGCGAATGTACGATCTTCTATGTTATTTGAGAAGTGACACAGTAAGCAAATAAATTGCGTGTTAACCAGATAAGGCGGGAACGGTGGAATCAAATGATACAGGTTTTTTTTTTTTTTACAGATAGACATACCCGAAGAGTCATTTGGATTCTGGACAAGTTGATCGTCTTTGTTTTATTAGAAAAGAGCTCGTCACTAAAGCGCACATTTTTTCTACCGAAGCACAACTGTTTTTTCTATCACAGACGGAATTGCAAACAATTTTTTACTAGCAGAAGAGATTCAGTAAATCAAGGTATCAAAATTATTATTTCCTAGAAAATATTTAGAAAGAAATAGAAGATTATTTCCTAGAAAAACCTTGTGCTCAAAATAATTATTATTGTTATATAATAATCGAAGAATAATCTCAATTACAATTATTACATGTAATTGATTTGTTAAATAAATGTAATAATTGTTATTTATAAAAATTGTTAGGAGGCTTCGTAGACTTTTTGAAAATTGGGAGAAGTCAATTTGAATACGATCGTGAGGCCAGGTAGTGAATTACACAGTGTAGCTGATAATACGAATGTGAAAGGAAACTTTCGATAATTTACGAAGAAAGGATACGCTATAATCATATTATAATAACTCGTTAAAAATATAGTGCAGAAATTTTTTTATTTAAGAAGAAATGATCCTTCAACGCGCCTAACAGAAGCGTCGAAATGTCAATCACCTTATAAATTAATCGATCGCTTATAACTGTAATCAAAGTGATAATTCACGGCGAGTTAATGCTGCGTGTAAGGACCGATGGATTCAACGAAGATCAGATCGAAGCCAAATCCGCGAGAAAAGGCAAACATCATATCGGTGTTGCTGTGGTGGTGAGTTTTCTGGTTCATCAGATTTTCCTTTGACGAAGAAATTTTTCCAGTTCTTCACCGAATATAGAGGGTGTTCATGCATTTGAGTACTTGAAAATATCCGTCTTAAATATTTGAATATTCAGAGATTTACGAATTTTTGGCTATTTGAATATTAGATACCTGAATATTAAAATATTTGGATACTGGAATATTTAGACATTTGAATACTGGAGTATTTGATATTCAATCTAAAAGATTTCAATGATTTAGACAAATATTTAGACTTATAAAATATGAAAAATATCTAGATTTATAAATATTCGCAAATTCGAATATTTGACATTTGCATAAAAATTTTGACCTAAAAATAATACTACGTTTAAAAGTATCCAGATATAAAAGCAGCAAATTCAAAATGATATTTTATGGCAAAGTGCGTGCTGTGTTCGTACTGTTTAAAATTCGCCTTTACTTGAAATTAGTTCTTATCTTCACGCAAATTTGCTTTATCTTTAAAGATGATGCTGCTGATTTCGTAGAGTTAATATAATAAAAGCGCGTTGTCATATCGTGAAATTGCACAAAGTTATTTTTAATTCCTCAGTATAAACCTCAAACTTGACGTATTCTTATTTTTAAGTATATTGTATTTAAGTAAATTGTCTGTAATCTAAGACAATTCGAGTTGCAGTTGAATATTTAATTTTTAATTTACGCGAATCACTTCAAATCAAATTAGGTGGACCATCACTTTATTCAAGACAGGATACAGGAAAATTTTAGAATCAGAGGATTTGTATGATCCCCTCAAGACTGACCGATCGAAACTACTCGGAGATCGATTAGAAAAGTTAGTACCGAAAGTTAGTACCGATTATATTTAAAGACGATAAGAAAGAAAGAGAAGGAAAGAATATATTTGCGAATTTTTTTTCTCTTTTTGCATTTTTTTCCTTGGAATAAAAATTATAGTAGCGTATCGGTATGCTTGCAGACGATGGAGAATCGAGCTAGAAAATTCGAAGAAATGGAAACGCAGTCCAAGTCTGTTAAGGACCATTTTCCGCACATTCCTTTGGGAGTACTTCCTACTAGGACTAATACAAATACTCAACGAATTAGTGCTAAGGTACTCGCTAACGTCCATGTCTCCGTAAAGCTTTTTTGTACTTTGCTTCTTTCAAAATTTAATAAAATTTAATAAAAAAGCATTCCTTTTTATTCGATCAAAGCTGATGCAATTGGTTACAATAAATAGACTTGCTGTTAATTATCATCTCCTTTATAAAATTTCTTGAATTAAATTATTGAGTAAAGATATATTGATAAGACATATCTCCATATATTTTGAGATTTAACTGTCTGTACATAGCAATTTGTAGATGAATTTGCTCTCTTATCATTTTACGTTTGCGTTTAGATGATGAAGTATTATACAGTATAGTTGTTGACGTTAGACAATCTCATACTGACTGAATTGTATGGATAAAACTTCAAACGAAGGAGAAAAATATCTAGAGATATTTGTAAATGAGACATTTATAAATGTTAAAAAAATTTGAAACAGAAGATACTTTTATCGTATCTGTATTGTAAGTTTTGATATAACTGTACAATGTGATTAATGTAACTAATAAATAATGTAATAACAATTATAATAATTGTAATAGTAATAATTACCTAAGATGTAAAATAACACGCAGTAATGACGTGTAAAAAATAATGCGCAAAATTTATTCAACAGATTAGGGACACCGTTACTGCTAGGAGGTCTTCTACGCTACTTCCGGAAAGATTCGGTTGAACTGTACGAAAATGCTCTATGGTACGGAGCAGGTATTTGTATAACGACCGGTATGAACGTGATAAGCGGCAATCAGGCGATTTTTGGTGCTTTTCACGTGGGTGCGAAAGTTCGTATAGCTGTCTGCTCTGTGGTATATAGAAAGGTTAGTCAATAATTGAAATAATTTATTGAAGAAATTCCAACAAAGCAGGAACTAAAATGAATTACATCTGAGAAGCATGTCTATAATAGAGTTCCATATATTTTAATTATTTCAAATAAATACTTACTACTGAAAATACTACTGAAAAAGAAAAAGTAAGGATTATAATAAAAAAGAAGAAAAAAAAAAAGAAAAACCCTACGACGAAAGAAATTAATTTTTAAACTTTTTTAATTTCTTTTAAAAAAAACTCTTTAAAGCTTTTGAAAGACTAAGTCTCAGTATTATGATCAAGTCAGTTTTCAACGAGCACGTCTATGATATTAAAACGTTTACGAGTTAAATGTTTTCTTCGCGCTACATGTCAGCGTTTCATTTTTCAGATTATATAACGGATTATGTTCCGTATTTATTTTATAGGCTTTGCGTCTGAGCAAAACCGCACTAGGCGAGACAGCGCCCGGGAAAGTGGTTAATTTAATGGCCAACGATGTCAATAGGTTCGATCTTGTCTCTATCCTTATTCATCACATGTGGTCCGCACCTCTTTCCACTTTGATCGTGGCTTATATTCTGTATCAAAACGTCGGTTATGCTGGTCTCATCGGTATCGTTGCAATCTTCATAGTTGTGCCGATTCAATGTGAGTCTCACATAACCAGATATTTTTTTTGGAAGTCTGGAAGAATTTTAGATTATCTTTATTCACTCACAAAAAATGTAAATTAAGAATATTATCTTCGATCTTGGCAATAAGTCTTTTTTTTTTGCGGACGTTCACCGATTCCTATTCTGACGATTTCAGCCTATACCGGCAAGCTGTCGTCGAAGTTCCGCCTCCAGACGGCTATCAAGACGGACGAGCGAGTTCGTCTAATGGACGAAATTATTTCCGGAGTGCAGGTGATTAAAATGTACGCGTGGGAGAAGCCGTTCTGTGCCATGATTGAACTGGCGCGTAAGTTCGAGCTTCGGGTGGTCACTAAGAGCTCGTACATCCGCGGCGTCTACATGACCTTCAATCTTTTCACAACTCGGATGGCGCTTTACTGTACTCTCATTTCCATGCTGATGTTCGGCAACGATCTAACCGCTGACAAGGTGTTCGTTGTTTGTTCCTTCTTCAACATCCTTGCGCACACCATGACCGGCATGTTTGTGCGTGGCTTCGCCGAGTTGGCCGAGTGTATGGTGGCCATACGCAGACTTCAAAGTTTTCTCATGCTTGAAGAGTTCCAGGGTAGCAACGTGATTGTTTCTAAGGTTTCTTCCGCCTACGTCAATATTAATTCGAATCTTAGACGAGCTTCTAAACAAGATCCGCCCTATATCGACGACGATGTTGCGGAGAATCTTGAAGAGGAGAATCTGGATGAAAATAACGATCATAGGAAACATAATGGCCTGGTGGTTGTCAGCGACTTGCTAAAAAACACTTCCAATCTTGTTGGAGGTAAAAATTCAATTCAATAAACTTGGAAAAGAATATTTTATGATTTAAATAAATAAATATATAAATATATAAATTCAAATCAAATATATAAATTAGGGATAAATTTATTGGATAACCAAATATTACCTAGTAATTATAGGAAAAGATTGAAAAAATGAATTAACCGTTTTTGTTTCTTGAAATAAAAAAGATGATTATAATAAACATTATATGTATACGGCGTTACAGTAACATACGGGAATATGAAGAGTTGCTTACTCGTGCAGGAATACAGAATTGTTCACAGTTTAATTAGGCTTTGACATAATCAATTCTATTAAAACTTGAGACTACAAATTTTATTGGAAAAAGGATGTGCAAATGGTTAGGTATGCTGAAGCCTATTCAATTGTGAACAGCATCTGTACGTCTGCAATCTGTCATACTGCCTACAATATGTGTTGCAATACCCTATAGATTTTACTATTTCCCAAATTAAAATTTATTCTTTTCTATATCTATAATATATTATGCACACATACACATGATTCTTCTTAGAATATTCGAATCTTTTTTTAAACTATTAAATCTAATATAGACAATGTTGTAAAAATATTCGAAAGATGTTTGCTATCTCAAATTTGATATATTTACATATTAAATTTTTGAAGAAAAAAGAAGTAATCTTAACAAAATAATAACTTAAAAAATATCAAAATAAAATTCTAATTTTTCAATGTCTTTTATAAATTTTTTAATTTTTTTGAAAATATCTTCTTCAAATTCTTCAAAAATTTTATAACATATCTTGTCCTATCTAAATATTTTCGACATTTTCTTTATATTTATTTTTAAATCGAGAAATTTAACTTTCAACGAAATTTTACTGTTTACAGACAAGAAGCGGTTACCTATGTATGACAATTGGGCCATTAATATGATTGACGTAACTGCCAAGTGGGAGATAAGACAATCAGAGAACACCCTGGAGAATATCAACTTGCAAATAGAGAAAGGCAAGCTCTATGCGGTAATCGGCATGGTGGGCAACGGCAAGAGCTCCTTCTTATCCGCGATTCTAGGCGAGATTACCTTGACGGAAGGTCAGGTAAAAGTCAATGGTGGTATCAGTTATGCCAGCCAAGAGGCCTGGGTCTTCGGTGCTACTGTCCGACAGAATATACTCTTCGGACAGCCTTACGAGCGTCAACGATACCAGAAGGTGGTCAAGGCTTGTGCTTTGCTGCATGACTTCAAGCAGTTTCCGCAAGGCGATCAAACTGTCGTAGGTGAACGAGGAAGTTCTTTGTCCGGAGGTCAAAAGGCTAGAATTAACTTGGCCAGAGCTTTATACAGACAATCGGATATATATCTGCTCGATGATCCTCTAAGTGCGGTGAGTGATTATCAAAAAAGTTAATATACTTTAATATTTTTTTCAGATGTGTCGTATCAAGGTGAATTTTATGAATAAAAATAATCTAGTATTTTTCGTTTTGAATATAAATCTTGACGAAACATTTTTTGTTTAAAATTCTAGGTTGATGCACATGTCAGTAAGCATTTGTTTCAAGAGTGTATTCAAAGATATCTGGCTGGTAAAACGAGAATCCTGGCGACGCATCAGCTACAATATATAAAAGGAGTAGACGCTATTTTACTGCTCGAGCAAGGAAAAATAAAATATTTCTCGCATTATCAGGATCTACTGGAATTTCGACCCGAGTATAGACTACTCCTGGCAGCGGAAAATGAGGCAAACGATGACTCGTCCTTAGAGAAAAGCATAAGTTTAAGACGACAATTTTCCTCCTCAAGTAATAGAGTAAGTGAAAATATAAATGTCTACAAAATTACGAAGAAAAATGAAAGAGATAGGAAAAACAAATTTTCAAAATATTATAACTTTTATTTCTGTTTTAAATTGTTTTTAAGACAAATTACAAAAAATAATTCTCTAGAGAAAAATCCTTTATAATAATATAATTAAAAATTTTTGTGTATTTAATATTATAATGAATAATATCTAAATAACGAATGCAAAGAGAAATGAATATTACTGAAGATAATATTTTTTCAACAGAATCGAACTCCAGAAGCCAGCAGTGATGATACAGATGATGAAGATGAAGATGAAGATTCCAAAAAATTGAACCAAAAAATTGATGGTCTCGAGAGGACGTCGCGTGGCCTCGTAAAGGGTCCTATATTTATCAAATACTTTCAAACCGGTGCCAACTTATGCATAGCTTTTATCGTTTTACTTCTGTTCATTGTCACACAATTTATCGTCAGCTTTAACGATTATTTTGTACCTTACTTGTGAGTATATTACTACATTAGTTAAAGAAACAGTCATTTCCTGTAGAAATAATTATTTATTACATATTACATATTATATATTTTTTTATAACATTGCCAATTTTCAGAAATCTATTAATTTTTATATTAAGTTTAATAACGTATGTTTAATATAAATATTTTTATTAGCATTAAGCAAAGTTTTTATTATTTTCTGTTATTTCATTCATTGTCAAATAATTTTTTGTATTAAATTTTTTCAGTGCCAATTATGTGGAAACGCAAAAATATGAGCTTAACATAAATCAAACAGATGATGCTTATACAAACATGACAATAAGTATTGCCAACAAAGGTATATCATCAGTAATTAATTACATCTATGTTTATACGGGCATTGTAATTGGCATTTTTTTCGTCGGCATCACTAGATCGTTGGTTTTCTACAAGACATGTATGACATGCAGTCAACGTCTGCACGATATGATGTTCGGCGCGTTAATTCGTACAGGGATGCGATTCTTCGATACTAATCCGAGCGGTAGAATCCTCAATCGATTTTCCAAAGATATAGGTGCGATCGACGAATTATTGCCCAAGGCAATCTTAGACGCCGGCCAAATGTATATGATGATATTGGGATCACTGATAGTGATTTGTGTAGTTAATCCCATTTTCCTGGTGCCTGTTATATTTATTAGTGGGATGTTTTATTTTATCCGTAAAGTTTATCTCAAGACTAGCAAGAACATCAAGCGATTGGAAGGAATTGGTATGTTATGTTTTTATATTTTTGTTTTTTAAAATTTATTACATTTTTTATTATACATTTTATTTTATATTATTATATATATTTATTTAATATATTATATTTTCTTTATAAATAATTCAAAGTTGAAAATATTTTTTATATATATTTTTTATATATTTTTTATATATTTTTTATGGATATAAGGTATCTTTTTCTGTCTCTATTTCTTTCTTATTACACTTAATTATTATTAGTTATTTCTTTTTGCAAGAAAGGTATTATTTAAATTTATTTATTTATTCTTAAATTTCAATTTTTTTGTATATTTTTATAATCACTCCTTTTATAATTTATTATGTCAAACATGTTCTCAGCAAAATTTCAATAAGAAGTTATTTTTTGAAGATACAGTTTTCTCATAACTGATTTCTTTTATGTTACACAGCACGCTCGCCGGTATTCACTCACTTAAACTCTACATTGAACGGTTTGATGACCATCAGAGCATATTGTGCTCAGGACATACTTAAAACCGAATTTGATAAGCTGCAAGATTTACATACGTCCACGATTTACATGTATATTGTGACCAGCATAGCATTCGGATTCTCTTTGGATGTATTTTGTTTTCTCTTCACTTCGCTCCTTACCTTTAGCTTCTTGCTATTCAATCAATGTAAATACTCACATACAATTCTATTTAACTACGAGCCGATTCCAAATTATTTAACAATCAGTTTTATTTTTAAATACATATTAGGAAAAATGATTAATATTTTTTATGAAAAGTCTATTGATAATTAATCAAATTACATAAAGTTATAAAGAACTATATAAAATTATATATATATATATATATATATATATATATATATATATGTGTGTGTATATAAAGTTATAAAGAATTTTATTTAAAGCAATTGTTATTATTTTTAACAAATTTTTCCTGTTAATATCAAGTAATAATCTGTTTAGATTAAATTTAAATGTAGACTTAAAAGAGATTAATATTAATATATTTTATAAAAAAATATATTAATTTGTTAAAGGGCTCATAATTAAAGATTCATTATTTTATTTGGAGTAAAATGTATACATTCAAATATTGTTATTATTTTTTAAAAAGTCTTCAAATTATACTAGAATATAGAATTATCTAGATCTAAATTATACTAGAATATAGAATTATACCAAAATTAAATAATTTAATGTCTTTGGAAGATTTGAAAAAGACTATTATAAGAAATTTATTCTATATTTATTCTATAAAGAAGAACATTGCGATTAAAGATCTAACTGAAACATCTAAGAATACATATAAGATCGAAAACAGAAAAAAAAATTAAATGCATATCTTCTAGCATTTTCTGGTGGAGAAGTCGGTTTGGCCATTACTCAAATAATGGCGATGACCGGAATAATCCAATGGGGTATGCGGCAAAGCGCGGAGGTGGCAAATCAAATGATGGCAGTGGAACGTGTACTCGAATACATTCAGCTTCCGGCAGAACCGAATCTACGAGACCAGGAGGTGTACGTAAAGAAGAAGGATAAAAGGTTGGCATTGCCGTCCAACGCACCCAACACTTGGCCCGATGAGGGTTGTATCAAATTCAAGAATGTTTATATGCGCTATGCAGACGAGGAACCGCCTGTCCTCAAGAATTTAAACATTGTGATCTATCCCGGGGAAAAGGTACGATGTTATGAAAAGAAATTTTGTGTACCAATATTTGACAACTATCAGGAGATTCTGCAGAGGACAAAAAAATGAAAGAAATTTATTTTAAAAGATTGAAGAATCTTAATTTCTCTTGGGAATTCAAGATATTTTAAAAATTATACCGATTTCTTTTTTTCTTAAGATAATTTTATGAAGATTATTAAGAGATAAAAACATTTTTAGTTGTATTCAATTTAATTTTGAAAAGTAAAAATTGTATCACAACGAAGTGAAATAAATAAAGAAAATTATATCTATATTTATTGTTATATATAGATGTAATATAAAATTAGAAATAATTGAGATGTATTAAGAATAATGGGATTATTATACAGATCGGTATTGTGGGAAGAACAGGCGCTGGAAAATCCTCGTTGATATCAGCTTTATTCCGATTAGCGAAAGTGGAGGGAATCATCGAAATTGACGGTACGGACACGGGTTTGATAGCCTTGGAAGATTTGCGACGCAAAATCTCCATCATACCCCAGGATCCCGTTTTGTTCTCAGGTACTCTGAGACATAATCTAGATCCCTTCAACGAATTTTCCGACATGGATTTATGGGAGGCACTCGAAGAGGTTCGAATAATTTCTAATTTAAATATAAAATCGTATTTATAATCGGAAATATAATGTGCTGTGACATCCAAAGATTCAATGGTTTCAAGTCGAGCTTCAAAATCTATCGAGTTATTTAAACTCTCAAATCTACCATTTCAATCTTCTAGAATTCAATGTTTCAAGTTTTAAGGTTTTCAAAATTATACATACACAATTACACATACATTGAATAATTATAGACATTTTATACTATTCTCTTTATAATAATTATTTTTTTATTCTGTTTTTGTATACTGTATTCCAGGTTGAGTTGAAAGAAGCAATTGTTACTTCCGGGAACGGCTTAGAAAGCCGCGTTTTTAACAGAGGCAGTAATTATAGCGTCGGGCAGAGGCAGCTAGTATGTTTAGCGAGAGCTATTTTGAGAAACAATCGTATATTAATGTTGGATGAAGCGACGGCGAACGTAGATCCGCATACCGATGCATTAATTCAACGAACAATCAGAAAGAAGTTTGCAACGTGCACGATGCTCACAGTGGCGCATCGATTGAACACTATAATGGATAGCGACAAGGTCCTAGTGATGGATAAGGGTCACATGGCTGTAAGTATGGGAAAAACTAAGCTAATATGGCTGTAAGATGGGAAAAACTATGTGGGAACTAGATGGGAAAAACTATGTGGGAACTAAATGGGAAAAACTACGTGGAATTAAATGGAAAAAACTATGTGGGAACAAGATGGGAAAAACTATATGGGAACTAGATGGGAAAAACTATGTGGGAACTAGATGGGAAAAAACTATGTGGGCGTTAGATGGGAAAAGCTATGTGGGAAGAAAATGGGAAAAATTATGTGGGAATTAGATGGGAAAAACTATATGGGAACTAGATGGGAAAAACTATGTGGGAAGAAGATGGGAAAAACTATGTGGGAACTAGATGGGAAAAACTATGTGGGAAGAAGATGGGAAAAACTATGTGGGAAGAAAATGGGAAAAATTATGTGGGAAGAAGATGGGAAAAACTATGTGGGAAAAACTATGTGGGAACTAGATGGGAAAAACTATATGAGAACTAGATGGGAAAAACTATGTGGGAACTAGATGGGAAAAACTATGTGGGAAGAACATGGGAAAAACTATGTGGGAAGAAGATGGGAAAAACTATGTAGGAAGAAAATGGAAAAAACTATGTGGGAAGAAGATGGGAAAAACTATGTGGGAAGAAGATGGGAAAAACTATGTAGGAAGAAGATGGGAAAAACTATGTGGGAAGAAGATGGGAAAAACTATGTGGGAAGAAGATGGAAAAAACTATGTAGGAAGTAGATGGGAAAAACTATGTGGGAAGAAGATGGGAAAAACTATGTGGGAAGAAGACGGGAAAAACTATGTAGGAAGAAGATGGGAAAAACTATGTAGGAAGAAGATGGGAAAAACTATGTGGGAAGAAGATGGGAAAAACTATGTAGGAAGAAGATGGGAAAAACTATGTGGGAAGAAGATGGGAAAAACTATGTAAGAAGAAGATGGGAAAAACTATGTGGGCGTTAGATGGGAAAAACTGTGTGAACTAGGTAGGAAAAAAAATGTGGGAACTAGATGGAAAAAACTATCTGGGAAGTAGATAAGAAAAACTGTGTGGGAACTAAATGGGAAAAACTATGTGGGAACTAAATGGGAAAAACTACAATTTTTTTTTAATTTCTTCTGATTTTGTATTGCAATTAAAAACTTGCAACTTTGACGGCATAATTGAATTATCAAAAAAATCTTTGTTTCTTCAAATTTGTTATATCATACTTTTATATCATTCTGTTTATATTTTCTGCTAAACGTTTTTTGAAATTTTTATAGAATTTATATCATTTTGTTTTTTTGTTTTTTTTATATCTTTCGCTAAGTACTTAAATTACTTTATTCCTGAAGATAAGTGATAGTCCTTTTGTTTGTTTATTCGTTCATCATTATTTTTATTTCGAAATCTTATAAGAAAACAAGTATTTCCAAGTATCAAAATCTTTTAACTTTTATTTAAATTTTGAAAGCACATGTCGAATTATGAAGAAATTTTTTTCTTGGCATTTTTATTTTGTTTATATTTTCTGTCGACAACTTAAATATTTTATTTAAAATCTAAAATCTAAATTTATATTAAAATCTATAAAATGTCTAAATTTTTATAAAAATATTTTTCCGTCAGCTTAATTGATAGTTATATTATCAAAATAATACCTAATATTTATTTTCATTTCGAACCTTCTCTTGAAGGGATTTCAATTGGATGCAGTTCCCATTTTAGGAACTCACCTGGAAAAAGCTATTAGAAATGCTTGAAATAATCATAATATTACGCGCATCTTTTATTCTGTACAGTTTCCTATACAGTTTTTATTTATAAGAAACAAAACTTTGGCGCTATCTGGCGATGATGCCACATATTGCTTGCAGGTTAATGTTTTATTTAATTACACAATATTTAGTACAATCGAAGGACATATACTATTTTATCAGGATAAATTGTTTCATTCAATTATGTTTGTTTAATCAAATAATATGATTCAGTACAACGAAACAACAACATCTTTATTTAAACATCTTTCTAAATAAATATTTGATGTAAAATTATTATAGCTTGATATTTACTTATTATATTACTTGAAGCAAACAAATGTAAATCACACAAATAGAAATAATAAATATAAAGAAATCTTTTTTCTGTGTAATTGAGTTACAATAAAAAAAATATCGTAATATATATATTTTCCGATTGCCAATGCCGATTTTTTTTTGCAGGAATATGATCACCCTCATCTATTACTGCAAAATAGCCAAAGTCAATTTACTTTGTTAGTAAAGGAGACTGGTCCAGATATGTACGATCAACTAGCCAAAGTGGCGAAGCAAGCCTATTTAAACAAATATAAAGGAACATAACAAAGCGTTGGTGAATTTTGATATATTAATTTCTTGTTAGTTAGATTTCTCAAAGTAAGAAAGGATCATTTAAAGTCCGGAATAGTTACGATATAGAAAAATACATATAACGCATGCAAAATTACGCGCTCAGGTGAATATTACATGCCCAGAAGAACATACTGTCATACTTCGGGACATTGTAGACACGATACGTTGAGTCAAATTATAATATGTGATGTTGAACATAACTAGCATCTAAATCTAAAAAATAGATGTCTAAAGAATAGACTAGATTATATTTTTGTATTGTATTTAATGATGAACACGGCGAGACTTCTTCTCTTCTTTGATCTTATTGGCAAGTCGAGTAAAAATTTCTGTCACAAGTTAAAATTCACAGTATTATTATATATTTTTCTACTCTATACTTTTTTGCGTGCTTTCACAGAAATTATAAATATTTATTAATTCTTGTGATAAAGCGTATGTCGATTGAGGATGAATCAAGGCAGTGAGATTGTAAACATGAAATTGTACGAACCATCGCAAAAAAATGACATCGCAATTATATTACTTAATTATTAGTAAATATTAATGTCATATTAAATCAATGACCATTTAAATAACCTTTCACGAAATTAATATAACTTTGTTCTTTCTTTCGAAAATTAATTGCTTACAGAAAAAAAATGTATAAATTTCTATTTCTACTTATCTTACTAAGATTTTCAAGGCAGAGAATTGTTTATAAAGAAATGAATGGAATAATGAATTTGATTATATTATGTCTAATTCTCTGTCGTGCATTATTTTTATATTAATTAACGAAAACTTGCTTAATTTGTACAGTATTTATTGTGTATCACTATGTTTTTTATGAATAACTATATAGCGCATTATGTTATATTACGATCTTATTGTAAACTATTGCTGGATAGAAATGAAAGAAATATTGAAAAAAAAATGGAGATCGATAATATCGATACATTAAAACCCTTATATCTTTACTCCCTAATCTCTTGCACCCTTACTCTTGTTATTTCTTCTTTATAGCACGAGAAAACAAAGAGAAATGGATGAAATACATACAGAAACCAACTGCCCTAGAAGGACAGACCAATTAAAAAGAATGAATATGGACGAATAAGTGACAAATGAAATGAAAAATTATCTCGTTAATATAATAAATCGTTAATATAATAAAAAAAGTAGGCATGTGAGCTTTTTCGCGAAACATAATAGATCAGATAGAATTTCGGATTCGAGATACCGAACATTCTTTTTCGGTGTACGAATTCACAGACTTCATTTCGATTTTTTTCTTATTAAAGATATTTCGAGGACATCGTTAGATTATAAGCAACGTGTTAACGTTGCAACCGAGAATAAAAGATTTTTTCGGAGTAAGTAAATTTCGAGAATAGATGAAATTTTTATGATGGTTGTGGAAAGATGAAAAATTAATTAAAAATGTATTAAAAATGTTTAAAATTGTGAGATAGATAATAATCTCCTTCGATCTTTTCAGTAAGGAAAAATCGACTCCGAACTAGTCAAAAAAAAAAAAAAAACATTGACGAAAAGCGAAGATCCTAATCTAAGAAATCATAATATCCAGGATTTAGTTAGAAATAGGTAAAGGAAATAGGTTAGGAAATAGGTAAAATATTTTGTGTCGATCAATGTATTAATGTTAACAATTTTGTATTTTGTGCGCAGAAAAAAATTATGTGCCACTAACTTTAGAAGAAGACTTCAAAGAAATAGTGGAAAGCAATTTTGTTCCGAATTTTTAATAATGAGAAGGATCGAAGACTCTACGAAATGTATTTACTCGAAATCCTCTTCAAATGATCAAATAAATCATCCTGCATGATTGCATAAATTGAAATTGCCATCGTATTCAATTATTTTTAATGTAATAATGTCAACAATAAAAATATTTATTAGATTGCAAATATCAACTATTTAATTATTTACAGCTATAAAATTTGATAGACGGTAAGTCATTCTCTTGTAATGATTCTTTAAATTTCAATATTTGCAGTTTTGAATTCTTTAGATTAATTATTAACTAAAATTTTGATAAAAAGACAGATAAATGTTGATTACAAAAAGATTTTTATTTTTAATATCTTAGCAATGAAAAAAATCTTTGGATATTTCTTAAATTTTAAAAAACAACTACACACACACACACATTCCTTTATTTCCTTTAGATTTAAAACATTCAATCTTATATCTATATGAGTACATCTTTATTAACATGTTGATAATTACAGAATTCTGTGTTTTTTTTTATTGTGTTTGATTTTATTGTGTTCGACATCGATTCGAATCTGGATGAAGTTTAATTATTACGACGGGCATTATTAGGCCGGGACCTTGTCTAAACTAAAAATTCCAGTAAACCTGTTAAATATTACAAGCTAAAGTTAAGATAAAAAAAATATATCAGGAATATCTTGAGAGATGAGCAATCTTCAATTTTGTAGTCAAGATCACGATTCCTTTTATCTGAAAAAAAAAAATCAACCTAGAAATCCCTTGCGTACTCGGAGCGGCGATCAGATTCGATCTTAATAGGGGGTTTCCCCCCCCCCCCCTCTCCGCCTTTCGAATTCTTCGATGCGATTGGGATGTTAGGCATCCCCTAGTAGTTCTTTGACCGAACGGTTAACGATGATTGCGTGCCACGTGATGTTGCGAGAGCGGCGCGACGCTCAATGCGGCGCTCAGTGGCCGCGCAGACGTCGTCGCGGCTGGTCGTCTCTTCTCGTTGCTTCTCGCTACATGAGTAAGCGTGTATGCGTGTACGAGCCTGTGCGATGGATTCGCGAGCAAAAGCAGAAGGGTGAAAAATCCAGTCGCGTACGAAGTCGTGACGAAGAAAGTGAGTACAGCACAAAGTGACCGAGAGATCTTTAATCGGGGCCGAAAATTAAAAATGGGAAGCCCGACCGGTCAGGCTCAAGATCTGTGATACGGCTTCGAAAATGATGACGGCGAAATTAGATTTCTGATCGATCCTTGATCTTCGCGGAGTCTGCCAAAAATAGTCGTGTGTTATTTGTCGCCATACTACGAGACGGTACTCTTCGACAAATTGTAGAATGAACGCGGCCCATAAACGCGATTTAACGCGGTGCACGTTAGATTCACTCGCATTTGATAAATTTAATGCAGTATAGAAACCGTTCTTTAACTCGTATCTTTCAGTCATATATTCGTATATTTTTCTATAAAATTGAATAAATTTAAATGCCTTGATTTTTTTTTTAATGATATTTTTGACACGTATAATGTATCCTTATAGATACAAACTGTCATTTAAGGGGTGAAGCTCTTTGATGAGAGGCAAATATTCATTGAGAAGATCTCGATTTGTAGTCCGTTGATATTTTTTTATGCAAATTATACAGTAATATTCTCCAAATGAATTACTTTGCTTCGCCTATTGCTTCCGATACTCTTGAACTTTGTAATGCGATTGTTAATTACGATGAGAAAATAAAGGAGGGAGAGAGAGAGAGAGAGAGAGAGAGAGAGAGATACCGGCAATTGTCAAAGAGAGAAAGGATAATCATTTTCATTTTTTATTATCTTCCGAAAAGTTCCGAAGAAAATTTGATTCTAATTTTTTGCAAGAAATTACATATTTGAGAAAAAAACATCTCTGATACAATCTGTATCTTGGATCTATTTGTTTGATTATCTTCTATTATTAAGTAATAATTTTTTTGTAATAACAATAAACTTAGATTATTTAAATTTATCATTATTATTAATTACTATTATTAATATTGATATTGATGATATCATTATTATTATGCCGTAGTCAGCTGCTGTCGTTTGGTAGATGTGCTTAAAGTATATAGTATGTACATTAATTACTTTTGCGCGCGCGATCGTCGTTGAAGTGTAACTAGCTTCTGTCGGATGTGTTCCATTCCTTGTGCATCGTAATACGTCATGGGAGGATTACGTCACGAAACAAGACTCGTTTTGCAAGTGATGTTCACTCTCGTCACGATCTATCTTGAATCGCGTCATAATTCACTGAGTGTATCTCAAAATAAAACATCACGCGCGATGCACGCCAATATTTGTAAGAACGAGGAATGTTCGCATTGTTAATATCGAGCTTCTTTAGCATCTTTAACACCTTGTATTATTGGTATTATGAGAAAATTAAATATATCTTGAAATTTTAATCGAATAATTTAATCCAAATTTATTCCCGATTTATGAATCGTAAAAGTCGACAGCGGTGATTCGTCAATTGTCGAAATGTTTAATGTAAAAAAAATTAAAATTGGAGAACTATATATATATATATATATATATATATATATATAATTTGTAGAAGTAAAGAAGTTAAATTGAAGAAATACAATACTAGCGTGCATGTGCAAAGATATGATTATATATTGAAGAAGCGAAAAAAAAATAAACTAAAAATGAAGATTTATTCTTGTACAGATATTTAAAAATATAATTATAATTAAATATTATTAAATTTAAAAAATAAATTAACTTTATCTTAAACTTTATCTTAAATTTTACCTTAAAAAGTAATATTAAGCTAGATAATAAAGTTTAAGTTTTGAGACGTCTGTATTGCTGTTTATTTAATTTTTATTCAAGAAGCTATTTGAAAAATAATATAGAACAAAACGTCAGAGAAAGTAACATTTGATAATGCGATTTGCTTGATAATATTGTTATGCATACACGTAGTACATAAAGATATTTAATTGTATATATATATATATATATATATATATATATATATAAAACCCTAAATATAATTCCATTTCCATTTGAATATATTCAAAACTTGCAAGAAATATTGAATTGATTTTTTATTGTATATATCTTCGTGCCTATAAAGATACATTTACTCATGGGGTTTGCCTTTACACGGGGTTCGCACGTGATGATTTCTGAATGTCGATAAGCTGAGTTATTTGCTATGCGTAGTGTATATCACTGTTCTCGTCCGAGCTCTCTATCTGTTATTCAACATATTTCCTTTTCACACATTAATTCTCAAAATATTTTGTTGAATTCTTTCACGTTACTCAGCGGCGGAAAGTCATTCTTTAGCACATCATTCGAATCTCAGCGCAAATTGAATTGTTTTGATTCTTGAGAATCTCTCAGTTGCAAATACACATTCTTGAGAATCTCTCAGTTGCAAATATATATTTCCAAAAATCGCGTGTTCCCACATTCATATCTCCCGATATTCTCCTTCTCGGCAAGAGTCCCTCCATGTCTCGTTTCACAGTTTTTTAAGAGATGAGCACGATTGTCATCCCAGATTTCATTCTGAAATGAAGAATTTGTAACAATTTGTTTTCGTTTCAATGATTTTTCCGCGGATGCTTAAAAATACGATATATTGGGACAATATCCCCCGGATAATTTTGGCTTCTAAATTGTGAGATTACTCTTCAGAAAAATTATGAATACACTTTCGCTGTTCCAAAGACTCGCTTATTTAACTGCGCGAACGCATGAGTCACGGCTGTGTGTATGTGTGTGTGTGTGTGTGTGTGTGTGTGTGTGTGTGTGTGTGTTTCAATAAAGATTACGTATCATTCTAGCTGAACAATTGACCCGACGTTTCACAAGTTGGCGTCAGTAAAGAACAACGCGCCTTTGTCAATGCATTATAATTATCTCTTAATTGTTTTTTTAGTGTACGCAAGTGATGTGAAGTGTATTTTGTCGCTTCACTCGAAATATACATATATATGTGAACTATAGAGATATTAAATATATTTTCGTACTACCCGTTTTATTAATGAAATTATTCAAATAATCGGCGCCAATGAAATTCGTAAGATGAATGCCAAATAGAATAAAAATATTGCTTAATTATTTTGTTGACATTGTCATTAAATTACAGTCTTTAGGCCATAATATCCGATGTTAAATTAAAGATATTCAATAAGCAAATGTATATATGTTTTTTAATTTGAACGAAATAGAGAGATTGCCTTATACTTTATATTCTGTGATATGAATCTATTGATATTTCATTTGCCTTGTCGTCATTTGGTATTTGCTATGTTTATTTATATTTCTTTATCGTTCCAAGTACTACATATAACAGTATTAAGTTACGTTTCTACGAACGATTTATTCAAACGTTAAGACAATTCCTCTAGTGTACAATGTTTTTTTTTTTTTTTTTTTTCCGCCAGAACAGATACACCTTCACCTTGTGTTTATACAATAGCTCTCTTCCCGATCGATACGGTTTTACTAATGAACTTCATTGATTCTCTTGGATCATGATGAGTTTACAGATATTCTCTGATCGCTTTATTTTAAAAATAATACAAGAAAGAAATTTAATATATTTATAGCACTTATCTTGTAATTATCAGCGATTTTAGTTAGTTGTAATTAAATCCGCGGGGTGCCGAGACCCTACAAAATCCACTTTGTATACGTCCCTATTTGGTGAACGATTCCACGATACATTCGCGAGTCACGATTCTATTAAGGAAACTGCCGTATTATATAACTCCGTTACTACTCCGCGCCTATGGCCACCAATTACTCTTTCCTTAATCATTGCTTTCCAACACACAAGCACAAACTCGGCATATGTATGTCGCCGTCACGCTTATATTCGCTTATATTCTTCTGTGGACGTCATCCGAACTCGGTCATCAGATCGCGCTAATGTTCTTGTTTTTGCATCTTGGAGATCATTAATCTTGGAGATCATGTTCCATATGCAATAAATAATACACTTAACAAAGAAGACAAAAAAATCACTAATCAAATGCTAATCCTTATGCCAGATCGGCATTTTGTTTAATAATTTTCGGTGAAAGGAATCACAATAGCACATGGAGATTCTGAAGTGAGAATGCTCGAAGGATATTGCAAAAATAAATTATGCCTATTTTTTTTTTTTTTAAATAGTTTGAAATGTACACTATATTATACAAAAAATTGGAAATGTGCATATATTCAATTTTTTTATCATAAGTAATATGTCTACATTAGAGAAAATATGAAAATCAAGAATTTTTAATAATGATTGAAGATTTGACGACAAATTTCATTTCTTCTTTTCCAAAGATCCAAATCGACAAAATCATTGAAAATAATTCTTAATTAGCATCATAATTACTATTGTAAAATTATACGCGCGTCTGTGTGAAATCGATTGTATCCTTGCTTTCCTTTAAGGGATTATATGCAATTGCATAGCCCAAAAAAACGAAATTTTTGGGAATTTTTTTTAGAAACGCTCAAAGATTTTTTTTCGCAGGTAATATAGTATTTAAAACATATATTTTACAACTTGTATAAATTTTTTTTCAAGATATAATATTGAAAAACACACGAATAACAGGCACTCTTGCGAAAGGTGTTTTTTTGAAAAAATGCTTTGCGGTGCACACAATCGAAACTGGATCATCTGAATTTAGAAATTCAAAAAGATTTCGTTAATATATGCTCTAATCTTGTCTTTGAACGTATATATTTTACAACGTTGCGTAACAAATACGTGAAGTGTATCTAAAGTTGTATTCTTGATGTGGAATCCAGCTGAAGCTTACGCTCTAAAAGTTAACTAGAAATACTGATATGTCGCAATATTCACAATCAGCATACAACGACAAACGTTATCAGGCTATGAAGTTTCTATTAAATGTTTCGAGGAAACTTTTTTGCTATATTGCCTTGACATATGCGTTAATCAGATTTGCATAACGCGTATTGTTACTTGCGCCAAGTTGCAACATTTCACGCGTTTAAGGAAACAACAACGGCTCTTTGTAGTTGCGATTTATTTGTCAATGTATATCGTAATACGTTGATTACAATAGCCGGGAGGCATGACAACGCATTTCTCTTGTTTTATTATTTTTTACTTTATCATTTTTTGGTTGCCTTGAGATTTTCCATAATCTTTTGTACATATTCTTATCGGTAGAACATTCATTTTTATCACGTCGTCACAATTTTGATGATTGTATATAACAACACATTTATCAATTTAAATATAATTCAAGGTAATTTTAAAGTAAATTTAGAGTTATAAAGTTATAAAATTTCATTGTAAGACAAAAGACTAGAAAAGTTCTAAGATCTCTGGAATAATTCTGCATTTGTTTTGATTTCATTGTCCTTGTGGCAATTGTATTTTTAATGTTTCAGTATACTGTTCATGGCGAATAAATTTTCTTAATCAGTTGATCAATTGAAGGAAAATATTTGCAAACAGTGATAATTACAATGGCAAGAATCAAATTTCAATATAAAGATCCACTTTTTACCCATTTATAATCTGCAAAGCTGAAAATGCAGATGAAAATTTTATAATTTTATATAATAAAAAATATTTGAATAATATTAGGAAATATATATATATATTCTAATATTGTTTAAATATATATATATATATATATAAAGTATGTATAGTTTTTAAAAGAATGGCATTTGAATATTTTGAAAACTAATTAAAAAAAATGTTTTAGACAAAGATTTATTTTATATATATATATATATATATATATATATATATATATATATGAAATCTATAAGAAAATATATAATAATATATGAAAAATATTTTGAAATGTACGACGTTGAAATAATAGCATGTCATATAAATCACGAGTATAATTCTGAAATCAAATAATATAAATCATCAACAATAACTATTCCAACAATAATTATAATTATATTGTCTATATGCACTGTTATTCTGTTTATTTAATTTTCTTTGTAATTATTTGGTAGAGACTTTCTACAAGTTACAAAAAGCCTTATCACTTCGTTATCATGTCCGCATATCATGTGTAACCTAAATAACCTACACTTAATCTACAATAGAAAAAATTTCAGTAGCAAGAAATATTTTGTCATCGATTTTTTCGATTATGTAGAGTATGTAGATCCAATCAAATACAGAGAGATTTTGAGAATACTTTTATAAATCCTTTTATGAAATGAATTAACAAGATTCTTGGCGCGGCATATACCAAATATAAAATTTGCATAATCGGTATCATTATTATATTTTTATATATATATGTATATATTTGACATAAAAATATTTTATATATTTTAATGTATATATATATATATATATATATATATATATATATATAAAATTAAAATACATAAAAATTTATACTGTGGAATACATTCAAATATGTATATAAAATGTTATACCGTACATTAATGTTTATCTATATATTTTATATATTTATATCTTTATATATAATGTAAAAAATACATAAAATTTTCGTGTGTAAATATATATATATATAAATATATACTTCTTTTTCTCAATTTTTAAATATCTTTGCGGTAGCCAACGCCTCAGCGAAACAACCGTTACTTCGGTTTTCTTTTTAGTTCAGTTTGATATGTGAATTTTCTCAGCGAGTCTGAGCAAGATCGGATTTATCGATTTTGTTATCTATCGATCTATTTGGCTAGGTGAGACTCTCAGAAAGTATTCTGATTTTTCGTACACAAGGTCTCGAAATTAGAGAGATCTAAAAAAAAATCGGCCCTGAAAAGAGGTAGATTCTAAAATTCTAAAATCAAGATTGTAATTACTAAAAAAATAATGAAGAAAACAGCGGAGAAGACAGACTGCTTTCGATATACTTTTGAGTAGTTTTTTATCACGTAAGATAAAATAAAATTCTATAAATTGAGATTTTATTTAAAAACGTAAGAATTTGCTTTGTTCTTTAATGCACCATTTAATCTCAAAATAAATAAATTCTTTTAGTTTTTAATAAATATTTTTTTAATTTCTTTATGTATCGTAAAATATTGAAAGAATTAAGTTGTATTACTTAATATATTAGAATAGTGTGAAATAGTGTGAAATAGTTTTATATATATTAAATAAGAGCTTAAATATATTTGCGAGAATTTCATAATAAAAACATAATTTTCGATTACTTTAAGTGTAATAATTAACTAAGAATAATTAGTGACATTAACATAAATGATGATAATAAATCTCTCATAATCTCTCATAAATGTTATCTACTATATAAACTTAATCGGTGCTATTATTTCTTGTACATACAACATCGTGGATCATCTTCGGTCAGCGACCGATAAACTTTGTATTTTCCTCACGTATTTTCCTTAAAATATTAACTGTGGTTTTTCCTAAAGTGATACTATTTATTAAAATATTGATTTTTATTCCCTCTACGGGGGAAGACCAATTGTAAAGCTGGTAGAACTTTGGTAATGGCGTTTATGTACATAGTATTATTGTTTATCTTGATCAAATAGTTACCAAGTGCACAAAATATCCTATCTTAAATTTACTTCTAATCTAATTTTTAAACATAATTTTAGAAGTTTTTAATTCCTTCGTAATTCTTAAATTTAAATATTTTTCAATTTTTAATTTTCAATTTTAATCAATTCAATGTTTTTTTTTTTTTTATGTAGTTTTACCGTTAATTTGTAACGTAGAAACAAGAAGCTGGTTGATAACAAATTAATGGCAAACATGCATATTTAACTATACTTTATTATTTTATAGATAAATGTGAATTGTAGCATAACGTTGCGATTGTACGACCTTCTATGTTATTTAAGAAATGACACAGCAAGCAAATAAATTGCGTGTAGCCAGATAAGGCGGGAACGGTGCAGGCAAATGATATAGGTTTTTTTTTTTTTTTTTTTTTTAAACATAGATAGACATACCCGAGGAGTCACTTGGATCCTGGACAAGTTGCTCGTCTTCGCTTTATTAGAGAAGAGCACGTCACTAAAGCGCTCACGTTTCTTCCTACCGAAGCACAACTGTTTTTTCTATCACAGACGGAATTGCAAACGATTTTTTACTAACGAAGAGATTCAGTAAATCAAGGTATTCAAGTTATTATTATTGTAGATTATTACCTAAAAAAAAAACCTTGTACTCAAAATAATAATTATTACTGTCAAATCAATCAGTCAAAGAATAATCTTAATTACAATTATTACACGTAACTGACTTGTTAAACAAATACAATAATTGTTATTTATAAAAATTGTTAGGTGGGTTTACAAGCTTTCCGAAAAGTTGGAGAAGTCACTTGAAGACAAATCTCGAAAAGCGAACAGATGTCCATACAACTGTCGATCGACCGATTAATATTTTACTTTCAAGAGGATTCATTGAGAATTTGCGATAAGATTGGCATCAATTGATCGCGGAAAGTGGCAATATTTGCAAATGGCTGTTGCAGCGAGATCACAGAAGTGAAGTGTCAATTTGATTACGATTGTGAGAAAGACAGATAGTGAATCACGCATGGGTAGCTGAAGATGAATTTCTGCGAGTGTTAAGAAAACCTTCGATAACTTGTGACAATTGAGGAAAAGGCACGCTACAATCATTATAACAACTCAAGTTAAAAATATAGTGAGCAGAAATTTTTTTTATTTAAGAAGAAAACGATCCTTCAACTAGGGCCTAACAGAAGTGTCAATCACTGTAAAGCACCTTATAAATTAATCGATCGATTTTATAACTGTGTGTTAATCAAAGTGAGTAGTTCGCGGCGAGTTAATGCTGCGTGTGAGGACCGATGGATTCAACGAAAACCAGATCGAAGCCAAATCCGCGAGAAAAGGCAAACATCATATCGGTGTTGCTGTGGTGGTGAGTTTTCTGGTTCATCAGATTTACTCTTGACGAAGAAATTTTTTCCAGCTCTTCACCGAATTCTAGAGGGTATTCAAGCATTTGAGTACCTGAAAATATCGCTGTTAAATATTTGAATATTCAGAGATTTACGAATTTTTAGATATTTGAATATTTGAATATTTGGACATTTGAATACTGGAGTATTTGATATTCAATCTAAAAGATTTCAATGATTTAGACAAATATTTAGACTTGTAAAATATGAAAAATATCTAGATTTGTAAATATTCGCAAATTCGAATATTTGACATTTGCACATAAAAATTTTGACCTAAAAATATTTACTACGGTTTAAAAGTATTCAGATATAAAAGCAACAAATTCAAAATGATATTTAAAATGCGTGCTGCATATGTACGTGCTGCTTGAAACACTTAAAATTGGCCTTTACTCGAAATTAGTTCTTATCTTCACGCAAATTTGCTTTGTCTTTAAAGATGATACTGCATTTCGTAGTGCTGATACAATAAAAGCGCGTTGTCATATGTGAAATTGCACAAAGTTATTTTTAATTCCTCAGTTTTGAATCTCAAACTTGACGTAATCTTATTTTTAAGTATATTATATTTAAGTAAATTGTCTGTAATCTAAGACAATTCGAGTTGCAGTTGAATATTTAATTTTTAACTTACGCGAACCACTTCAAATCAAATTAGGTGGACCATCACTTTATTCAAGACAGGATACAAGAAAGTTTTAGAACCAGAGGATTTGTATGATCCCCTCAAGGTTGACCGATCGAAATTACTCGGAGATCGACTAGAAAAGTTAGTACCGAAATTATATTTAAAGACGATGGGAAAGAAAGAGGAGGAAAGAATACATTTGCGAATATTTCTTTTCTCTTTTTGTATTTTTTTCCCTTAGGACAGAAATTATAGTAACGTATCGTTTATGCTTGCAGACGATGGACAATTGAGTTGGAAAATTCGAAGAAATGGAAACGCAATCCGAGTCTGTTGAAGACCATTTTCCGCACATTCCTTTGGGAGTACTTCCTACTAGGACTAATACAAATACTCAACGAATTTGTGCTAAGGTACTCGCTAACGTTCATGTCCCCGTAAAGCTTTTGTATTTTGCTTCTTTTATAAAATTTCATAAAAAAGCATATCCTTTTTATCGATCAATAACGCCGATGCAATTGATCACAATAAATAGATTTGCTGTTAATTATTGTCTCCTTTATAAAATTTCTTGAATTAAATATTGAGTGAAGATATCTCCATGTTTTGAGATTTAACTGTCCGTACATAGAAATTTGAAGATGAAATTTGCTCCGTTATTATTTTTTACGTTTACGTTTATGATGATGAAGTGTTATACGGTATAGCTTTTGACGTAAAATAATCTCATATTGACTGAATTATATGGATAAAACTTCTGAATAAAGGAGAAAGATATTTAAAAAAATGAGATATTTATAAATGTTAAAGTGAAATGTTAATTTTAAACGGAAGATACTTTTATCATAACTGTATTATGAGTAATAATAATAATAATAATAATAATAATAATAATATACCAATATAATTATACCAATAGTAATAATTGTCTAATCTGTAAAATAACGTCCAGTAATGACGTGTAAGAAAATAATGCGCAAAATTTATTCAACAGATTAGGGACACCGTTACTGTTAGGAGGTCTCCTGCGTTACTTCCGGAAGGATTCGGTTGAATTATATGAAAATGCTCTATGGTACGGAGCTGGTATTTGTATAGCGACCGGTATAAACGTGATAAGCGGCAATCAGGCGATTTTTGGTGCCTTTCACGTGGGTGCGAAAGTTCGTGTAGCTGTCTGCTCTGTGGTATACAGAAAGGTTAGTCAGTAATTGAAATAATTTATTATGGGAAATTCCAACGAAGCAAGAACTAAAAAAATGAATGACATCTGAGAAGTAAGTCTATAGTGGAGTCTCGTTCCATATATTTCCTACTTAACTTTATTTAAAATAAATACTCCTATGAAAAAGAAAAAAGTAAGGATCATAATAAAAAGAAGAAAAAAAGAAAGAAACCTACGACGAAAGAAATTAATTTTTAAAAAATCTTTTAAATTCTTTTTTTTAAAAAGGAAATCTTTGAAGCTTTTAAAAGACCAAGTATTTCTCGGTGTTCCGATCAGAAGTCAGTTTTAACGACGCATGTCCATGTTATTAAAATGTTTACGAGTTAAATGTAATTTCCTTTGCGCTACATGTCAGCGTTTCATTTTTCAGATTATATAACGGATGTTATTTATTTTATAGGCTTTGCGTCTGAGCAAAACCGCACTAGGCGAGACAGCGCCCGGGAAAGTGGTTAATTTAGTGGCCAACGATGTCAATAGGTTCGATCTCGTCTCCATCTTTATTCATCATATGTGGTCCGCGCCTCTTTCCGCCCTGATCGTAGCTTACATTCTATACCAAGAGGTCGGTTATGCTGGTCTCATCGGTATCGCTGCCACTTTCGTGGTCGTGCCGATACAATGTGAGTCTCACGTAACCAGATATATTTTTTTTGGAAGTCTGGAAGAATTTTTAATTATCTTTTGTTTGACTGACAAAAAATTAAGTAAAAAAATTAAGAATATTACTTTTGAATTCCTTTAGTGGTAATAAGTCCTTTTATTTGCGGACGTCCATCAATTTCTATTCTGGCAATTTCAGCCTACACCGGCAAGCTGTCGTCGAAGTTCCGCCTCCAGACGGCTATCAAGACGGACGAGCGGGTTCGTCTAATGGACGAAATTATTTCCGGGGTGCAGGTGATTAAAATGTACGCTTGGGAGAAGCCGTTCTGTGCAATGGTTGAACTGGCGCGTAAGCTCGAGCTTCGGGTGGTCACTAAGAGCTCGTACATCCGCGGCGTCTACATGACCTTCAATCTTTTCACGACTCGGATGGCGCTTTACTGCACTCTCATTTCCATGCTGATGTTCGGCAACGATCTAACCGCTGACAAGGTCTTCGTCGTTTCGTCCTACTTCAACATCCTCGCGCATACCATGACCGGCATGTTCGTGCGTGGCTTCGCCGAGTTGGCCGAGTGCATGGTGGCCATACGCAGGCTCCAGGGTTTCCTCATGTTTGAAGAGTTCCATGGTAGCAACGTGGTTGTTTCTAAGGCATCCTCCGCCTACGTCAATATTAATTCGGATCTTAGACGAGCCTCTAAACAAGATCTGCCTTATATCGACGATGATGTTGCGGAGAGCCATGAAGGTGATCTGGATGAAAATAGCGATCATAGAAAACATAACGGATTGGTGATCGTCGCCAGCGACTTGCTAAAGAACACTGCTAATCTTGTTGCAGGTAAAAGATCAATTCATTAAACTTGGAAAAAAATATTTTATGACTTATACAAATATAAATTAGGGATGTTGAATAAATTTATCCGATAACCAAATATTATCTGCAATTACAGGAAAGAATTCAAAAATGATCATGAATATGAAACTGTTTTTGTTTTTTGAAATAAAAATGTGATTATAATAAGCATTACATGTACATGGTGTTACAACACATACAGGATAATATGAAGAGGTGCTTATTCGTGTAGAAAATTGTTTACAATTGAATAGGCTTTAGCATAATCAATTGTATTAAAAGTTGAGGCTATAAACTTTATTGGGAAAAGGATGTGCAAATTATATATTATGTATGCTGAAGCCCATTCAATTGTGAACAGTGTCTGCACCTCTGCAACCCGTCATACTGCCTTGTCATGTGTTGCTGCAATACTCTATACATTTTATTATTTTGCAAATTAAATTTTATTCTCTTTTATATATATATATATATATATATATATATATATATAATATATATTATGCATATACATGATTCTTCTTAGAATATTCGTATCTTCTTATAAACTATCAAATCTAATATAAACAATGCTGTATAAAGGATGTTTGCTGTCTCAAATTTGATATTTACATCTTAAATTTTGAAGAATAATGAAGTAGTCTACGTTAACAAAATAATAATTTAAAAAGTATCAAAATAAAATTTTAATTTTTTAATGTCCTTTATGCATCTTTTAGTCTTTTTGAAAATGTCTTTTTCAAATTTTTTAAAAGTTTATGAGATATCTTCGGCATTTTCTTAATGTTTATTTTTGAGTTGAGAAGTTTAACTTTCAACAAAACTTTACTGTTCACAGACAAACAGCGGTTATCTATGTATGACAATTGGGCCATTAATATGATTGACATAACTGCCAAGTGGGAGATAAGACAATCAGAGAACACCCTGGAGAATATCAACTTGCAAATAGAGAAAGGCAAACTCTATGCGGTAATCGGCATGGTGGGCAACGGCAAGAGCTCCTTCTTATCCGCGATTCTGGGCGAGATTACCTTGACGGAAGGTCAGGTAAAGGTCAATGGCGGTGTCAGTTATGCCAGCCAAGAGGCCTGGGTCTTCGGTGCTACTGTCCGACAGAATATACTCTTCGGACAGCCTTACGAGCGTCAACGGTATCAGAAGGTGGTCAAGGCTTGTGCTTTGCTGCGTGACTTCAAGCAATTTCCGCAGGGCGATCAAACTGTCGTAGGTGAACGAGGAAGTTCTTTGTCCGGAGGTCAAAAGGCTAGGATTAACTTGGCCAGAGCTTTATACAGACAATCGGATATATACCTGCTTGACGACCCTCTAAGTGCGGTAAGTGATTATCAAAAAGGTGATTAATTTATTTTAATATTTTTTAATATTTCTTTTCAGACGTGATGTATCAGGCTGAACTTCATGAATGACAATAATCTAGTATTTTTCGTTTTGAATATAAATCTTGATGAAACATTTTTTTTGTTTAAAATTCTAGGTTGACGCACATGTCAGTAAGCACTTGTTTCAAGAGTGTATTCAAAGATATCTGGCCGGTAAAACGAGAATTCTGGCGACGCATCAGCTACAATATATAAAAGGAGTAGACGCTATTTTACTGCTCGAGCAAGGAAAAATAAAATATTTCTCGCATTATCAGGATCTGCTGGAATATCGACCCGAGTATGGAATACTCCTGGCAACGGAGAATGAGGCAATCGATGACTCGTCCTTAGAGAAAAGCATAAATTTAAGACGACAATTTTCCTCCTCAAGTAATAGAGTAAGTGAAAATATAAATGTCCACAAAATTACGAAGAAGCATGAGAGAGATGGAAAAAGCAATTTTGCAAAATATTATAACTTTTATTTCAAATTGTTTTTAAGACAAATTACAGAAAATAATCCTCCAGAGGAAAGAATCCTTTATAATAATATAATTAAAAATTTTTGTGTATTTAATATTATAATGAACAATATCTAAATAACGAAATACAAAGGGATATGATTAATATTATTGAAGATAATATTTCTTCAACAGAGTCGAACTCCAGAAGCTAGCAGTGGCGGTACAGATGATGAAGATGAAGATGAAGATCCGGAAAAATTGAACGATGGTCTCGAGGGGACATCGCGTGGCCTCGTAAAGGGTCCTATATTTATCAAATTCTTCCAAATAGGTGCCAACTTAGGCATAGCTTTTATCGTTTTACTTCTGTTCATCGCCACACAATTCATCGTCAGCTTTAACGATTATTTTGTGCCTTACTTGTGAGTATATTGATTATATTAGTTAAAGAAAGAAAGAAAGTCATTTTTTATACAAATAATCATTTATTACATATTATATATTTTTATATAACATTGCTAATTTTCTGAAATTTATTAATTTTTATATTAAGTTTAATAACATATGTATATTTAATATAAATATTTTTATTCCGTTGCACGTGAATTTCGCGTCGAGACACTATTCGTGTATCTTGATTAACATTAAGCAAAGATGTTTTTATTATTTTCGATTATTTTATTCATTGTCAAATAATTTTTTGTATTAATCCTTTCAGAGCCAATTATGTGGAAACGCAAAACTATGAAGCCAAACTTCTTAACCTAAATCAAACAGATGATGCTTATGCAAACATGACAATAAGTATTATCAACGAGGGCATATCATCAGTAATTAATTACGTCTATGTTTATACGGGCATTGTAATTGGCATTTTTTTCATCGGCATCACCAGATCGTTGGTTTTCTACAAGACATGTATGACATGCAGTCAGCGCCTGCACGATATGATGTTCAGCGCGTTAATTCGTACAGGGATGCGATTCTTCGATACTAATCCGAGCGGTAGAATTCTCAATCGATTTTCCAAAGATATGGGTACGATCGACGAATTATTGCCCAAGGCAATCTTAGACGCCGGCCAAATGAATATGTTGATGTTCGGATCACTGATAGTGACTTGCATAGTCAATCCCATTTTCTTGGTACCTATTATATTTATTAGTGGGATGTTTTATTTTATCCGTAAAGTCTATCTCAAGACTAGCAAGAACATCAAGCGATTGGAAGGAATTGGTATGTATTGGTATTTTTATATTTGTCTTTTAAAATTTATTACAATTTTTATTATACATTTTATTTTATATTATTATATATATTTATTTAATTTATATTACATTCTTTTTATAAATAATTTAAAGTTGAAAATATTTTTTATATATATATTTTTTTATATATATATTTTTATATATATTTTTTTATGGATAAGATACTTCCTTCTGCCTCTCTTTCTCGCTTATCTTTATTAGACTTACTATACTTAATTACTATTAGTTAATTCTTTTTACGAGAAAGGTATTCTTTAAATTTATTTATTCTTAAATTTCAATTTTTTGTTAATCATTCCTTTTATAATTTATTACGTCAAATATGTTCTTTTAAGCTTAAAAAGTTTCATTAAAAAGTTATTTTTTGAAGATACAGTTTTCTCATAACTAAAAATTTCTTTTATGATACACAGCACGCTCGCCGGTATTCACTCATTTAAACGCCACATTGAACGGTTTGACGACCATCAGAGCGTATTGTGCTCAGGATATACTTAAAAATGAATTTGATAAGCTGCAAGATTTACATACGTCCACGGTTTACATGTACATTGTGACCAGCACAGCATTCGGATTCTCTTTGGATGTATTCTGTTTTTTCTTCATTTCGCTCGTTACCTTCAGCTTCTTGCTATTCAATCAATGTAAATACTCACATACAATTCTCTTTAACTATGAGTCTGTTTCAAATTATTTAACAATCAGTTTTATCAGTTTTTAAATATATATTGAAAAGACGATTAATATATTTTTTATGAAAAATATGTTGATAATTAGTCAAACTGCATAAAGTTATAAAGAAGTATATAAAATTATATATATAAAGTTATAAAGAATTTGATTTAAAGCAATTGTTATTATTTTTAACAAATTTTTCTTATTAATATCAAGTAATAACTTGTATAGAAACTTAAAAGTAGACTTAAAAGAGATTAATATTAATATATGTTTTATAAAAAATATATTAATTTGTTAAAGGGTTCACAATTAAGGTATTATTTTATTTGGAGTAAAATATATACATTCAAATATTATCATTTTTTAAAAAATCTCCAAATTATGCTAGAATTATTAAATAATTGAATAGTGTTTGGAAGATTTGAAAAAGATTATTTATTATAAGAAAATATTTATTATATAAAGTAGAACATTGCAATTAAAGAATCTAATTGATACATCTAGAAATATATCTATATAAGATTGAAAACAGAAAAATTAAATGAGATGCGCATCTTTCAGCATTTTCCGGTGGAGAAGTCGGTTTGGCCATTACTCAAGTAATGGCGATGACCGGAATAATTCAATGGGGTATGCGACAAAGTGCGGAGGTGGCGAACCAAATGATGGCAGTGGAACGTGTACTCGAATACATTCAGCTTCCGGCAGAACCGAATCTACGAGACCGGGGGGCGTATGTGAAGAAGAAGGATAAAAATCTGGCATTGCCGTCTAACGCATCAAACACTTGGCCCGATGAGGGTTGCATCAAATTCAGGAATGTTTATATGCGCTATGCAGACGAGGAACCGCCTGTCCTCAAGAATTTAAACATTGTGATCTATCCCGGGGAGAAGGTACGATGTTATGAAAAGAAATTTTGTGTACCAATATTTGACAACCATCAGGAGATTTTGCAGAGGACAAAAAAATTTATTTCAAAAGATTGAAGAATCTTAATTTCTCTTGGGAATTCAAGATATTTTACCGAAATTATACCGATTTCTTTTTTTTCTTAAAATAAATTTATGACGATCATTAAGAGATAAAAACATCTTTTAGTTGTATTCAATTTAATTTTGTAAAGTAAAAGTTTTATCACAATGAAGTGATATAAATAAAGAAAATTATATCTATATTTTTACTGTTATATATGCATGTAATATATAAAATTGAGAAATAATTGAGATGTATTAAGAATGATGGGATTATTATACAGATCGGTGTTGTGGGAAGAACAGGCGCTGGAAAATCCTCGTTGATATCAGCTTTATTCCGATTAGCGAAAGTGGAGGGAATCATCGAAATTGACGGCACGGATACGGGTTTGATAGCCTTGGAAGATTTGCGACGTAAAATCTCCATTATTCCCCAGGATCCCGTTTTGTTCTCAGGTACTCTGAGACGTAATCTAGATCCCTTCAACGAATTTCCTGACATGGATTTATGGGAAGCACTCGAAGAGGTTCGAATAATTTCTAATTTAAATATAAAATCGTATTTATTATCGGAAATATAATGTGCTGTGACACCCAAAGATTCAATAGTTTCAAGTCGAGCTTCAAAATTTATCGAGTTATCTAAACTCTCAACTCTACTCATCTCAATCTCCTCAGAATTCAATGTTCCAAGTTTTAAGATTCTAAAATTATACATACACAATTACATATACATAATAAGTAAGTTGAATAAGTATTCATTTTATACTATTCTCTTTATAATAATTATTTTTGTACTTCAGGTTGAGTTGAAAGAAGCGGTTGTTACTTCTGGGAACGGCTTAGAAAGTCGCGTTTTTGACAGAGGCAGCAATTTTAGCGTCGGGCAGAGGCAGCTAGTATGTTTAGCAAGAGCTATCTTGAGAAACAATCGTATATTAATGTTGGATGAAGCGACCGCGAACGTGGATCCGCAAACCGATGCATTAATTCAACGAACAATCAGAAAGAAGTTTGCAACGTGCACGATGCTCACAGTGGCGCATCGATTGAACACTATAATGGACAGCGACAAGGTCCTAGTGATGGATAAGGGTCGTATGGTTGTAAGTAAATTTTTTTTTTTTAATTTCTTCTGTTTTTGTATTGCGATCAAAAACTTGCAACTTTGACGGCATAATTGAATTATCAAAAAATCTCTGTTTCTTTAAATTTTTACATCATTTTTTTATATCATTCTGTTTATATTTTCTTTTATCAGGATAAATTGTTTCAGTCAAATAATATGATTTAGTGCAACGAAACAACAACATTTTTATTTATAAACATGTCTTTTTAAATAAATATTTTATGTAAAATTATTATAGCTTGATATTTACTTATTATATTACTTGAAGCAGAGCAGATGTAAATCAAACAAATAGAAATAATAAATATAAAGAAATCTTTTTTTCTGTGTAATTGAGTTATAATAAAAAAAAAATATCGTAATATATATTTTCCGATTGCCAATGCCGATTTTTTTTTTTTTTGCAGGAATATGATCACCCTCATCTATTACTGCAAAATAGCTATAGTCAATTTACTTCGTTAGTAAAGGAGACTGGTCCAGGTATGTATGATCAATTAGTCAAAGTGGCGAAGCAGACCTACTTAAACAAATATGGAGGAACATGACGAAGCGTTGGTGAATTTTGATATATTAATTTCTTGTTAGTTAGACTTCCCAAAGTAAGAAAGGAACATTTACAGTCCGGAATATTTACGATATAGAAAAATATATATAACGCGTGCAAAATGGCGCGCTCAGGCGAACGTTACATTTCTATATGCCCAGAAGAACATACTGTCATACGTCTTACTTCGGGACATTATAGACACGATACGTTGAGTATTATAATATGTGATGTTGAACATAACTAGCATCTAAATCTAAAAAAGTAGATGCTAAACTATATTTTGTATTGTATTTAACGATATCACTGCGAAATCAGTTCTCTGATCTTATCGCGCAAAGTCGAGTACAAAGTTTTTGCCACAAGTTAAAACTCACAGTACTATTATATATTTTTCTACTCTATACCTTTTTGCGTGCTTCAACAGAAATTACAAATATCTGTAATTTTTGTGATAAAGCGAACGTATGTCGATTGAGGATAAATCAAGGCAGTGAGGTTGCAAGCATAAAATTGTACTTAGGATAATATTACCCACAGTAAATTTTCTCTAATCTCTATTACAATATCCATCATGTGCTTCAAGTCATAAAAGATCTTATAAAAACTATAGAGAATATTAAAAAGTAAAATAGTAATACAATTCTTATGAATAAATTTTATAAAAAATAAATTAAATTTATATATATATATATAAATATATATAAATTTTTTCGAAATATTTATATATTTTATACATATATAAATATATATAAATGACGAATATATATAAATTATATATATAAATACACATATATATAATGACAATTAATGTAATTAATGTATAATTTCGAAATTATCAGCTTCCGATTATTAATATCAATTTTTTCAGAAGAAACAAAATATTATAATAGTTCTAAAATCAATTAATAATAATCAATCCTTAAATTGATTAATGAATATAATTAAGGATTGATTATTATTAATTAATGAATATAATTAAGGATTGATATAGTTTATCCAATATACTTTATCGATCTAAATACTTTACGTTAATTATCACAAAAGAATACTCCAATTTAACTGATATACTTATCGAAACTATTACTTAATTTTTACTTATTGTAGTTGATCTTTGTTAGACATATAAAAATGCAGAAAGAAGCTCAATACTTTTTTTTGTAAATTGCATTTATCGATGCAATCATGTACTTGCTATAAAAGCATATAATATATAAAAGCGGGATAATTCTAAAGATCGTGTGCAGTTTTTGTACTTTAATGACTAAAGATGTAAAACATATGGTAGAACAACGTAGTAAATAGCATATAAAAAATTAAGTATTAATCCTTCAGTTAAATATATTTTATACTTTTGGAGTTAATATATTCATCATGATTCGCGATATATTGCTTAAATCGATTCTCGAGCTCTGTGATCATTTTACCAAGCTGCTAAGTTAAAATTGCTTGAATTCTTTTTATTAATTTCATTTCTATTTTTATTATTATTATTCTATTATCATTTTATTATTCCCATTTTATATATATCTATTATTTTTACAATTAGTTCCATTTTTAGTACAATTTAATTTTTTACGTTTATTATTGACTTTGAAATCGTTAATATATGCTAACGTGATTTTGATGAGTTGGCTCTAACTATTTTAAAATGGAAAGAAATATCTTATATGACAATGCATTCGTGAAGTTCGAAAATCGGTTTAAATGATGATCGTGAATAATGACGGTTATATTGTGTAATCTAATGATGTAAAATGTATTTGATTAAAATTTTTTATATTTGGTTTTTTATGGTGGTTTACTACAGTACAGTTCTACTACAGTTATACATGTTTAGTTATTAAAATATAAAAATTCAATATAGCTTTTAGAACCTACCATCCTATTTTGATAGGTATCACGATGAAAGTATAATAAGTGATATAATATACTTAATATACTGTATACTAATACATCATATAATAATAGCATCACATGTCTTGTCAATCTTAATGATATTCCGGTAATATAATATATTTTTACAAGTAATTAATTTTAGTGCTATTTATAATACTATTGTATATTATATTATTATATTATTATATTATTATATTATTATATTATACTTGCATATTACTAGATTATTGTTATTATTGTTATTATCATATTATTATAATTATATTATATTATTATTATATTACTATTATAATTATAATTAAATATATTATTAAAATATACTATATATTAATAAACATAGCAGAGTTATACAATAGTGTACATACATATAATTCGTTATTGATATGGAATTGTGCTTAAAGCAAATGCTATGTATAAATTTGCGTAAATATATTTTTTTGTAAATGGTTAATTTTATATGTTCGATAGGATTAATTTTGGAATAGTTTTTATTAGTACTCCATTGTTAATCCTTCGTACTAGAAACTGTTCCATTTCTTCACATAATTAATTATACATTATTGTTACATTGTGCTATATTATAAAATATTTACAACATTGTTGTACAGTAAATTAAATAATTTAATACAGTAATTTAAATATTATGTACGTATAGTAATTTTAAGGAATGAAAGAATGTGGATGCACGCTCGAATGAGATATTGTATGTAAATAATTAACCAAAGTACAAGAAAAATATACAAATATAAGAATGAGTAAATAATAAAAATATAAAAATATAAGAATGAGTAAATAACCATTGCTATTTCTTTTTTATTACATTTTTTTTATTTACATTTTTCAATTTCTGTCTATAATATCGTTTCACAAGTTAAATGAAAATTGAGCCTTTTTCTTGTGTATTAACTCTATTATTATTCCTCTTTTGTGAGCAACGTTACTATCGAAAGAAATCATTTATATGCTATGCATTGCTAATATTATAATTTGAAAGTTAATTAATTTAAAGCAGTAGTAATATTAGTTTTACGTTATAACGTAACAAATAAAATTGAAACAATTGAAATTTATAATTTTATTCTAATAAAGTTTTCTTCTCAAACTACTGACAGAAGATATGTTTACCTCTTTACAAATTCTTTTCAATTAAATTTTCATCAAAAAGTTGCTAAATTCAAATTTTTTAATTTCATTTATGATGTTAATATTATTATTAATTTAATTATCGTTACGTTAGTAACAAATACAATTTTATTATAAGAATCAATGTAAAAAAAAAAAAAAACACAAGAAGCATGTATTACGTACTTGCGTTTGTACAACATACGGGACAGTTATCGTTAATGCTTTTTTGTACATTATTATCAGTAATGCCTAAAGTCGATATGAAAAGCAGCGACACAGTTACTGATGATTTCAGTAAAGGATCGACTATTGGAAAGAGTGCCTCGAATCGGCAAGAAACAGAAGGAGAAAGATCGAGAAAGAGATAGAAAAAGTGAAAATAAGAATGATCTGATCGTTTAAACTTTTTTTTTTTCTTGAATTTGAAGTGTCGTCGACTGTAGAATTTTCGATAGTGCAGACAACATGGATAAGGACACAAGCGATATGAAGAAAAGCCCTAGGGAATCCGCAAATATCTTTAGCGTCCTATTTTTCTGGTTTGTTAAAACTTTTATGTCCATTTCTACAAATATGTTTAATGATTTTAATTCATATTCCTTCTAATTTTTTTCTAATTCCTTTTAATTTTTTCTAATTTCTAAAAAAAAAAAGATAAAAAATAATTTAAACTAAGGCTAAAGCTAATCTATATTGATAGAAACAAATCAGTTGAAAAGAGAAAAAAGTGAAAATTGAAAAAATTGATAAAAACAAAATATTTTCGTCTTGTTTACTATAAAGATTTTTATTTCTACAAAAAAAGGAAGATATATATATATATATATATATATATATATAAGCGAAATCATTTTCTCCTTTTTAAGGAGAATTTCTTTTTAAAAAGAAAAAGTAACTTCTTTAAAGAAAAAGAATCTTGTTTTTGACTGTAAAATTTTCTTATTTCAGAAAAAAAAGAATTTTTATAGTACTTTCTTCTTTCTGAGATAAAAGATATTTTCATCATGTATTTTTTATTTTATAATATATTTCTTATATTATGTTGTGAGAAAATAAAAAATATTTTGTAAATTTAAATTTTAGTAAAAAAATCTTTTTAAACATTTGCTAAAAAATTAATGCGCAATTTATATTGAGTCATGCCCTTATCTTTTTTTACTTCTTGATAACAATTGTTGCAATTATAATTATTGTAATTAACTTTATATATAAACATATTATGCACATTGTTATATCATATTTGACTCAATTATATCATCATTGTTTTATCAAAAGAAATTTATTTCTTTCTTATATTTCTCAAGCATCCTTGATTTTTTAATCGGATATAAATTAATATAAATTTACAATGGAAAATGAATATACAAGGTGTCCGCAAAGTATATCAGAATTGTTTAATTTCTGGAATTGTATATTCTTGTTGAGATCTAGAAAGGATGATTATTTTGAGACGCCTTGCATTAATATGCGTACAATAATTTGAAATTAAATATTTATGTGGAATACACATTTGAACATATACATTTACAAGTTTTTCATATTATATATATATATAAATGAGCGATATATTTCATTCGCTACAGCAATGACGTTTTTCTTCTCTTTTTACTAATGACAGACGTATACATGTAATGACAGATACACACACATATATATGTATATATATATATATTTGTCATTAGTAAAAAGAAAAGAAAAACGTCATTGCTGTAGCGAATGAAATATATCATTTTTTGCAATAAACATATGCAATAAACATATAGGTGGATGAAAGAATTATTTCTGAAAGGCGCTAAAAGGGATCTGGAAGAATCTGATATTTATCAACCTATAAAAGCAGATGAATCCGAGAAATTGACTAATCAACTGGAAAAGTAAGTATTACATGCATAATTGCATTTTTTAACAAACAGAGACACATATAATGCATCTTATAGCAATTATAAATTCTGTATGTTATATACACAATAATAATAAATATTAATAATTATTTTAAAAATATAAGTATATAATATATTTGAACAAATTACAGTATATATAAAATATAATTCCAATATTTATTCTATTTTTTGGTGTAATTATTACTTTTTTTTTATTGTTCTTAAAAGTGATAGTACAGAGAAATGTAAAGAAAATAAATTTAATAAAAATTAACAATAAATTATCTGATATTTGTAAAATTAAATTAATAATAGTAATTTATTAATAAATTTGCGATATAATCAGCTGGTTTGAGTGATTAATGTACAGATGATTTAGACACCTGTTTTAAATATACACAATATGAGATAAGTAGACTGTGGCGTTATAATCATTCTGTCTTTGAATATCTATTTTGAATATCTTTAAATATCTTCGTATTGAAACCTTGTAAAACATTATGTTATATAAAAGTATAAAATATATTAATTGTGTAAAAAATTATATATATATATATATATTATATTAAAACGTCAGATTATAACATTAAATATTATATTTGCCAAATAAAAGTCCTGAAATTTACATAGATAAAATAAGAAGAATCGCGAGAAATCTCATGAAATTGAAGATTTGTTTGATAAAATTTGTTCTTTACTAAAAAGAACGCGAATCTTAAACACGATATGATTGCAAAAATATTTTCTGATTAATGGATTCGTCAATATTCGTCTTTCATTCTTTTTTTAAAGTAACTTTATATAAGAACACAAACGCCTTAACGCATTTTTTTTTGTCCAGATACTGGAAACGCGAACTCGAGAAGCTGAAGAATCTGGAATATACTGTGGGCAAAGATGGGCAAAAAGTACCGTTGAAAAAGAACGCCCGCCCACGATTATATAAAGCGATATTCTACGCTTTCTGGCTGCCATATTTCATAATAGGGATTTACTCATTTATCCAAGTATATCGATATTTTTTTAATAAAAAATCCTACCCGATATACTTCTACTTCAATCAATGTCGTATGTTTGTATCAGGCGATTGATGCCACCGAGTATATCTGAAAGTATTTTATGACAGAATGACGGAAAAAAAATCGTGATCCTATTCTTTTCCATTAGATTTAAGTTAAGGAGAAAGAAGAAAAAAAATTTGCGTTAATAATTGCGGGCTCTCTTTTTCTTCTTAAACAAATTCGACTGTTTAACGACGGCCGTTGGGGGGTTGAATTGAATTTTAACGGGCTTCCTGCTTTTAGTGTTGCGCGGTGCGCGTAATAGTGCCGGTCCTTCAGGGTTGGATCATCGACTACTTTGATAATAATTCGAACACGGACTATAAGATAGAGAGGGATGAGGCACTGGTCTACGTCGCCTTCCTGATCATTTGCAACATCATCTCCGTTATGATAATGCACCATGCGCTAATGCTCTCGCAGCAGATCGGCATGAGAGTACGCATCAGTTGCAGTTCTCTCCTCTACCGAAAGGTAACGTTGTTGAATTAATTTGCGAATTTTGAATGATGCAATCCGATCCTTTTTTTTAAGAGAAAAGCTCTCTTCTCTCTAGATGAAAAGAGGACACTTTTGTTTGTACCTTTACGCAACGTTACGGCTCAGCGCGAAAGGTTTGTCAACTTGCTCGGAATCACTCGTTCAAATATAAACCAATCTTTGGATTATTTGGAAAGTAGATTTATTTCAATGTCAAAGAAAATTAATTTTAAACGCGTTTTCCTCGTTGCTCGAAGAAGTGATTGGTCACATTGAGTTTGTTATCTCGCGGTTATTTGCATACGCTCGTTGTCGACCATTTCCGAGCTTCTTGCTCGGAAAAATGTTTCAGTCTAATGCGTTAAAAATGTAAAATGAACGTGTCAGTAACACACCGACACACGTTATCAATTTTTCTTCATTTATATAATCGCTCAAAATATTCAGAGCAAAGTCCATAATATATATTTAATATATGTTTTCTTCTTACATTTAATTGATATTTAATTAATTTTGAATCTACAAGTTGCCATAATTAAGATTTGTATTGCACCCAATGACGTCAGGTCTTTTCTGCGTATATAATTATACGAGTTAAAATTTTTTGCTAATCATTTATTAGTAATTTTTTTCTTTTAGCCTCCACCTTTGAAGATTTATTGCAAGCTATGAAATCTATCCTTTTAAAATTTTGTAACAACTTTGTAATATTTTTTTATAATGTGCATATGCGAAGGAAGAAGTTAGCCGAGTATAGCTGCAGTTATATATTATAATTTAAAGAAATAGTAAATAAGTGCCTGGCTATTCGTGGTGGTCAGATATCGTCTTCATTAAGCGCGTCCTTCGACTTTTGACTGATAACACGTTTGCTGGTACCCCGCGAATATGCATCACAGAATGACACATGTCTTCTGAGCGTAGCGTTATCTTTCGAAATAGTAAATAAATTGCTATGCAAATGAAAAAAAAAACGCAACCAAATGGAAAATAGCAATTTTCATTCGCAAGAAAAAGTAGAAAAATATCCCGCTTGCTCTTAAAGCGTGTCTAATATTTAAAATTATTTTTACAATTTCTACTAATTTAATTTTAAACTAGAATAATTTAAAAAATTTTTTTACTACTTTTGGATTATATTATTTTACAATATTATTTGACACAAGTTGGCTTTTGGAGTTCAGAAGGTCAAACTTTTTAAACTTATTTGACTCGCTTGTTATGACGCAAATATCGCGAATAATGTTATTTGAAAATTTGACATAATGGCATTTGAAAAAAAAAAAGATAGATTTTTAAGATAAAAAAATTTTATTGCAAACATTTTTTTTTTTAATATTACAGTTATTACGGATAAATAAAGCATCCATGACTCAAACTGGTACTGGGCAAATTATGAATCTTCTTAGCAACGATGTTACTCGTTTCGATCAGTTGACAATGTTTTTGAATTATGTGTGGATTATGCCATTTCAGGTAATTCTTTATTTCGAGAAAAGTATATCGTACATAGAATATTTCGAACTAAACATTAATAGCATATTTTTTTCAACTTAGCGTTCTAAAATCTGTGGAGAAATTAAAATTTTTGAAAAATTTGGAAATTTTCAGAAAAACATGACTTACATGACTACTTAAATTATTATTTTTTTAATAATATTATTTTATATCTATATCATGTTTTTAGCTCTTTTCTTCTTTTAAAAAAATCAATTTAATTTTTTAATTTTCTTATTCATTCAAAAATATCCGAAATATCTTTTGCATTTATAATCCTATAATTATTACCTATTTCTTTAACTAAAATAAAATAACGTTTTTTTTATAAACTATTAATAGGTATATCGATTATTATTATTATGATAGTTTTTTTAACTTATAGAAAATATATATTGTATTTATTTGTATACACATATATTTTATACTTTCATTGGCAATTTCAATTTAAATTGTAGAGAGATTGACTCCTCTTTTCCTTTTTACATTGGTTTAGAAAAAAACAATGTGCGATTTGACGTTAATTTGAATTTTCCTTATTTTGCAGATCGTGATAATAGGATATGTAATGTGGGATAAGGTCGGTATTTCGCTTTTTGTTGGCGTTGGATCGCTGTTAATTATCAGCTTAATCGTACAGGGAAGCGTTAGTCTTCTGAGCCGTAGTATTAGAGCCATGATTGCCCCACTGACTGATCGAAGAGTGCAACTGATGAGCGAGCTCGTAGCTGGGATACAGGTATTTCCAGGATATTTAATCCATTATTTTGTTCTTAACAACAATTGATGATTGATGACAGCCAATGATGATGAACGAAGGAAGGATGAAGAACCTCTGGCGAAAATAAAAATTGGAGCCTAAACTGTAAATGTAAGGGAACGGTGACAGAAAGCTTTAAGCAAACGTTTCTAAGGGGAATAGATTGGTAACAAATTGGAATGCAAAGGGAGCATTAAAGGAAGCTTCTAAATGATGACTTGTTTTACGTTACATTCAACACGCTTACGCTCTACTTTTCACTTTCGCCGAAGAAACCTGGCGTGAAATTTTACAAGAGAGCGATCATTGCAAAAAACAAATTTTTTTCGAAAAATCTCTTTCTTGCTTTCAGGTGGTGAAAATGTACGCTTGGGAAAAGCCGTTCAGTAAGATCGTGTGCATGACCCGAGCATTAGAAATTAAAATAATAACCTTCTCGTCGTATGTGCGCGCCACATATCTGGCTATCATAGTGTTCACTGAGCGAATTATCCTTTACTTCACGCTAATAATGTTCGTCCTGACGGGAAATAATCTGACCGCCGACGTGACGTATGTAATGGCGACTTATTTCAACATTCTCCAGCTGACTACCGCGTTGTACTTTCCACAAGCGCTGATACAGCTGGGCGAGTCAATGGTTTCCATGAACCGATTGGAGGTACGTGTACGTTAATTACGTGTCAAATTTCGCACCGAATTCTCTTAAACTCATTGTTTTTTTTTTCTATTCTCCAGTATTTTGATCGACGGGTACTGGCGCAATAATTGAGATTTGTGTGTATTAAACTTGTTGCAGGATCTGTTGTTGATGAACGAGGTGAACATACAAGAGACGGAGAAGACGTCGCAATCCGAATCTCGGAGAACAAACGGGACGGCTGAGGACGCGGAGAGTCCAGCGGACAGGTACATTTCGAAAGATGGAAGTGCCGAGATCGCACAGGCGTCGCCCGATCTTCCGGTTTGCGTGAAGATTCAGCGCGTTTCTGCCAATTGGATCAACGGCCAGCTGCCGCCGACGTTGTGCAACATCAGCCTGACTATCCAACCGGGTACGCTGTGTGCCCTGGTCGGTCCCGTGGGTTCTGGCAAATCGTCTTTGCTCTATTTGCTGCTGAAGGAGCTGGACCCCGGTGCGGGAACGGTGATCCTCACTCAGGACTCTTTGAAGAACAGCCTTCGAGGCACCCTGAACAATGGCTACTTCACGAATAACCCGAATCTACGGATCTCCTACGCCAGTCAAGAACCCTGGCTCTTCGGTGGTACCGTAAGAGACAATATATTGTTCGGCCAGCCCTATGACAAAGTCAGATACGCCCAGGTAATTGTCAAAGTTCCAAGTAGTCGCTGCAGATCCATTATTTCTCTTTTACTTATCGCATATTAATATCAATAACTTCTTCCTACAACTTCGCGGTTCTCGACTTCTTTTAGCTCTTCAATTTAGCGATTATCTTTGATTATCACATATGTGATAATTTGCGTTATCATTCAATTGCCATTAATGCAATTAATTAGAGAAGATATGATCTTTCTCAACGATATTATATAATTATATAATTTGGCAAATCTTTAATTAGAATTAGTGTTAAACATTTTAAAGAAATTTATGATATTCTATATATATATATATATATATATATATATATATATATATATACACATAAAAAAATCATATATTCGACTGACTTTTAATATTAATATTCAGATTCAACAAATCTTCTTTTAATAAAAAAAATTATATAAAGGAGAGAATAAAATTTTTCTTTATCTTATAGAATTTTATATATAGAAAAGGGAACATAAAGAACGTATAATGTTTATTGTGATATGTTACTCATTTCCTGCGTTCACTCTTCAATTGGCAAACGCCGTTTTCAGGTGGCAAACGCGTGTGCCCTGACGAAGGATTTCCGGCAGTTTCCGCAGGGAGATATGACGTTAGTCGGCGACAGAGGTGTGTCCCTGTCCGGAGGCCAAAGGGCGCGAATCAATCTTGCGAGAGCGGTTTATAGACAGGCAGATCTCTATCTGCTCGACGATCCCTTGAGCGCGGTGGACACTCGCGTCGCCAGGCACCTTTATTGGAAGTGCATAACCGAGTATCTTCACGGTAAGACAAGGGTACTCGTCACCCATCAGTTGCAATTTCTTAAACGGGCGGATCACATCGTCGTACTGGATCGAGTGAGTATCCCTCAGTAAAATATCTCTCTGATCGGTACTTTTAGAAAAACTTTTATAAAAAAAAAAAAAATTCTTATTATGCATTTTCAATTTTTAACTTTAAATTATTTTCATTCTATTCTTTGGATTTGATTTTAAAATCTCATTCTTTTCCAATTTTCTTTCCAATCAATAATAATAGTCTAATTTTGTCTTTAAATTTCTTCATATTCTTAATGTTGCAGAAACATGTTGTAGTGATGTGTCAAAATAGATAGAAATCGTCCATCCAAGTTAACGCTACTATGAACGAAACTCTTTTAATAAAAAAATTGTTTAATTATGATTAATTAAATTATTATTAATTAAATTAAATTAAAGACAACTTTTGCTCATCAAGAGTTAAATGTTTTTTTTTAAGGGTTTCATGAAGATGCAAGGAAGCTACAATGAATTAGTGAGGTCAAATAAAGATTTCACCCAAATGATGGACAGTTTAGCAACGAGTCACGAAGCACAGAAGAAGGAAGACGAAGCAAGAAGAGCTTCGGAAATGTCTGTAAAGAGAACTTCGATAATGAGACGTGCTTCAGGATTATCTGTCGCGAGTTCCGTTGTTGTAAGACGTTGATTCTTATCGTTTAATCGAAAAAAACTTCTAGAAATCAATATATTTTTTTGCGCACCATTCTTCGTTTAACAAAAATAAAATATTAATTGCATTAAGGATAGCGCAGCTCTGTATGCAACTAATAAATCTAAAACAAACAAAAAAAAAATAGTTCACCAAATGAAGCCAATGGCTTTCAGAGCTCTTATTGATTTTCTAACGTTAAAAAAAAATATATATATTTTTAACAAAGCGACGAAATTTTTATTAAGCCAAACTTCGTTGCAAAAAAAACTAATTAGATAATTTTAGGTCTGTCGTTTGTTTCGTCACTGTGTAGTACTCGGACATCGACGATTCGGATTACGAGGAAAACCAACCGGAGGGCGAAATGATGGCGCGTGGCCGTTTGTCTGGCAAAGTGTACAAGGAATATTTGTATCACGGCGGCAATTACCTCGTCCTGTTCATGCTGCTGTTGTTATTCGTCATCAGTCAGGTAGCCACCACTGGGAACGACTACTGGCTCTCATATTGGACCAGCTTGGAAAACGTCAGACGTAACAAGGGTACGCAACAAGTTGAGAAGGAGTACGAGAGCATCCGCAATGATAGCTTCCTTGGTTCAATCTTCACCCTGGAACAGGATGGCTTGCTCGGCACCGTAGATGCCATATACGTCTACACATTTTGCATCGTTGCCTGCACCATCACCACCCTGCTGCGCAGTTTTCTGTATATGAAGATCTGCATGAATTCGAGCCGTAATCTTCATAATATTATGTTCTTCAATCTTCTGCAGACACGGATGTCCTTCTTCCATAACAATCCCTCCGGTGAGTAGACGATCGTGAGAATTCCGAATTTCGGCAAAGAAGATCACAGAAAATTGGATTGGAAAATAATTTTAAGTTTGAAATGAGAGAAATTACATGTAGATATGTTTTTGTCTTATCTGTAATTACTTTACTAAGGCATCCCGTAAAGAAATAAGTGACGTAGTGACTTAATTTATAATTTATAAGATGATAAATATATTTGGTATACGAGGTATACTTCATTTTATATTTAGATAAATAAATAAACTTAAATTTAGTTTTGCATTTTATTTAATAAATAATAACAAATATTAATAAAAAAGTTAGAATCAGTAAATCCATGACAATGTTTCATGTCATTTAATTTAATATCTATTCATTTATTGTTTAATATTTATGATATGTCAAATATTTTTCCGAAAAAAATATACATTTTAAAAATGTTAATGACATATTTCTCAGTTTTGACGGTTTTAATGATTACCAAACAAGTATGGCGCCATCTTTAAAAAATTACAATTACTTTTTACGGGAGTTCGAGGCTTTAAAAATTTTTAATATTTTTATTATTATCTGTAAAATAATATAATAATTATTAACTATACGCGGTTAATTCGTAATAGGAAGTTCTAAATCACATCAAGCAGCCTATATCAATTTGTGCATTTTACTCTTTGGATTCTTTTTTTGAATCTTATTTAAATTTAGTGATTGTCCTTTAGGGAGAATTCTGAACAGATTTTCAAAGGATATCGGCACCATGGATGAATTTTTACCTAAAATAATGTTGGAAGCAATTCAAGTGGGCTGCGTAGTGTGCGGTATAATGGTTATGGAGGCGATAATTAATGTATGGATGCTGATACCGATAGTAATACTAATCATCTTATTTTTCTTTGCAACAAAGTTTTATTTGAAAACTGCTCAAAACGTTAAACGTCTTGAAGGCGTCAGTAAGTATTAAAACAAATAACTCATTATTAGAAAAAAAAAAAAAAGGATACGCGCGGCAAAATGTCAAATACTTGATCCCTAGATTTCTTAGATTGTTTGATTTTTAACATCAATTGTTTCGTTAAAATTTGAACTTTCAGAGCAATATAGAGAAGTCGAGAATTTTATTTATGTAAAAATATTATATATAAATATATAAATATAAATATAAATATATATATATATATTTTTTTTTATTTATATATTTAATTTGGCCTTCGGACTTTTCCGTATTAATTTACAAAGAGGTAATCTTGATCTTCATCTACTAATTTCAAGTTCTTATTTTTCTCTAGGAATTTAGGATCTGCCAATTAAAAAAATTTTTGAATTTGCGTTTAACTGTGCCTTTTCAGCGAAAAGCCCATTATTCTCGCACGTGAATGCCACATTGAACGGTCTGCCGACAGTTAGGAGCAGCGGCGCTGGAATTGAGAAAATGATGCAAAGGAAATTTGACATGTTGCAAGACCGTCATACTGGTACATGGTTCCTCGTCTTAACTTGTGGGACGGCTTTCGGTATTTTTATGGACCTCATCATGTGCCTATTCGTCGCTTGTCTTTGCTTCCTCCTGGTGCTAACGAATGAGGATGGTAAATCTTTTTTCGATCTTGAGGTCTCTGTTTATCTATTCTTATTTCTGCATGAAATTAATATTTGGAATAACAAAGATTACACAGGAAGAATGGTTTTGTTGAAGTATTTACATTAAATTTGATTTGGATATAGATTTGAAAGTGAGTCGTTATTAAGCCATCAAAGTTGTTACGTAGAACGCTAAAGTATAATGGTAATATTGCGAAAATTTAAACGTCCAGTATAAATATTTGGATTTGGCAACAAAATTATGTTCAAATCTGTATTTGACTGAAATTCGTAAATGTTTCAGCAAAATTGCTTTTTCACGTAATCACGAGTTGTTGTAAATCTTTTCATTGATCCTTCAGACAGCACGGCCGGCAGCAAAGCTGGTCTGGCAATATCGCAATCGATGATATTGATCGGTTGCCTGCAATACGGCCTAAAACAATCTACTGAGACATTATCGTTGATGACGTCCGTGGAAAGAATTCTTCAGTATACGAATCTTCCTAAAGAAGAGCCTATCACTTCGAAGAAACCACCGCCACCCGCATGGCCGTCTCAAGGACAATTGGTTTTAAAGAATGTCAACATGAGATACAATAAGGATGATCCACCGGTTTTAAAGGTAAGACAAGATCGGATTTTGACAAATGTTTCTTTAATTTGAAAATTTTTTTTTACCCTTATTACATCTTCGTGTTCACTTTTTGCAGAATTTGAACCTGTCCGTCGAGCCAGGCTGGAAAATCGGCGTGGTGGGTCGGACTGGTGCTGGCAAGTCCTCCTTGATCTCGGCTCTTTTCCGGCTGTTCAACGAAGGTCTGGAAGGCGAGATTAAGATTGACGATTGGGACACGAGCACAGTGGGCCTGAGCGATCTGCGCTGCAAGATCTCCATCATACCACAGGAACCAGTACTCTTCTCTGAGAGTCTGCGCTACAATCTGGACCCGTTCAATCAGTACGATGACATGAGACTGTGGGAGGTGTTGCGACAGGTCGAGCTGAACGATCTTGCGTTGGACCAAGACGTCTCCTACGGTGGCTACAATTTCAGCGTCGGCCAAAGACAACTTATATGTCTGGCTAGAGCCATCCTGAGGAACAATCGCTTGCTCGTTCTCGACGAGGCTACAGCCAATATTGATTCGCAGTGAGTCTTGTGATATTTCATTAGAATTATTTCTTCGGCAAAAGTGTCTAAGTCTTTAAAATGCTACCTGATGAAGATATATACGTTTTTTTATTCGGTCGATCAATTGCAGACGGATATGAATAAATTATCATTATCACAACGATTAAGATTTTCTACATTTGTGCATTTTCAGTATGAATATTTATTTTACATAATAAATGAAATTTGAAATTTTAGAGAACATTGTTTTGGATTACACTGAATTGGATTTCGAGCAAATATCTATATTCGGTATTTGCTGAAGCTGCCAGAAATATTTGGATTTTTAATGTTAATATTTGTGAATTTGTGAATTTTTAAATTTTTATTTCTATTTCTAGCACCGATGCCTTAATTCAAGACACAATAAGAAGCATATTTAAGGAATGCACTGTCATTACAATAGCACATCGTTTAAATACCATTATAGACAGTGATCGAATCATTGTGATGGAAAATGGTACTATAGTGGTAAGTTTTTTTATTTCAATGAATTACGAATATGTTAAGAAAAATATTTTATGAAACACACCTAAGAAGAACAATTCTTTGTTAATAATTATAATGAAAATTTGATTATAATAATTTTGGTCAGTTATCAGCAAAATTTTATTTCTTAGAAAAAGAGAAAGCTTGCATGTTTAATGAAAATAATAAAAGATCAGTCAATATTGTTTATTGCTTTTTGAATTTTTACATTTAGGGTTTTAAGAAGGTTAAAATAAAGTTAAATAAAGAATTGTAACACGAAACATATCTAGGAAAATTTTGAGATTAAAAAGAACTTTTTTTTATAATTTATAATGTAATTTCTTTGAAATCGAATAAATATCATAGGAGAATATTTATTTTTTTCAAGAAATATCAATGTTACAAGTATAAAGATTAGAAACTTTTTCAGAGAAAAATCATTTACATTTGGAAAATCAAAATTTTCACGAAATGTCACAGGAATTCGGCTGTCCGTACGAGTTGTTGCATAATAAACCAAGCGGCTACTTTTCTCAAATGGTGGAGAAGACGGGCAATCAGATGGCGCAAAGTCTTTTGGAACAGGCGAAAAAAGCATGCGAAAAGAATAATGATCATCGTGAATTGGCCCTATCAACACAAAATACCGAGGGCGAGAGCGACGTCACGATCACAGAACAATCTGCTCTGTAGATTCTTTTTTGTAGAGAAAAATAAATCTATATACATAATTTAAAGATATAAATATTAAAATTATATAAATAATTATATACAATTTTATGTACATATATTCTTTAATGTCAATTTGCGATCAAATTTGTAAAGAAAAGAAGAAACGAAGAATGAAAGAAAGATAGGAGAAAGATATTAAATAATATAAATCAAAGATAAAAGATATATTTTTATCTTTAAATAATATATAGTATATTACATATCAATTTCGATTTTTAGTTTTTATTTATTTACGTTACTAATTGTAACGTAAATAAATTAGTCTTTATTGTAAAGACAAAATAAGATTAGACACTATTTTTTTCGATATTTTTGTCAGAGTGTGTTAAAATAAAACAGTATTTCTTATAATTATTACATAACATAATATAATATAATAATTATAAGATATAAGATATTATAAGTATTTATATTTGTGTTTATTTGGAATGCTAGTAATTAGTTTTTCTATTCAGTTTTCTTCTCCTCATCCTTGCATAAATTAAATATTAATATCTCTATAATAAGTTAGCTATAAATACAGCAAAAATTTAATTCTTTTATGTATAAATTTTATGTATTATTATAACTTATCATACAGCAAATATGGCTATAAGATAGAGAGATTTTAATATTACAAATTGCAAAATTATTACAGATATACTGTAATCATATTATAAGATTTAATAGAAGCTGTTGTGTGCAAAATATTATATCAATATTATAATTCAATCACGTGCTTATACAGCACACTTTGTACACTTACGAGAGACATCTTAGGAACGTTCTTAGAACATCCTCTTATCTTATAAGATGTCTTCTGAATTTTTAGAACAGAAAACTCCCTTGGAGATCTCTGTTGGATATAATATTGAAGAAATATTGTAAATATATTTTTTTGGTAATATATTTCGTAATACTTTAATAAATTAATGTAAATGTAATTTTAAATAATTGAAAAATAAACTAATATTTATAATTATTATTTTTATTTAAATTATATTTATAAAATATTATATGTTTACTGGCAGGATCCCAAGTAAACACAAATTAATCGTCGAGTAAGCTAACCAAAATTTAGAGAAAATTATTCCGATGATTAATGATAAAATATATTATAAATATCTCAATCAATTAAATATTTAATATTATTTAATACAAACAAAATGCTTATATACTGTTTTTCTATTCAAATCTTTTCATACAAAGCAATCTTGATAACATCGAAACAGAGTCAAAATTCATATTTGCCGAATTCATTATATGATCTGGATCTGAAAAAGTTGTAACTCGCTCCCCTCATTATATATAATATGGCGATATGTACAAAATAAACAAAATAAACTTTATTTTCACAAATAAATGTTAAGTACATTTTGTAGATGCACTTACTTTTTAAAATCACATTATTTCACTCATAAAATTAACAGATAGAAGTGAGACGTTATTGATATATAAGAAAATTAAAAATTAAATCCGCACATATATCTTTCTTCGCAGAAAGAAATGAACGAGGCCCCTCGCTTGCCCAAGATCCCAAGATATCAAGTAGTCTTCGAGACAATAAACCGGGAATCGTAAGGACGATTATATAGCCAGACGAATAGTCGGGAGCCATCCAGAAGAAAAACTGAACGATGTTGCTTACGCGAATACAAACAACTTGTCAAATGCGGCTCTCGTCTTCATGTTTCATCTGTGAAAAAGCATATGGCGTGTGTGGCGAGATATATATGCAGATGTGCAACGTCGGAAGCGAACGGGAAGAGTAATGACGAATATAAACGACATACACAGAACGGGCCAACTGACCCAACTAGCCCCATTAAGATTCTAGCTCACCAGGTACGCGTTGTTTTTTCGGGTCCTTGTAGTCGCAACAACACCAGTCCAGTGCGGCAATTCGATGGTCAGCGACAATTTCACGCACGACGATGATCCCGTTCGATGATTCGCGTCACATTGGACGGCTACTTGTTGCCGCTTGTTGTTGATCGTGATCACCCTAGAGAAAGCAATATTGGTAAATCAGACGGGAGTCGGGCCGGTCGGACCGAGCTATATAAATCAATCCGCACTCGCACTGAGAGATTTAAACTAAAGCCTTATCTATCGCTTCTTTTTCAGCTTCAACAATGCGTTTCGTTTATTGCTCGATTATCGGTATCGTTTACTCAAAATCGTGCCTACTTGATTATCGAGTGAATTAGTTATTGCTACTTTATTCCTCTGACGCCTCCCTAATACGATTTTAAGCGCTTTTTTTTTTTTTAGCTACTTGTCTCAATCTAATGCCGCGTGTGTGAAAGCGGCAAAATTATTTATTTATTTATGGGAGCTGAAGCTAAGAATAATTCGTTTCGTTACTCCAAATACTTGCGAGAAAAGTGTGAATTTGAATTGATCTTCTGCATATTCAGTTCTACGCATATTTTTTTTTTTCCTCGGCTATCAATTTTATATCTTACTCTCTGTGCGAACATTTTTAAGAGAGACATAAAGATAAAGAAACGCAACCCCGTTACGCAGTTGATTGGAGTCTACTTTGCAACCTCGCCTACGATACATCTTTCCAAAAAACAACTCATTGTTATATGCAACTAATTGTCATTACGTTTATTATTCCGCTAATTCACTCTTACACTCGATAAATGCAGTAGTTGAAATTCCGTCTGTTAACGATTGCTTTCTTAACGAATTCTGATAGATATATATATATATATGTATATATGTCTTTTCTTTGAAAATAGAAACTTTTCACAAAGAATGGATAGATATTTATTTGTATTTACTCACCTGAAATTTGGGTTGAGGTATACTCGAGCATTTGATTTTTCATTTTAATATTTACAATGAATGTTTTTCGCATTGTCTCATTACATTTCCTGCTCGTTCTCTTTTCCATTCATATTTTCTCATATATAGCATAATATAGCTTGTTGTTAACATTTATCATTCGATCGACCTCGAATCTCTCGTCTTCGAATTATCGTATACTCGGTTTCCCGGGAAATACGTGATTAAAAAAAAAATTGTGTGCACAAAAAAATTTTATATATAACAAATTACTACTTGTACTTGTCCCGCGTGAAAAATTTAATGTAATATATATATCTCTTACGTTATGTGATCAGCTGAGCCTCAAGCAATTGTCACTTAGTAGAACGAATTTAAAGAAACTTTTTTTTAGCCAAGCTCTACTCTTTCTCAAGCTTGTATCTGTTGTACGGAGTACGAAAGTGTGTGCAATTAACGAAAAATGATTGATTTTACTCACTTTGGGTGCCGGTCCAGTCAGCGCCGCGAATGTATTTGCGGTAGCGCTAACTGAAATTGCACCCATCGACTTATCGATTTTGCCTTTTCTCTTTTTAAGCGAGGGAGGGTTTTCTCTTTTAGCGAATTTCGGCGCGTTCTCGCTGGAGGAACGACATATTCTGTCTCTCGCCATCTCTGACTTTCATTCATTGTTTCCTAAGTATCTCAGCTTGTCGCTACGCCTGTGAAATAAACTCAATTTTCAAAGTCAAGTTTGATCATTATTTAGTACCTTAAGTACCTCTCGCCGCTTAAACTCCATACCCATGCCTTATCGTCACTCATTCTAATAATATTGTACTTGTATCATCACAATTGTTCTCTCATCAACTGTATATTTCTTAAATAATAATAATAATAATAATACTCTAATATAGCATCGTGTTAAATAATACAAATTGAAACTTTTAAAAATTATACAAGAGGGCAACGATGGGCTACTTATTAAATATCTGGGCTTGTCAATTATTTCTGTCAATTATTTCCAACGCTATGTTTATGACTCAGGGGTGAAATATGCCTGAAATAGTAATGTCATTGTGTAAATTAATATGTAAAACTTCTAAGAATAAAATCTTTAAAACTTATATGATCTTATATATTTATACTTTCTTATAGACTCGTATAAATATTCTTCTTCATATATTTCTACATTTTACCTTTACCTGTTTCTAACTAAACCCTGGATATTATGATTTCTTAGATTCGGGTCTTCGCTTTTCGTCCATGTTTTTTTTGACTAGTTCGGAGTCGATTTTTCCTTACTGAAAAGGTCGAAGGAGGATTATTATCTATCTCGCAACTTTAAACGTTTTTAATACATCTTTAATTAATTTTTTATCCTTCCAAAACCATCATAAAAAATTTCATCTATTCTCGAAACTTACTTACTCCGAAAAAAAAAAAAAAAATCTGTTATTCTCGGTTGCAACTCGTTGACACGTTGCTTATAATCTAAAACGATATCCTCGGAATATCTTTGATAAGAAAAGATCGACTCCAAATGAATTCGATGAATTCGTACACCGAAAAAGAGTGTTCGGCATCTCGAATCCAAAATTGTCTAATCTAATCTAGTGTGTTTCGCAAAAAAGAGCTCTCATATCCTACTTTTTTTTTTCTTATATTAATGATCCATTATATTAACGAGATAATTTTTCATCTCATTTGTCATTTATTCGCCCATTATTTATTCTTTATAATTGGTCTGTCTTCCTAGGGCAGTTGCTGGTTTCTGTATGTACATATTTCGTCCATTTCTCTTTGTTTTCTCCTGCCATAAAGAGGTGATAACAAGGGTAAGGGTACAAGTTTTTAATGTATTGATATTATCGGTCTCCATTTTTTTTTTTTTCCAATGTTTCTTTCATTTCTATCCAGCAATAGTTTACAATAAGATCGGAATATAACATGATGCGCTATATAGTTATTCATAAAAGACATGGTCGTATACAATAAACACAGTACAAATTAGTCAAGCAAGTTTTCGTTAATTAATATAAAAATAATGCACGACAGAGAATTAGACATAATATAATTGAATTATCAAATTCATTATTCCATTCATTTCCTTATAAACAATTCTCTGCCGAGGAAATCTTAAGTATAGAAAATTTGTACACTTTTTTCTGCAATCAGTTAATTTTCAAAAGAAAGAACAAAGTTATATTGCTTTCGTTTAATTTCATGAAAAATTATTTAAATGGTCGTTGATTTAATATAACATTAATATTTACTAATAATTAATTAATATAATTGCGACGTCATCTAATTACCAGATTAGATTGCAGAATTGTTATTTATCTAATTATAAATTATAAAATAACTGACTCTAACATTAATAAAAATTACAATAAATGGTAAAATAGATAATTTTGTCAAACAATAAGTTATTAAACATTGAAACATTTAGCTTCAAAAAGAAATTATCAAATCTTAGTTAAATAGATATAAACTTTTAATTAATTAATAACTGATATGACAAAATTGTTTCAATTTCTATTGTTATTTTAAATTTTAATTATCTCTGTTCTAAATCTTTCCAGAATAAAGTACATTGTACAGTTCTACGTCGCGCATTTTTTTTTTGTTGTGACTTTCTGCTCTTCACAAAAAAAGGGTTTATTTACGAGTTCTATTTACAAAACAAGACGTTGATTTTACACTTTTGCCATTGTCATTATATTCTTTAGTTACTGTTGTATTAAATTACGCTACGCAAAATCTTAATCCTATATCGTCGTGTAAATACGACGTAGTAAGAAGTAATGTGGTGTGTATATGCCAACTGTGTCAAATATAAAATATGTATTTCCTGTTGATGTTGTCATATCAATCGATTGTTTTATACACATGGGATGACGACAAAACAAACGAGATGCGGAAAAATCCTGGAAGCAAAATGATGCAGGGAAATCTCGGAAAAGCTGGAAAATCAGCGAGAAGAAAACGTTCCGAGGGACACACGAACTTATCCAGCCTAAACCTTTCATCAACAAAAAATATAATATACTTATATATGTGAAATCATTTTGGTATCTGTCGTATCATTATCAACTTCCAACTTTTGTGATCAGTCTTTTATTGAGATCACTCAATGCAACTATCAAGAAAAAGACAGAGAAAGAGAGAGAGAGAGAGAGAGAGAGAGAGAGAGAGAGAGAGGAAAAGAGATGGAGAATCTCAATCATCAAGTTTTAAAATGCATCATTTTGCTTTCAGATTCCTCGATTCCTTATCATTGTCCTTCCATTAAACAATGCTATTTCGCAGTTTCGAAAAGCTTTATCTTTTTCATATGATAGTTTGTTTCTGCACTTTTTCGCCTGGGAGAATTGTTGTCTACTTAGATACAAAATTATAGAGAGTAGATTGATTAATTAGAGTGACGGATATCTTTAATAACGTCGTTGAGACTGGGCGTTTTGGTAACCAGCACTGCCACCTGCGAACAACATGCTCCTCCGTTTCATTATATGAAAAATAGAATTAATGATCCTGCTTTTCTACTTATATAAAACTGTGAACGCCCTAGATATAAAGATCTCTATGACGGTATCTATCCACCTGCTTGCTTTATCGATATTATTATATGTGTGTATAGTGTGTGTGTGTGTGTGTGTGTGTGTGTGTGTGTGTGTGTGTGTGTGTGTGTGTGTGTGTGTGTGTGTGTGTGTGTGTGATTATACGCATGCGCGCGTAAATGCATTGTATGTATATGTATAATGATATCCGCCACAGTTTTGTTTATCTTTGTTTAACTTCCTTTAAACTGAACTGAAAGAAAAATGGATTCTTCACTAATTTTGTGACATACAGATACTTTTATCTCTGTGGACAATCTTTCGATTTTGCTACGACAACGTCTCAAAACATATAACAACTTTGCAAAAATTGTAAATATGCTCTAGTATTGCGGATAGATTTATAAAAATGTTTCTCTGCTATGTATTCTCGTAATATCTTGCAAAATAAACTTGCAATAAACAAACTTTTGCGTAGAAGATAAATACTTCTTATAGTTCTTGTAAATATGTTGCTAATGTTTCGGATTTTATTCCGAATATAGCTACTGTAATATTATAAAACTTTCATTGCATTCGTACCTAACGCAGCGTAACTGCATAATTATTTAATTATAATGCTCTACAGAGCATTATACACGCTTTTTTCTATTTTGCGTTATAAACTGTTATACTGTGTGCGGTATTGATTGTAATTTTTCACTTGTTATTCCAATGACGTGGTTTAATTAAATTTTTGACTTCGTAGTTCGGGAATCGCAACTCTTATATTTCATGAAGAAAGGTATTACGAATAGATCTGTCTTTGTTGTGTTTAGAATAAATGGAGTAAATATTTTCATTTCTAATTTTGAAGAATTCGACGGTGCTAAATAAAATGATGTTACAACAAACGCATGACTATAATTACCATTTTCCCAATTTAAATTTAATTTTTTGTGTTCCCATCATTTGACATAAATTTTAACTAACATTATCAGATATATGTATTGTTCACTTCAAAATCTATAAAAAATAATGTTTATTTTACTTTTCCCAAGCACAGCAAAAACGTCTTTCCATAATATTCTTCTTTTTCAAAATTATCCTAGTAATGCTCTCGTTATTGTGTTTTACATGTTACGAAATTTCACGAATTCCTATTTATCCAAAAAATCCTGAATTTTATAAAACATCCCGCATTTTTCTTGTCAAAGTATGAAAGTATGTATATAAATCTTATATATGTAACATTAACATATTTAATTTTTTTATATCTTTTTCTGTGCCTTTCAGATATTTTTATATGTCATATTATATTATTGATAAATTCTGTCAAAATTTTATAGAAGTATATTTCTATTCCGATCAACTTAACTAAATCTTTTCCCTGTGATTAATGAATTTTTCTATACTGCAAATGGTACTTACCATAGTCCTGTTTTCCATAAACGCCATCCTGATTCGGATAATCTGCAATTACAAGACAAACGTAATTTATCAAATAATGTTTCATGACGAAAAGCATTGTATGTTGAGAAGCAAACGACTCAGACGAGAAATATTTGAAACGAGTCGCACGAAAATAACTAAAAAAAAGCTTCGTCCTGACAATAATCAATGGAATGACGAAGCGGTCGAAGTACAAAATCTCCACAAAAAAATGACAATTTATTAATGAATCAAAATATATTAAAATTAATTAATACTGCTTATGTTTTGCTTAAAAAAATGTTTAAAAAATTTTTTTCAAATTTACAAAAATTTATCTAAACAAATTATATAAAAATAAAATAAAAAATAGTATTATATTACAAAATAAAAAAAAAAAAAAAGATATATAAAAATATGCTAAAAAATAACAACAATAACACAGAGTAAAGAACATAAATGAAATAACATGATAAGCTATATGTATACATATATATATTTTATTTTGATGGAAAAATTTCGCATTTCACGAACACCTTGTAGTCCTGAAGTGAAATATGCAGGAGGCAGTGCTGCAGTGCTGGTGTCTTGATAAAAGGATCCATATCCAACTTTTATGTTATTTCTTGCCACGCTCAAAATAGAATTTGTGAAACTCTACGCAACTCTATTGTCGATCGCGTGTAAAATACAATCCGGAGGTAAAAGAAAAAAAAAAAAAAAGAAAATAAAAAAATAAAAACATCTGAAGCTCCACAAAGAGATCTAGCAATATAAACATCCGAGAAGGAGCGGGAAAATTTCAAGAGGTCCGAAAGAAAACTTCGTTTCTAATCCGTCATTTGAATTAGATCATTTCTCGTCTGAATCGGATCATGCTTAACAACTTCAGTCATGGGAAAACGTGTTAACTCGGATGTCACCCGGAAAACAAGAGCGTCAGGTGGAAAAACGATCTTTAAGAATTCATTTACCACATTGAAGTGAAACATTAAATTATTTGTTATAAAAGAGTATTATATTTAATTAGCATTACGAATTCGATATATCTTTTATTAAAAACATCGTGCATAAAGAATATAACGAGCCTGTGCTTACTTTCTTACTTACGTTTCTGCACGTATCCAAGAAAAATTTAATTAACGCTTTATAAAACTCGAATTCATATTTATCATGACTACGTGATGCAATTTACGTAGAGTTTCTTTGTGAGAAACTATTTTGTGCAAATAATTCAATGTTCCACGTCGGTGGTAAGTGAATTTTTAAAAATTGCTTCGCTAGTCGTAGTTAATGAACTGCAATGTGAGCGGTATGGTGACAGCGGGCGAAATAACTAACCGTAAGGTTGCGTCGAGTAACCACCTCGGTTGATTATGTTGGCATTAGATCGGTCATCATATGGGTTAACAGGGGCATAACCGCCCCCGCCCCCCGGTCCCGCGGCTGGCACTGCCTCCTGCTGGTAATTGGCTGGACATGCATTATGTAATATTAATAAACTAAATGTACATGGTGTTCTGCCGACCTATTCAATTCGGTCCTTGAGTACTCGACTAGTCAGTTATCGCACACCATAGGTACTTACTATTAGAAATCGTTATGATAAGTACTGTTAACATTACACTTTGTTAACATTATACTTTGTTAACTTAACTTTTTGCAACCTAAATTTTTATTTAAAGATTATTTTGCAGGAATTAAAAGTTTCTGGATTTAAAAATCTTGAAAAAATAATAAAATTTAAAAATACAGAAGCCATAAAGAATTGGCCATCGATTAGCGACAGATGATAGGCACGAATTATAATATGAAAGTAACAATGGGTGTCTTTCACCATATTATAAACCGAATTTTTTTTAGTATCACGTGTTATAGATCGGATTTTTTTAGAGGTATCTCCCACTCACCTGATGGCGGAGCTTTGCCATAACTGTATGGATCGTTAGCACCAAATCCTCCCGCAGCTGGAACCGATGATGCTCCCCCGTATCTGCTATCTGACGCGGATGGTGGATAACCCTAGAATAAAGAAAGATGAAATAATTGCGAATTCTTTTGATCGAAGATCACTAACTATTTTTCAAATCAATATAAATAGATATTCTTATCGGTTTTGATGGTAACTAGAAATTTAGAATTATTTAAAATGTTCAGAAATCTAGAATGTATTTTAAAGAAAAAGTAACAAAGCTCAAATAATTAAAGGCAATTAACATTTATAATAATTAAAATTTATATGTGATTTTAAGAATTGTTTCGAGTTTATCGTCAAATTTACTTACCGTTTGTGCATAGTCCTGAGGTTGCTGGTAGCTCTCATAACCCTGGTAGGACTGCGTATAATTTTGCTGCGAACCATAACCACCGTATCCTACCGACTGTTGCGGTGGTTGTTGCTGACCCCCATAAGCATTATTTGAACCGTAACCGCCTTGGCTGTACCAACATTCATCAAAAGTGAAATGTGTATCAATATTTATATTCTAATATTTTCTTTACATTACAGTAATTTCTATTATATATTTATATTAATGCCTTAAAATGCTACATGTAAAGTAATAAATACACTTCCAGTAAATATTTATAAGTATATGTTCTATTACAAATATTTATTTGTAAAGACATTCAATTAATTATTATTTATTTAGATTAATAAATATTCTATTTATAATTTTCACTATAGATACTCTTCATCTAAATTCATTCTAAATCTAAAAAAACTAAATTAAAAACTAAAAAATAACTTAAAATGATATTTTATTCTTTAATTATATATTTTTGTAACATATAGTATTTATATATATATATATATATATATATATATATGCGAACTGATATTATTGTTATAATATTTCAAAGTTTCAAATATAATTATTTAAAATTTAAATTATTTATTATTATTGCTTTAAACATTTCATTATTTTTACAATAATTTATCATTAAAATTATTTTAAATTTCCTTATTCAATTTTTATTTATTCTGGACTTATTTATTCATTATTTATTATTTTAAATTGAACTGTGACAATGTGCATTATGTAATTTATACACATATTTATATATGTCGTGTGTGTGTGTGTGCGTGTGTGTGTGTGTGTGTGAATGTTACCAACACATTATTTCCTCCAAAAATATCTTCATATAATGATAAAGCAAACATAATTTAATTAAAAATAGTCTGTAAAAATTTAGATGAATATAAAACTTGGTTTTAAGAATTTTTTTACATTTCTAAATACATCAAGTTTTACTTTATTTGAAGCTCATAAGTGCTATGCAAATAGTAATTGATTGTAGTAACTGATTTCAGTAAACAGATATAAATATATCAATTTCAAAACTGATTGACTTATAACACAATCTATCTTTCTAGTTCATTTTTTCCTTATTGTAGATTACTCACTGATTTTTTCAAATTTTGAGATTTTCATTATATTTAAATTCAATGATCCTTAAAGAGAGAATTTGCTAAAATCGAATTTTCAATTACATTTATTACACTTATTAAACTTCTGTTATTTTGAATCTTAGAATGACTTCTGCGCACAGAATGCGTCATACATTAGGTTAATATTTTATTTGTCGTATGACAAAATTTTTGAACACGTGCATTAATTACAATATAGAGAATTTTTGCAAAATTTTATTATTATGTAACAATCAACATATTCAAAAAATTTGTCATGGTAACAAATGAAATATTAGCTTCATGTAAGACTAAAAGAGACGCGTTATTGCTTTTGTACATACAATTATATATTTTTGAAAAAAGGGAAGATTCATTTGTCAATGTATGATCTATGCATTATTTCCCTAGTGCGTTACTCTCTAATATTAATGGGTTCTTTCATGAGCAGGAGTTATAAAGCCGGAGTCGAAGTTCAGTTTTAAAAACCTTAGAAAACAAAATCTTTCATTGCTTTGAGTTAGGAAGTTTCCTGTTCTCGACGGATTAATTTTATAAAATATTCAATATTTAATAAACATAATTAAATATTAAATTTAATTTTTAATATATATTTTCTTTATTTTTCGAAGAAAAAAAGTTTTCTAGATCAACGATAAAAAGTCTGGGATACTTACTTAGGGGGTTGAGTGGCATAGCCATTGGATGGTTGAGAAGACGGCTGATCAAAGCGCGGCCTTTTAGACGGTCCACTAGAGCTAGGTGGTCCACCTCCTCGTTTCGTTGGACCACCACGTCCACTACCAGCTCCTCTGCCACCACGATCGGAAAAGCCACCTCCACGGCTTGGTCCACCTCTACCAGAACCCCCTCTAAAATAGTGAATTGCATGTAAATTTTATAAATTCCAATATCACAAAATCTTTAATCTTTATATACTTAACCATGTTAATAAAACTTTATTTAATAATTTCTATATATTTATTGAACTTAAACTACTAGAATTTTGTTGATTTAAAAATCCATATGTTCATACAATAGAAATTTTCAAGTTTTAGAAAACTTCTTATGAAAGACATCAGCTACATCAGATTATAGAAAAGATATATAAGTAATAATAAATAATAAATAATAATTCTTATACAAATAAACTTATTAAGATTTGAATAAATTATATTGAGATTGAATTTCTAAATTTTTTACCTGGATCCTCCCCTGCCTCTATCCATGCCACGACCTCGGAAATTGTTACTACCTCCACGACTATCTCCTCTGTTGTAATCACCTCTGCCTCTGCTGCGGAAGCTGTTGCTTCCACTTCCTCTTCCACTGCCACCTCGTGGAGGACCACCCATTCCTAAAGGAGGCGGTCCACCTCCAGGTCCACTGGACATTCCTGGTTCAGGTCTGTGTGAATGATAATAAAACTGTAGATGTTAAATACTTTATTTGATATATACTTTAATTACTGCTAAGAATATAAAAAGTTCATAAGAGTAATATCTTTTAATTAATGAATTTATCTAATTATGTATAAATCTGTTAATAAAATATAAAATATAAAGAATATATTATTAATAATTGTAAAATAACTAAATATATCTGATCTGTAAAATTCATTATTAGACTAATCAAACAAGACAAAAAAAATTTTTAACGCAGTTGAATAATAAAATAATTTAGTATAAACACAACAAAATATACTGATTAATTTTACTATAATATAAAATATAATATCTAAATAAAATGCTTACCCTGGAGGAAAATGTCCACCATGTCCTCCTCGTCCACCTCTACCTGGAGGACCACCTCTACCTCTCATAGGTGGACCTCCTCTCATGCCACCACCAGGTCCACTTCCTCGTCCACCACGCATCATGTTACCACCTCGTAGAGGACCACCTCTGTTATATTGAATTATTAAACAATAAAAAAATCCATTAGTTTGTTCTTATACAATAATTTTCATATGCACAAGTATTTATATATGCACATAACTTAAATTTTTTTCTCTTATTGCATTTGCTCCTCTTTTTATAAATAAACTAAAAGAATATCATCTTTTTATAAAATTCTAAAATATCCATAAGAATATTAAGATTTTTTTCTTTTCTTATAGCTTTCTTATTGATAAAATCCTTTACCTTCCTCTCTCTCCAAACCCACCACGTCCTCTCATTAACCCACCAGGACCTCCACGGCCTCGAAATCCACCTCTACCTCCTGGAGCATCCATATTTAAATTTCCTATTTCAGAACATATTTCAATTTATATAAAATTCAAAAGTTTCAAAGCTTAATAAAACAATCTATAAAATTTAGACTTAACAATTCACAGAAATTTTGAAATTTTCCTATTCAAAAAAATCTAAAAATTAAAAAATCTAATTCAGTCACTTATATTATATTACATTAGATTAATGTATATTAGAAATTTAAACACATAGGATTATTATAATCCTAAAATTACATTAAATATTTTAAATTGTATAAATATTAAATAATAAAATTGTCATTAGATCCTACAATGGAAAAAATATTAAGAACATTAATATTAAATGTTAAGATCTATACATAACAGGCAACAAGAATAGAGAAATATACGCAACAGATCTTAATCTATTAGAAATTGTATATCAATTAATAGGCTGATATATCAATTGATACACAATTTACAACAGGCAATAGATTGAAATCTATCGCCTGTTATTTTCTGTTTCTGTTGCCTATTGCGCATAGACCTTAACATTTAATATTTATTTCTGTTCCTAATATTTTCTCCATTGTATACAATGCCTTATTTAGCAGAATATGCAATATTTTATTAATAAAAAGATCATATGCCATTACATTCGAGTATTTCATATGTAGCAACCTCTAATACACCTTAATTCAATAATGCGAATAAATTTGCTACAGGATTATCAAGATTCTCTAAGCCGTGATCTATCTAAGTTGTGTTAAATATATAGAACCACGTATCATAATAACCGCATTCAAATCGGCAAGGGAACTCAGGGCGATCTTCTTCTCCGACTCTTTTAACAAAAGAGTCTATATAGCGTTAGCTTTTTTACTAACACACTTGCAAATACAGAATAAAAATAATTTAAACGTCCTCTCTTTTTCTCCTTGTTTTTCTATGCGATCGCAACACTGTATTACGGCGTACGAGGGCTCGTTTATTTTATTTTTGCCCTTTTTTTATTTAAGACTTGGCGAGAAATCAGGAAAAGCGGCGAACGATGCATCACTGTACCGACGCTACACAAGGAAATCGTGTGAGAAAAATGTATTCGCGGGGACGCAATATAGGGAATACTCGATTCAATTGAAGCGTGCTCGTCACGCGTAATCTCAATTATACAAAATTACTGAGGAAAACAACGCAGTTTATGTGTAAGAAAGTATACTTACGATGAATGCACAGTTACAAAAGTAGCTTGTATAGTAGAAATGCTCGTGCGACGAAAGCGACAAAGAAAATGGAGGTTGTCGGAAGTTATGAATCGGGAGTCAGATCTCGCGCATGCGTAGAACGACACTAGCAGACGCCGCTAGTAGTCGTCTTCAATAATGTATCGCGATTAGCTAGATCAAATGAATTCATTGGGCCCCTTTTGTTAGGATAATATAAATAATCTGATTTTATAACATGTAAATATTTAATATCATTTTATTTGTTAATTATATAAAATAGACATCTACAATTACATGATTTGTATATTAATTATATAAGTACACAGATTGTGTAATGAGTCTTGTAAGAGAGAAATATTTCGGGACATTACTTCAGGATACAATTTCAAGATATTATACAACACAATATTAATACAAAGATATAAAATGTATAAAAATGTTATAGATTGTCTTCTTTCCTTTCTGATTATCTATGCAAAAACTGAACAGAATAAATAAATTGGAAATTCTTTAATTTTTAACGATATGTCGACAAAGGAAAAAAGTTATTGAATTAAAACAACAAAATTGTCAAAACAATTAAAACAATAAAACAAATATATATTTTATGTTTATACTCTTTGAAAATATAAAATAAATAGATTTGAAGATAATAAAGAATAGATGATGAAGAAGTTAATATTTTCATCAAAAGACAATATTTAAAATAAACTTCTTCCTAATTACAAAAATTTTTAAAAATATAACATAATATAATTGTATATCAATCTCATAATCTTATAATTATATTATTATAATTAACAAATAAAATAATATTAAATATTTACATATCATAAAATCAAATTATTTAAACCAGCTTAACAGAAAAAAAGCAAGACAAGAAATATTGATGATAGTTACATTAACATATAGAATTTATTCTTTAATTTTTATATAATTAATATATTCTCTTGCATAAATGTATATATCAACAGCATATATCGCATAAATGTATGATATCAATATTATATATTTAATGTACATAATGCACTTAATGTAGCGTTTTAGCACAAGCCTGAAATCGATCACGTGACAAACGTACTCACGCATGCGCATGACCCATCTGGAGAGAGATCATTCCAACGATTTGTGACTATGAACGGAAAAAGAAGTATCGATCTGCGAGCACCGCATGAATCAAATTCACATTGTTTCTCGTCACTGTTATCAACTGCGAAATCAACCAATGGTATATCCAACAAATACATGATGTCGCCTATTGAACGTTTCAAGACCGGTATTCATAGTTATTTTTTATTTAATATCATCTTAAGACCCGACCCGAAATAGTATTTTGAGTTCATACTTAAAATGATCTTAAATATAAGAACTTTGTTATTTGATAATTATTTCATTAATAGCACAAAATTTAATATATAAAACTATAAATATATATTAATTTCCAACATTTATATTTACATTATTTATACATTATTATTTAAATTTATACATTTTATACAAAATTTTTATACTACAATATTTATAATATTTATATAGAATTTTGGAAATTTCTTAAAAAACAAAGTATTTTTTATGTCATATATCATTATAGTTACATATTAAATATAAAATATAACTGTTTGCTTCATAGTTCCATCTTCATATGCATTATTTATCTGCATTATTTATATGTTTAATTGTATCATATCCTAAAACAAGATATGGATTAAATCGTACAACATTTGATACATATAATGTAATGATGCAAAGAATTTACTTCGAAAGAATTTGCTCCGAAAAAAATATTCTAAAATAAGAAATGTTGCATAAATTTATATATATATATATATAAGTTTCATGCAGCTAATTAAAATAATTATCAAATAATATGTTATTATTATTTATATTAAATAAGCTAAACTATCATCATTCGGAATATATCTCGAATTGAAAATTTCGGTGAAAACTGGATTACTGTGGGTATATTCCGAACGATAGCTTACTTTTTTTCTAGATGTTGGCTGTCGTGTAACTAAACCGAGAAGTGTTTCGAAACCATCATAACCTGCAAAGATGTTGAAGATGTTTCAATTGGAAATTCAAGACCGTAGTAATTCAGAATATTTCTGTTTCTGCTTAATCCAAAACTTTTCTGCGTATAAAAATTCTGAAAATATGACAAAAATTTTGTTACTACAATAATATTATATTATTATAATACTTATCATTATAAGCTAAATCGTAAATATCTTTTGTTACTACCAAATTTTATATATTTTGTATATTTTATTATTATCGATCTTGAATTTCCAAATAAAACATTTTCGACATCTTTGCAGGTGATGGTTCGAAATATTTCTCGGTTTAGTTATATAGCAGCCAACATCTTAAAAAAAAAAAAAAAAAAAAAATAAGTCAAACTAGTCACCGTTCCGGAATATATCCCGTGTCATCTGTGTACCTTGTTGGAAAACAGCCCCAGTGCAGTAGAATCGAATTCGCTATATTAGATATTAGTTAGGTGAGATCAACGACCGCGAGATGGTGCGTACGGCATCGCGCGCGCGCTAACTTCTGCCGGGCCACGTGACCCCCTGAGATACCACAGCGATTGGTCGATCGTGAGTCATTTAAACCGGCGAGCCGTTGCACGTCCTCGACGACAACGAGACACGGCGGTTTGAATAGAAGCACGGCGAGCAGTGAGTCCCGCGGGTGTTCTGCGGTACGGGGTAAAGTGGCGCGCTCTCACACGTATACAAGCCGCTTGTCTTTCCTTTTTTCTCGTCGCATCCTCATCTCTGGAGTTCTCTTTCTCTCGTATGGGAAAACGATCGGTGATAGAGCGTCAATAGAGAGCATCCGCGTCACCGAGTTAACGCGAAAAAATATATATATATATATATACACCCTCTTGTCGGCCGACGTGGGGCTTGGAGATCGCGCGCCCAGGATACGACGGCGACGGCGACGGCGACGGCAGGACGGGACGTCCGGCAACGGCAACGACGCGCGGCATTCCAGCGACAGCGACACCGTGTCCATCTGCAGCACCGCATCGGGGCGACGCGATACAACGTCGGACTAGTCGGCTTGTCACTGCCATTGCCGGTGCACGATGTCGAATGAGGAGGAGACCGCTATACCGAGCGTGATATACGATGCGAACACCGGCAAGAGTTATATGAAGGGCCGATTTTTCGGGAAGGTAAAGACCACGTGCCCTTGAGCCTCTCGCCTATGCGACCTTGCGCAGTCATGCTCATATATTTCTCACACTTTTATACATTTTGTGTATATATATATATATATATATATATATATAAATATAATATAGATGTGGATGTGTGTGCACGCGCCACACAACACACACACACACACACACACACACACACACATATATAGCGATTCTTCGCACCCGGTAGACACTTGTTGCACTTTTGTGCTGAAGACTTGAATCGGAAGATATGACATGATTCGTAATAGAAGAGGAACTTAGAAATGGAAGGACGGTTTTTTCTCTTCTTCAGAGATACTAGAAATGCCTGAAAAAGCATCTATGCCAAGTTTGATTTCCAGTTTGAAAGTTTTGATAAAGGAAATTGAGTTTTTTTTTTTTTTTTTTTTAAATCCTTTTAGCTATTGTATGTTCTTTATATTCTACATATATGTTTTGCATTTTTTGTGATATCTGTATTGTTAATGTTGTAATTGAATGATTTGACTGCTATCATCTATTCCATTATTTAATCTCGATATTTTATTGTGTTATTCTTGCATATGTATATTTATGGAAAATTATGTTTCATGATCTATTAATGTTAAATAATGTTAAATAAATATACTAATCTATATGTAACAAATTATAAATGTACATATGTAGACTGTCATTTTCATACTAAAAATCCTGAACAGTAATGTTTAATTATTTCTCTTTTCTAAAGTAATATCTTTTTTTGTTAATATAATTCATGAATTTTCTAATTTTTTTATCAATTACTTTCTGATATAATAAAATCTGGAAATCTTTAAATCCTATTTTAGGTATCAGAAAAAAATATTTAAAAAAATAGAAATGAAAAATGATCACTTGATATTTCTAATGTTAATAAAATTAGTTGTATATTTTTTAAACATGACATTATACAAAAATGTTTCAGATAAAAATTTTATCTCCATTTCTCAATACAAATTATTTTTAATCTTGTTTTAATTTATGTCTTATCTTTTAATTCTAAGAATTAGAAAAAAATAAGATTAAATTCAGTGATAAAAATGACAAGAAAGTGATAAAAATGATAGAAATTACAATTTTAAGAAGTACACTTGGCACTAATTTATTAGTCATTTGAAGGTTTCATAAAGATAATTATCATTTTTTAAAATAAAATTACATGATATTTCTTATACCTTTCTAATATTTTTTTATGATTTTGTATATAAAAATAATAAAGTAAAAATTTTTAAAACAAATAGTTTATAAGATATTTATAAGATATTTTATATTTTATTCCGGTACTTTTTGATTTCTCAAACTATTTCTTTTTTTAATTTAAATATTTGTACTTTGATATTTTCCCGGAATAATAAGAAAAATTAATTTGAGTAAATAAAATTACTTAATTTCTTAAAAAGAACATGTAATTACATGTTATAAATTACATAATTTAAAAAAAATACATATAATTTAAAATTTATATATTATATATAAAATTTTATATATATTGCAAATTGCAATATATATTATTATTTTTGTTAATTTTATATTTTTGTTAATTTTAATTTGTTTAGAAATAATTGAATTGTCTAGATGCTAGACTTCTCTTAGAAACTCTCTTAAAACTTAGTAGAATTCCGTTTATAGTTTTACATGTTATGTAAGAAGCGATACATTTAAAGGATCAAGATACATCTATAAAAATATATTAAAATGTATAATTAAAATATAAAATTATAAATATAAATATATGAATATAAATGATTATTTAAAATTCTAATTTTTTATTCTGAAACTTTGAATTATAAATTCTTTAAAATAAGCATTTTCAATCATTTACAATTAAACAAATGAAATAGTCACTTTATATTTATTAAATTATCTTTATTGATTTTAGGGTGGTTTTGCAAAATGTTACGAGATCACAGAATCGAAATCACATCATGTCTTTGCTGGGAAAATCGTACCAAAATCGCTGATGGCAAAAAGCAATCAGCGAGAGAAAATGACACAAGAGATTGCGATTCATCAGACCCTAAATCATAGACATATCGTTGGCTTTCATGGTTTCTTTGATGATAGCAATAACATCTATATCATCTTGGAATTATGCCGTAAGAGGGTAGATATTTGCAATATAATATTTATTTTGTGAATATTGATTACCATAATCTTACAATTGTTTAACATTCCAGTCAATGATGGAGTTACATAAACGCAGGAAAGCGCTATCGGAATGTGAGACTCGATACTTTATGAAACAGATCCTAGATGGGGTATTTTACCTTCATCAACACAGAATAATTCACAGGGATTTAAAGTTAGGCAATCTGTTTTTAAACGACGAGTTGCAAGTCAAAATTGGTGATTTCGGATTAGCTACCAGATTAGAGCACGATGGCGAACGAAAAAAGTAATTATTATTACACTACAATAATAGCAAATATGATAATTTCCTCTATAAATAATTTATTCAATATATAAAATTAATACCAAATCAGGAATTATATTATATATTTATTTTTAGATCTTGTAAATATATTATTTTTAAAACTTAATTCAAAGTTAAGTTGATATTAATAAATTATATTTTAATACACATAATTTTTTTAAGACTTTTAATCTCAGAAATTTGTCAGAAATAATTTAGAATAAACTAGTTTATTAATTAGTTTATTATACAAGTTTAGTACGATAATTTAGTATGATGATTTGATTGATATATTTTTCAACAGGACTGTCTGTGGTACTCCGAATTACATCGCGCCAGAAGTACTCACGAAGGTCGGACACTCTTATGAGGCCGATGTATGGTCTATTGGTTGCATAATGTATACTTTACTTGTGGGCAAGCCACCTTTTGAAACATCGAGCCTGAAAGAAACATATTCCAGGATCAAACAAGTGCAGTATAAAACACCGCAGTATATCAGTAAACCCGCTATGAATATGGTGGCGAATATGTTACAACTGAACCCTTCAAAACGTCCGTCTGTGGCCAAATTGATGAAAGATATCTTCTTCACTTCTGGTAAGATAAATTAACATCTCGAAAAAGGTGGAATTGTTTAACAGTTAATTTTGTTCTTGTAAAATAATTGTATTGATTATATAATAGAAGAGTTTGTAATAATATAATATAAATTGATTGATTGATATTGATTTACAACAATTTTGATTTTCTTTGCTTTAAATTGTTAAATTAGATTAAATTAGATACATTTAAATTAATTTTTTGCCAAATAATTTTTATTTTTTTTTTTTCATAATATAAATAATTGCAAATTTTATTTATTAATGAAAAAGAAATAAAATGTTTTTATTATTTCACAACTGCAGGATACATGCCAACAAGTTTGCCGCTCTCATGTCTAACAATGGCACCGCGTTTAGACATGCTGGAATCACACTGCAATCGTAAACCGCTTGGTGAGATGAATCTTAACGGTTACTCAGAGCAAGAAATTCTCGCTTGCCGAGTGCCGAACAGTCCATCCCGAAAAACTAAGTCCAATAATGAAATTATTGAGCCGCAAAGAGTCAGCCATGATATCAGGAAGATGCTTCATACATTAAAAGATCAGTTGGCTGCTGTGCTGAAAGCTAAACCTGCGAGGGAAATAGCTTCCTCAGCAGGTACGTTGGACAAATTATTTTTTAATTGTTTAAAGAACACATTTAAAATAATTGAAAAATTAATTTTATCTTTTTAATAAAGATTATATATACATATATATATATATATTGATTTATATAAAATGATTTTTGGATATATCAAAAAGTTAAAAAAGAGAAATTGAACATATCATTTTCTTGCAATTTGAATAATGCAAATAATAAAAAGAAAGAAATAAAAAATAATAAAATTCAGAAAAGGCTTATTTAGAAAAGTTATTGATTAAAATAAAAATAAATATGTAGCAAAAAGAATAAAAGATTTTTGCTTCTTTGAATATTTTAATAGAATGCAAATGGAATTAAATATAATTTCTATTGGTATATTATTGGTATATTATTGGTATATTATATTATATAACATAAAATTATGTGCTCTTGGAAAATTCGTAGATGAGTTGACTGATCCGGCGGCGCAACCTGTAATCTGGATCAGCAAATGGGTGGACTACTCGGATAAATATGGCTTCGGATATCAATTATCTGACGATGGCGTCGGCGTGATGTACAACGACGGCACGCGGTTGATCATGCTGGCGAATGGTTACAACATTCACTATATCAATCGCGAGGGCGACGAGTTGTACTACACGGTCAAGGAATATCCAGCCAATCTCGAGAAAAAAATGAAACTGATGAACTTCTTTTTGAAATACATGAATGAGCACTTGATGAAGGCAGGTGGCTCTATCGCAGTGAAACAGAGTGACTCCCTCTCCAGAATACCCTATATGCACCAATGGTTCAGGACCCAAACGGCCGTGGTAATGCAATTGACCAATGGCACAGTGCAAGTAAGTTGTATCGACTATCTTTACGCGGTCACTATTATATTGTGATTAATTATTTTTACTTTAATTTTTTTTTTAACTTTTTAAAGATCTTCATGTAATTTCTTTTTTTATAACATTCGATGTGTTGATTTACTATTTTTTTTTTATGTGATTTTATATATATATGTATACATATTTATATTTACATATCAATTTATTTCCGCAAAACTGATAATTCATAATTCTAATCTTATCCTATCCTTTATTTACAATTTTCGATTTTTCTATCAACTTTTTTAAATTGGCATATGCATGAGATGATCGAATCCGGGAGATCCATCGACTATAATCTGATCTATTTTCATTATCTCATTTTGTGATATTTCTATTTTTATTTGTATGTTTTAGCTGCTCTGATATTCTTTAAATGAAAAGGCATAACTTATGTCATAATTATGCACTTGTTCTAGAATAAATAAATTAATTTTCTTCTTTTTAGATTAACTTCTTGGACCACACAAAGATCATTATGTGTCCGTTGATGGCGGCGGTTACTTACATCGATCACGACAAGAACTTCAGGACTTATAGATTCCAGACTATTCAAGAAAGTGGTTGTTGTAAAGGATTGGCGAAGAATCTAATGTATGCGTATGAGAAGATCGGGTTGATGCTGACAAATCCTCAAACCCGATAAAATTCTGGTGCCGAGGAAAAAATGAAAGATTGAGAAAGAGAAAAGAGAAACACCGAGTGCTGCATCTCTGGCACTATAAATTAAGTTTAGGGAAACGCTACGTATATATTTATTTTTTAATAACATCTATCTTTGTAGCGAGCGAGCAAGCGAGAGAGAAAGAGAGAGAGAGAAATGAGTGATCATATATGATTCTCTTCTTTCACCCAATTTTTGTACAGACTATATAGAATTTTGCTAGGCAATCTTTTTTCTCTTTTTTTTTTTTATCATTTATGAAAGAAAGATTTAGAGAGAGGGACCAATCGCGCAACGAAGGTGAGATGCTTCGCGAGAAAGTGTATTATTATGCCATTCTTCGTACAAATATAACTTAAAATTGATTGGATGTCATCGATCTGCCATCCATTTCCAAAAATTATAATTCCATTTCAAAATTATAATTCCAAAAATCTCAACTTCAATTAATATTTAAGACTATAAAGTGAAACTTCCTTGTTCATACATCATGTCTCTGACATGATTTTCCTCCAAATTGTCCATTCCTACCGGGGATTTTGCGAAACTTCTAATCTTCGTTAATCTCCATAACGACTGCCTGAAAGGTATTTTGCTCTGACTTTGCGAGTGAATCTGATTATGAGACTCCCGTATCGTGAAAAAAAAAAAACAAGAAGAAAAGAGGAAGAACGGGGCGGGGGCTCAGGATAATCATGATTCGACTAAGTGGTGCAATTTCGTCGTAACTGAGATGAGAAAATCGCAAAAGCTAGTCTTCTGACTGATGCAGTATGTTTCTTCCTTCTGAAGATTTGCTGAGAGCTTCGAGCCCGTTCGAAGCAGTGCGATTTAGATTTACGAACGATTGTTAATCTCCGATAGATTGTTAAAAATTAACGATAATTATTAAAATTCTAGTAATAATGCTGTGCGGATTTAAAGATGTTATTAAAAAAATATTGCTTGAGGACTTCAAAACTATTTCAAGACTATTTCAAAACACTTTTGTAACGACTTATTTAAAACTTAACTTCTTTTAGTTGTGACGTATCGGTAATCGAGAGTATATTTACTATTTCAAGAAATATAGGAATGAATAACATACGATTAAACTACACATCGTGTTTATTTTTTTTTTTTTGCTTTTTTGATTGTTTCATTTACAGATACTTCACGGATCTGACAAAAACTGTTTTTTCTCATATTTGTTTTTCTTGTACAGTATGACGGAAAACATAGAGATATTATATTTTGGAAAATTATGATCTCTAGTTTTTTGACAGCAATACTTTAAATTGAAAATGAAAGATATCCTGTAAAGAAAATATTTTTGAAATTTATATTGCAAAAAATTTTTACTTTTACGTAAGTACAAGAAATAAGCATATATAAACACGTTATTTCTCAATTTGTAGAAACTCGCTAATTAGGTATCAAATAGCAACTCCGCCTTTGTAAAAATTTTCAGGAAAAAAAATATGAAAAAAATGGATAGTGACTGTTTTTGTCGATTTATGAGAAATTTATCGAATAATTTCTCGCTTTGCTTCGATCGGTTAGAAAATTTTTGAAAGAGTCAATTAATATCGAACTTTGTATATGAAAATTATTCTGCCTAGTAGAGAAATGACTATACAAAGACTATATATATATATATTTTTTATAGAACTAAACTGACCAAGTGTGTTAATTGAACCGATGCGCGCGTGTACGCGATATATATTGTATTGTAGGATTATCTTTTAATCTTAGATTGTTACAGATACGTCGATTTTTATAAGATTATTGTAATGTCGAATCGTTATGAGAGTTCCCGTGCAGTTCCTTGTCGACGATGTCTGATTCCGAGTTTGATTAAGAATTAATTAAACTAATCGAATCAAAAGAATAACAATTAGAAAACAAAAAATATGAATGAAAGGGTTTCCAAAATGATTGGAAAATCTCGGAAGAATCTCTGGAAGATCTCGGGAAGATCTCGAAATAACGAATCTAAAAAATTTGAGAAACTTATAAATCAGAATAGTTCGAATTTCGAATTAAGGAGGTAACGAGGATCGGAAGATGAATTTCTTGAATGATTAAGTAAGCTTGATGGTTCGTAGACCGAAAGATCGAAGGATTATTAAAATCTCAGTGCGCCGAAAAAGCGCGACGGAAACTCTTGTAAGGATTCGATTTAATTCTGATAAAGAGACTGGATGAGATGAGAACAGATATAGTTATTTTTGCGTAATGAAATTAATCTAAAAATATAAGAAGAAACGTGCGATAATAGATCATTAAATGTCCACCCGGAGGGAACAATGTTAGCTTAACGAATGACGTTACGTTATGTTAAGTTAGATATACAGATGCGACTAGGGCGAGGAACAATTATAGAAAACTAAGTAATGTGTCAACAAATTAAGATAAGTAGATGTACATAAAAAGATAAATTGATGGTGAACGGACAGGTACAATAGGTGAAATGCGATTAGATAATAAATAGGCGCGAGGTAAATGATGCGTTCACACGGATAGACAGTAAATTTGCGTTTAGATAAAAAAAATTGTTAGGATAAAATGCATCAATATACACATACAACGCTGTTTTGGTACGGTATATAGAAATAAACTGTTTTTTCTTTTTTAATGCGATTCGCTTTCTGCATGTGCGAGAGGAAATTGAATGAATGTAAAGTGTAAACCCGCGACTCTCTCGTTAACCGCCCTCGGGTTGACTTTTACATATTTCGCGCCAGCATCATGGCGGATCATCCCTTCGGCTAATGTCACTGTTTACCAACTGTCGATTATATAAGATCCGGGTCTTCGAACAACCCCGAGCTTTCCTGGGATTCCGTCGCGCTCCGAAAATCAGAGCCGTCAGCGGATTTTTTCCCTGGGGCGGAAAGAGGGGTGGTGGGGGAAAGAATGTCACGTGTCGCGTCGGGGTTGACCAATGAGACATGATCGTAGCCGCGCAGTCGAGCAACGGCCTTTTGTCTGAGTGGGTGTCGTTTCTTTCGTCGTCGTCGTCGTCGTCGTCGTCGTCGTCGTCCTCGTCATCAGGACCGTCACGCGTGCTTATCGGATTGGGACGTATCATGGAATCCTGATAGTGTCGCGAAGATATCCTCGTTCGAAGGCAACAAGCAGCGAATTCTCGACCTCAAGGTGAGTCGCCGTGCGACATGCCAGAAAAGTCTAGAGTCCAATATTCGCTGTTGCCGCGCCGCACAGGATTCGGGTTACATAAAGATTCGCGTACACATTTTTCAACGGCGGCAGGAGGGAGAGAGGAATCAACTTCTTGGTAATACAGTAACGGTGAAAGAAACCGGGGATGTACCCTGCGGTTTTGAGAGAGAGAGAGAGAGAGAGAGAGAGAGAGAGAGAGAGAGAGAGAGATTGCATGAATAAGTTCCTGGCCTTTTCGCAGCAGATACGTCATTGGGAAATTTTCCTGATTTATTTCGTGGATTTATTTTTCAGTTTGATATTTTATTTCTGACATGTAAATACAATAACGCATACTTAGTAAAATGACAATTTAAGTTGTCAGTTTTTTTTTCTGTTATTAATATATTTATGTAATATTAAATTACATTTTATTATATATATATATATATATATATATATATATATATATATATATGTATATGTATATATGTATATATTATATTTTTTATTATTATTAATATACTATTCAATGTTAAATTATTCCTATAATTAAATTCTATAAATTCTAGATAATTCATAGAATTGAATTACTCCATACTGAATTCGAATAATTAATATTGAAATAATATTGAATAATTTATATCATCAAAGTATATTATTTAATATTCAACTCATATATATATATATATATATATATATATATATATATATATATGTGTGTGTGTGTATTGAAACAATAAAAGACATTATTCTGAACATTTACCTTAATAATAAAGAGTTAATTTAGCATTTCTTTGTATTTTTCGGATAATATAAAATTTTTAAGTTTAAAGTTTTAGGGTCGTATTATACATGGTTCAGTAGATATTAATGTCAGCGCAATATATGAAAGAAAAAAATGTACTTTTATTTAAAAAAAAAAAAAAAAATGACCACACATTTTGAAAAAACAACCTTGGATACTAAATATTAAAAAAAATATATAATTTTGAACATTTTCTAAAAATATTCTCTATTTTATATTCGCTCTTTTAAACCCTTTGAATTATGTCTGAAAAATTACTTAAAAGTAAAGAGATAATTAAATGTTTTTAACAAAACGGCATTAAGTGTGTGTGTGTGTGTGTGTGTGTGTGTGTGTGTGTGTGTGTGTGTGTGTGTGTGTGTGTGTGGTGTGTGTGTGGTGTGTGTGTGTGTGTGTGTGTGTGTGTGTGTGTGTGTGTGTGTGTGTGTGTGTGGTGTGTAAAAATAATTGATTACTTTTGATACAAAGAAGTTATTGATAAAAAAAGTATGTAAGAGAATTATTTATTAAGTTCATTTTAAGCGTTATAAAAAATACATTCTCTTAACTCATTCTCATAACTGATTGAAAACTTTTTCAAATAACTGAATGCAATCACAGATAGTTTAAGGAAAATCTAATTAGGTACAAATATAAATATACATTTTAGATATACATTTTTAGATGAACACGCACGATGAACTAACTATAGAATAATTTTCGAACGTGTTTAGATACATTTTTCTAAATACAAATCTTTTTAAATAAATAAATATATAGAGATATAGAAAGTTAAATGTACGAAAAATTAAACAAAGAATCTCCGAGTGTCTCTCGAAATCGCGAAATATGCGTATACCGAATCCTAAAAAAACGAATATGAGGAATTCTTGAGAATATGTTAGAAAGGAGGACATGTCCCTGAAATCGAGAAACCGTCACCCTAACTGACCTGCAACCGACGCTTCTTCGTCATCGCGGCTGCTACCGCCTGTTACGTAACGGCAATTGTACTCTTATCAATACATTCTGCTGCCGCATATATACACATATATATATATATAATTTCATGTCACCGCATGAGTCGGGGGCTCTTCGGCAAGTCATCTTGGCCATTGGCGTCCCGACTTGTTGCAAAATTATGAGGCAAAACATCACGTGTTGAACGATGGAGCCGCAATGAATTCGCAATCATTTGCGTTGATTTGCGCGCGGAAAAAAAACCACGTGTCGTGTGTGTGTGTGTGTGTGTGTGTGTGTGTGTGTGTGTGTGTGTGTGTGTGTGTGTGTGTGTGTGTGTGTGTGTGTGTGTGTGTGTGTGTGTGTGTGTGTGTGTGTGTGTGGTACGTAACGCAGTAAGCAAGGTCCCGGAATTACTACCTTTTAGATACTGCGAGGTTTTGCTTCGACATACATGTCGAAATATTTCAATGATGCTTCGCAGAGAGAGAAAGAGTGAAAATGTTGCAAGTTCATGATTCATTTATTCAGGAGATAGATTTTGTAATGTATGAATGTATACGGTCAGTTTTAATACTTATTGAACTATCGTACTTATTACTAGTTACTACAGTTTTTTTTACAGATATTAAAAAAAAAATTATAAAAAGTAATTAAAACAGTGAGTTAGTCTTTTGAGTATTTTTAAATTATTTGTTGAAGATTTTAAAGATAATTTAGACAAAAGAAGTGTGTATTTACTGTCCTGTTAAAATATAAAAATGTTAATTAAAAAGAAGCGTAAGATTTTAGGAATAAATAAACATTAAAAGATATACAAAATTTATGTATGAAGTATACTCTTATCAGTTTTTTATCTTTTTATCTTAATTACTATTTTTTAATAACTCGTTTTGTCTCGTGTTTAGTTCTATAATTTGTATTTTAAATTGAAGATTATGCTATTGTCTTATCTGAAATTTTTAACGAATATAATTGGAAACATGCATAAGTATCCTGCAGAATATTAAAAATGTTTATTTTTTTCTTTTACATTTATGTATTTAAAATCACTATTGATCTTAATAAATTTAAGTTGATAGTTCATCTAAAAGTTTCAAAATTGTAATATTTTTACACACACACACACACACACACACACACACACACACACACACACACACACACACACACACACACACACACGCATGCATGCATTTTTTACTGGAACTGTATCTAATACAACTATAATTACAGGAGAATTGAGTTAGCTCTGATTGGATATGAAGTGGAAAATGAGAAAATTCCTGAAGTGAGTGGTTAAACGTATATGAGTAATCGATATTAGCAAATTCTTCTTCAAAATCTGAAAAATTGAAGATTAAAACTCAAACTCTCGATTTATTTATGAAATTTTTTTACTTTCATATTTATTGGCTTATATATATATATATATATATATATATATATATATATATAAAAGAAATTTTTTATTCTCCCCGATAATATGAAAAAAAAACTTTATTTTAAAAAATGCTGAAACATTTATGTAAAATGACATATATTTTAAGGATATAAATTTGGACGATATAGATATTTATGATTAACGCAATTATATTTATAACGCATGATATCAAATTAAGCTTACAGAAAGAAATGCGGGCAAGTTCAATCAATAAATAATTCCAAGGGATGGTGGCGAAAAAAAATTGAACATTTCAATTTATTTATAGGCTCGATGCTTGCCCCCGTAAATTAATATCGTTTAGGCGAAGATTTGATCTCTCGAAGAAAGGCGAGTCTGAAACGAAATCACTGTGTCCGCCATTTGATCGTAGCTCAATTATTATGTACATATTTACACGGGACGAGAGAGTTTACACGTTATACATTACAGTCTATGGGCGGTATGTTATTCAGTTCATTAGTTAAACGTTACCGGATTTTTCTGCTTGAATTGAAGAAATAGAAATTCTATATGCAAAAGAAAAAAACCGATTCTCTGTACGGAAATAGAAATGATAACGCAATATAAAATATTATTTGAAATGAATAAATCTTAGGATAAAACGTTAAATAAATTCAATATTAGTTAAAGAGGTTACTTGGATATTCGACGACGAAAACATAGTACTATACATGACATTATACATTATATTAATATGTATTATAATTTATGGTAATTATAATATTTTATAATAATTATTTTATACTTATGTTACACTTTAATATTATTTTTATGACTGAGAATTAATAATAATAATAATAATAATAATAATAATAATAATAGCAAGTTTTGAGAATTATTCGTTATCTTTATTTCTCTAGAGTTCTCTAAAGTATCGGTCCACAATAGGTGATTTAAGCTTTAAGAAGTAAGAAATTGACCAATTATAATCGAATATGAAAAGAATAATCGACTATGATTGGTCAATTTCTTACGACTTAAAGATTAAATATTTATTGTGGACCGACACTAAGTCTCTTAAGCCCTGATGTACTTAAGTCAATAAGTCACGTATCGTTAACTTTGTTTCATTTTATTTGGACGTAGATATGTTTTACTACTGTTTTTTTCTTATTTTATATTATCTTTTGTGTTTGATTTTATATATCATAATAGTCAAGATAAAACGAGATGAAAGAATTTAAAATCATATTTTGATAGCTTCTAAAAAAAACTTTTTATAAATATAAACAACGTATTTATTTTTTATCTATAATTAATTTATAAGTCATTTTGTAAGAGTTCAATAACATAGAAATGGCGTGGTATTATAATACGTTATAACGCCGAACTTGTACGCTAATGAATAGAATCAAATTTTGTTACAGATCTCATTATATTATTGATAATCCATAAAAAGAGTAAGAGAAGAGTCAAGAGATGTCTCTTTTAGAGAAATTTAATTTAGGAAAACCATTAAGGAAAAATAATAATTTTTATAGAATTGTTTAATATCATGTATTTCTCTAAAATAAAGCTTTCGAGAATGCCCTTGTGAATAAAACCAGAGCTCTCAACTCATGAATGCTAGATTTACATACGTACGTATTGTTACACAAATGCGATTATCTGTGCGAGAAGCAATCTTTTCTTATGGCCGTTCGCGCAGCAGTTTTTCAATGGCAATTTTAAGTTAATAAATGGGTAATTCTTAGTTACGTACGAGTCAGAAGCGGCGCTCAATGTGTACGTTTTACTATTTTTTTTTTTTAATATTTTGTAACAATCATGATATTTAAATAGCACTATTTGGAGTACAATTTGAGAAGAATTTTTTGATATCGCTTGATGTAACATGATTTTATTGAAAACAGAATAAATAATGCGTTAATTATTTTTATTCAAATTGTTACGTGCACTCCGAATGTACCCTTTGAGATTAACTTAACCGATTCTTTAAAAGTAATAATTTTAAAATATTATAAATATTTCAATAAATGTATAATAATAAAAATAATAAGTTATAGTCTTATAAAACGTATTAATTCGTTTAAAATGTTAGAACGATATTTCGAATTCAAATTATTCGCATATGCTATTTCATCTACCTAATCTACTTATTTTATTTTCATTCGTTAATGTTAAACAGCTAAATAAAAAATATTCTCCCTCTAATTTTCTCTTTTTCAATTCAAATTCATGTTTAAAGCGGTATTTAAATATTACTGTATAATTGATTTATATGCAATTTGACGTTACGGAGGTAACACGTACCGACGATTATTTTTCCCGGATCAGTTTACAGAAAATTGATCGCGCTTTTCATTAAGCGGAAAGCAACAGAAGGCGTGTCGTCGTAGATCAACAATGCCTTTATCAACGCGATGGAAGAGACGCGTTACGTTAATAAAACACGATGTTCAAATTACGCCGCGTTTCTTTATCGGTCGCCGCTACGTCAACAATGAATTAGTCTTAATTGGCTCTTGCGTAATGTGCGCTGTAACAGGGAAATTAAGGGAACGAAATGGCAAAATGTGATTGAAACAATTTCGAATCAGCGATCAGCGATTTACCACGCCAATTTATTGAACTCGAAGCACATTTTAACCACGCCCATGTATTATTGTTAATTGGAAAAAAAAAAAACTGAAATATGTCACATATTAGTATATAACGTTATCATTAGATTATTAAATGATTCTTTGGGCTATATAAAACGTTTATAACATATGATTATATATGTTTAAAAGAGTTACGATATAATTATTTTTCAACTTAAGCTATTAAATTATTCGTTAGTTGCGGTCACATCGGACGATTTAAGAGATGACAAATAATAAGGAACATATTGATTTATTTTCTGGCAATATTTCGTGGTAATTAGAAACCGCCGAAAAAAAATTATCTCTTTTGACAAAAGGGTAAAAAAAAAAGAATCAAGAAAGAGCTAGTAGAAGAGGTTGCAATAAATAAAAGTATTATTGCTTTAATTATAATATTATGGTGTTACCAATAATATTGTAATATTGTATACTATAATTTTTATGATATAAAAATTTATTATTTACAAAATGACGCGTTGAAAAGCAAAATGTAACTTTTGATGGAAAATAGTAATAGTCTAAGAAATATTTAATATTTTATAGTTTTTTTTTTTTTTTGTAATCGAAATATTGCAGTAATCAGAAATTTACTCGTGGCACATAATTTCGTAATCGTAAACAGACGGATTGCGAAATCTCTCGTGGCTTTTGTCTTCTTCAGTCGCTTTAAGACTGTCCGGACTAATTCCGTCATATTACGGCCGCAATTAACTGTCTCGTAATGTCTTGATAACGCGCGTCTTGAAAACACCGAAAGATGCGTCGATCGATGACAACGATGACATACGAACACACGTGCACACGTGGATAGAAAACAATCGGTACACACAAGAGAATTAATATTCCGGAAAAAAAAATCAATTGAAAGTCAGCGGAGGCAATTTGATTAAACTGCGAATTCGAGAAGGGTCTCTCATTACGATATATATATTATGAATAATGCTTTAATTAATAAAATGATGAATAAAGTCGCTTTAAGCGTCTTCTGAAAAGATTTATTATCGAGGAAGAAACATTTTTCTCGCGTTTCGTCTCGATTTTATTTATAATTTTATATTACAATAATATTAGTTATTTTCAGTCTTATATTTAAAGATTTTTTTTTTATATTATAAAAAGCTACGGATACCGTGTTAATCAACGTTTGTCTTTCATGTCAGAAATTGTAGAGATATTATTTCTTAGTATCGCATCACGTTACGTTTTGTGCAATTTTCACTGAAAAATTGAAAGCCTTTTATCTACTGGTAATACCATACATGTTTGTATGCATGTATAAAATTATCTGTTTGAGGGAACATCGCTTATCAGTCGGCTTTTAAGTGATAATTAATGATGAATTATTTATGAAGTTCATCATTCATTTCGTTGCAATGAGTCGCTTGGAAACACATCTCTATAATAAAAAGCGTGTGATAATTCTAAGCATGTGACTTGGGTTTGTGTCTGTTGACATTTGCATTTCCGAGATATATTTTTACAAGTGTATACAAATTATACTGTCTATAAATACGAATAATTACAGCATGCTGCAACTTGTTTTCGCTAATTATCTTTAGCGCGTGATTCTAATTTGTCTCCTTTTCTGTTGCTATTATCGAAGTGTATTTTTCGATGATTCATTTTACAGCAAGCTTAAATGTTGTATTATGAATAGTGATATTGAAATATTTTCTCAAATCACTTTTATTCATTGTTGTCGAGTCAAAATTATTGTGATTATTGGCCTTCTTATTAAATTTCTTGAAGCGATCGGTCTAAAGACCAATAAAGAAATTAATTAAAAAACGGACAATGTACGGAGTGATATAAAAGTTAATTTAAGGACAAGAATTTTTTAATGTAAGTCTTTTCATTTTTGCTAGACTATATATTTCTAAAATATTTTTATCGTCTTTCATCGAATAATAATTCGTCGAATCTTTACACATGATGTAAACATCTTTTTATAAATGAATAATTTACGCGGAAGAAAGAAGAAATAAACAAATATTATTTAGTACACTTTTGTTTAATCGTTTTATGTTGGAAACAGTCCTAAATACATTGTACGATGTAAATTGTATGTAGCCCGAGTACATAATAAAAAATTAATATCTTATCTGTCTGAATAATCACTGAGAGAGATTTGTATATTTATATAATATTTAGGATGACTCTCGTCGTCGCTGCTGCTGTAATTTTTATGTGGAATTTATAACATCGGATTGCGATGAAAGATCTAATTAAGTAAGGAACTGTAATTGCCCTAGGGGGGAAATTTGAAATTTATGTAATCGAGTCGCAGTAAATTAAAGCTTCAATATTTTAAATTTCATGTATGAATTTTTTTCTAATAGAAGAGGGGCTTTCTATAAAAGAACTACGGAGGGAAAATGCATGGAAACCATACGTGAGTTTTGTATCGAGTATTTAAAATTAAAGATTTAAAGATTTGGGAATTGAAATGATCTCAGAATATTATTACGGAGAGAGAATTTTTCGAACTTTGAAAATGATTCGAGAAAGATTTGTATTATACTCGCGACTACAAGACTCTTCAGCAATACCTCGGATACCTTGGAGGCTTGGAAAAGTCAAAAATATTGGACTTAAATATTTTGAAAGTAAATACCGAGATACGCGAGAGATACAAAATATCGAGGCGTGAAGAAGTGATAAGAGAGGTATTGCAGGGAGATTTATCATCGTGTTATCAAAACAGCAACAGCTGTCCCCCGCTTTCCGTAACGAAATCGTAACGGAACGCGTACGCGCGTAATAATTGTGGAACTTGCATGCTAAGAAAAAAAAAAAAAAAAAAAAAAAAAATCATTTCTTTTATTCATCAGGCTCGATTACGACCGCAATATCGGCATAGGTGAAATACACGCGTCATTTGATAAGCGCTATTGTCGGGATCATCGACATCGCTCGATTCATCGGAATGCATAGATAAGATATCAGAGCAGAGCTTATCGAATCGTGATTCTTAGCGAGGAAAAGAGCCCGCGACGAGGTTTGTCCTGGCATTACATCGGTGGACGATGTGATCGAGCGTCGTCCTCTCCCTTCCTTCCTCCGCGCGTTCCGTCGGATATAAATCGCGACGTATTCTCGCGTGTGGTCGTGGGTGGGTCTCGTGTGTGCATTCAGGATCTTTGTATCTTACAGAAAAGGTTTAACCCCGTAACCCCCCGTAAAACGCTACCGCCGTCATGGATGGGAAGGTGTACATCGAGAAACCGAGGAATCCCAGAGCGACCGCCAACATTCTTAGCGCCTTGACGTTCTCGTAAGTACGAAAAAGCACAATGGGTGTCATTTCAAGATAGAGACGATAAGAGAGAGAGAGATAGGAGGATAGGGAGCCAGGAGAGAATTTCATGGTGTGTGATAACACGGTTCGTGAAGAGTTATTAAGTTGTCAACAAGCCTTGACGCGACAATATTGATTCTTTTTAGAGGCGCAATTAAACGAATGGAACAACTGGAAAAATAATTAACCTTTTCAGGATGAGCATGTCGTATTGCAAACGAATTTTATTTTCTGGAATTAATAGAATCAATTTTTTTTTTTTTTTTTTTTTTAATTGACTCCTTAGCACCTATTTTAGCCTAGAATTTTTTAAGACATTGATTAAAAATGCATCATCATCGCGAAATTGTGCGAAATTGTGAAATTCAAAATTGATGGATTCAATATAGCGGACGTAAAAAAATTAAACAATCCTTTTTAAACGAAACAATTTTTATCAATATATCACATTCGTATTTTCAAAAACTCTCAAAAACCAGTAACTTTCAATAAACTTCCAAAAATTAATAATCCATAACTTTGATGACAAATGGATACATAAATAACATTAATTAGAGTTCCTTATATTGGATTTTTTATTTAAAATTTCCCAATTTTGGCCTTAAGTTCGTATCCAGCGATTTTTGAAAAAAAAAAAATACGTGTCCGCGTGAACAGATTCCCGTCCTGAAAAGGATCGTTTCGAAGAAATGAAACTCGAAATTAATCTGTCCACGTTTTTGTTTAATTTTACAACTTCGACAAAATTTCACATTTTTCTTTAATTCGACGATGTTGGATTTTTCGTTAATATTCGAGACGTTTGACCGAAGGCTTCAGGGGATTACTTCTATCTATTATCGATTACATTGCATTTTCTTAAGAGTAGTTACTTTCTGGAAAAATCGTAATAGATGAACAAACAGATAAGAAAGAAGAATGGAGCTATTTGGTTTACAATTTACCGTCATTTATCAGTTGATCGAACCGGTCTTGAGCGATAAACGAGCTTATGCGATTATGAATTATCGGAAGCTGAAAAGATAAAAGTCTATAAATAATGTTAGGATCATCTTGGAATCTTTATGGAGGGAATAGTCCGTTAATTTTGTTTTCATACCTAATGCTCGATGATGTTTGCGTGCATTTCCTTATACCTTATCGATTTCGTTCCATTTGGAAATAAAATAATTGGGAAATTACGCGTGATCAAGCGAAATGATTTTTTTAAACTCTGAACAAGCAAATCTCTATTTAAAATCGAAGATTTTATTTCGGATAGACTCCGGTTTTCCGGAATAATCAAGAGTTATTTTGACAAAATTTCAGTAATTTCATTTCATTCGTATGGATACATTATAGGTCCGACAAACAGTTAAGGGACATTTTTATATTAATTAATTGTCTAATTTTATTTTATCACAGTAACTTGATTTGATAATTTTTAACGATATATCTGACGTTGAAGCTTTCACTTGAATAGAAATTATTTCCAATTGTCGCTCTTGGATTTTCTGATTTTGCCATTAAACATGTCAACATGTCAGTTTTTCTTCTTCGGGGCATTAAAGACAGGCGGGCACACAGATCGAATTTTGAGATAATGGAACATAGTAAAGTGATGGTAAAATACTCGGAAAATACTCGGAATGTAGGGCCTGATACGTAAATCCCAACGGGGAAAGATTCGCGCGATTTCACGGACGGTTTGTGCGAGTAAAAACGTGTGTGTGCTTTGCTTTTCTTCGCAGTTGGATCCTACGCATTTTCTGGGTGGGTTACCGCAGGGATCTTGAAGTAACTGATTTGTACACACCGCTTAAAGAGCATACAAGTGGTATTCTTGGTGTTAAAATAGCGAAGGCCTGGGAGAAAGAATGCGAGGCGTACAGAGATCGGCTGGAGAAGAACGCGAGGAGCGGGTCCCAGAAGAAGGTCAGGGGGCCCAGCCTGTTGAGAGTCCTCGTCAGGTGCTTCGGTTTCACGACCCTGTTGTACGGACTGTTTTTGGCCGTCATGGAGATCTTGCTCAGGTATCGTACAAATATCTCTTTCACTCTTCTCTCGGAATTCCCCATCTGAATTCCCTAATCCCAATTTTTTTCTGCTGCTCCCTCCATCACTTTACCTGTTTACTTGGTTACTCTCTTGACGACGAGTCTACAAAACAAAAATATACGTCGTATATCGTTGATTGATTTAATTTTCCGGTTCGCGGAAATTGAAATCCTCAAGTCACGATTGCTCGCGAGTAGCCTTATTAACGAGCTGTCGCGCGCCGCGAATTTTTTTATGAATTAAATAAAAATCTGAGCAAAGATGCTCAGAAAGAGATAGAGACACTTTGATTGAAATAAAGTGACAGTTAATAGATAAATCAAGTGAATTGCAAATTTGATTTAGTTTCCTTAAGGCTCGTATGACCATGAACCTTATGAATTTAAAAAACGAAAATTAAAATAATTTTCAAATTTGGAAATTTGTACCTTAAGGATTTAAGGTTTGCACTTTTTAAAGCCCCCTGAGATTTAGGAACTTTTTCGGAATTGTATTATCTAGTTTAACTTTCTAATTTATCATTTATTCATACACTACTTAAATCAAAGAAATTCTTCTTTCCGCAGAAATTTCCATAAGAACGTGTGTTCATAAGTTCAAAGTCCTAATCCTTCGTAACATGTGCCTTACGCGATCTGGCCTCACGCCCGTGAAAAGAAAAGAATATCAACTTGGAGTTTATCAGCGAGTGCTGGCAGTACCTTGTAGATTTCCCTTTGGAGTGATGCAGATGCTTGACGCCGTGTTTATCTGTCCGTCGATTCATCACCACTCATCTGTCCCTTATCAGTGCAAGACACCTGACACGCATTCTACCTGTTTGTAATCCCGGCATGCAAAAGAGGAGAATCACCGCATCCGTTAAGTCCCCCGATTAGAAAGTGACTAATTTATGACGCATTGGCTTAATCTACATTATCATTATCCCTGCCTCTTATCCATTTATAATAATTATATTAAAGAGTATTATTTGTGTGAATCGTCCCTCGCACGAATCTAACGGATTTTCTTCTCGCAGGGTGTTGCAACCGATGTGCCTAGGTCAGCTGCTGCGCTATTACAATTCCACGGAGGTTGATCTCCTCGAGGCGTATCTCTGGGCCGTGGGCATCATTCTCTGCTCCGCGATCAACGTATTCGTCATCCATCCGTACATGATGGGGATTCTGCATCAAGGGATGAAGATCCGCGTGGCTTGCTGCTCGCTAATCTATCGGAAAACATTGAAACTGACCAAGACCGCGCTGGGCGAGACGACCATCGGCCAAGCGGTCAATCTGCTGTCCAATGACGTCAACAGATTTGACGTTAGTATCATATTCCTACATTATCTGTGGCTCGGACCCTTAGAGACCGTCATCCTCACGTTCATCATGTACTACGTGCTCGAGATCGGAGTATCCTCCATCATCGGCGTCGCGTCTTTGCTGCTGTTTATCCCATTGCAAGGTGAGGAAGTTGTTGCCGCACTGACTGTTTTCATTCGATAAGAATAATTGGGCAGTCAAGTTGAAATACAATTAAATATGTATGTGTGCACGCGTGTGTGCTACAAAATTCAGAATATTCAAGAGACCAACCAGAAATTTTTGTTTACTTTGATTAAATCTTTGTTTTATACTGCTTTTATAATAAATGAAATGATCTAAATAAATATTAAATAATCTGAATTAATTTCAATTCAAAATTCTGTATTTCTAATTTGTGGGTTTTTTTTTTTAGAAGCTTTTCTGTTAATTAAATAGCGAAGTTTCTGAATTTCTAAACTCGCGTTACCATGTTTGTCTCTAAGTGAATTTCTGAAGTTCCTCGCTAAATTATCCAATTATCCGAGCCATGCGTTTCTCTAGTTGATTAACATACCTCGTACGTCTGATTATCGTCGGGCTATTTCGTCCTAATCTTGTTTTCACGCTTTGTTCTCGCAATTTCTCAGCGTGGCTGGGCAAAAAGTCGTCGCAGCTGAGATTAAAGACCGCCATCAGGACGGACGAGAGGGTGCGATTGACAAACGAGATTATCAGCGGAATTCAAGCCATCAAGATGTACACCTGGGAGAATCCATTCAGCGCGCTCGTAGAAAAGGCAAGAAAGTGAGTACCGTCACTTACATTGATTACGCAAATAACACTTATATTAATTATAAGTTACGCAACATGTTTATTACAGAAAAAAAAAACGTTCGTTGCAAAACGCATCTGACACCGCAACACCTTTTTAATAGCGGATAGCACTTCAACATGATTTAATGCTTATGTTGATTAAAATTTTAAATTGCTATCAATTAATGTTGGAAAAAGATAAGAATTTCAACATCACAAATAAACAGTTATATGACAATTAATATTATATATTGCTATCAATATTTGCTGTCAGTATTTATATTTTTTATTTGAAACGATTATGTTGTGATCCCGGAATTTCATAAACTTTCGCGAATCTGTTCTGTGAATGTGCCTTCATCTTTGTGAGCTCTATCCTACATTGAGTCATAGAATAACATGTCAAGAATGAATCGGCATTTGCTTTGCTTGTATGTACTTGAATGCAATTGTTGTTGATTGAATGAAACGATAATTAACGACCTTGTTGTTTTTACTGTACCTGATTGTACGCGCTTATTTCAATATTATTTTTAAATATCAGAGGATTATAGCCTATTAATAGAAAGTCTCGCAATAAAGATCTCTGATCTTTTTTTTCTTTTGATACTTCATGTGTTTAAACATATCAACATTACATATCAAATATATATTTATTTTTATGTAATATTTTTTTATTATACAGAATATAATAAAAGAAAAAAGAATATTAGAATATTAGTATAAAATAAAATATTAATTAACGCATTAAGCATTAAAAGTTCTCTAGATATCAAGTTTTCATATTTCTTTTTGCAAATATCTTTTAATTATTTGACAGCTAAATTTAAATTTAAAAAAACAAAGTTATTATATTTATCAAAATGTAAATTATCTTCTTAAGACATTGATTACGAGCTTAATGAGTGTTGTATGAATTTTTCTAATTGAAACAAAATAAATAATTCGGAAGAAAGAGAAAGAACAAGAGGAGGTTGTAGCATGGAATTTGTTTACAGGAAAGAAGTTAATGTTATTCGATGGACATCATATATCAGAGGTGTCACAATGTCATTCATCATCTTTACCACCAGAATGTCGTTGTTCATCACGGTGCTGGCTTATGTGCTGTTCGGTAATAAAATAACGGCCGAGAAAGTATTCATGATAACCGCCTATTACAACATTTTACGTACAACTATGACCGTTTTCTTCCCACAAGGTACGTACGTGAGACGCGTAATTAATATGCGAACAATACCGATGACATTAGTTAAAGGAAACGTTGCAAAGGATACTCGCAACGTTTCCTTTAATATTTCTTTATTTTATTTTTTTTTTTTATGTTTCTCCTTTTTCTCTCTTTCCTCCTCTTATCATTATTCTTTTTTAATTTTCTCTTTATTTCAACTTTTTTTCTCTATTATATAATCTTGTACTTTGCGTACTTTGTCATTTTAAATATCGTAAATAAAAGATTACATTTATTATTATTAAATAAATTTTGATAAATTTATTCTCTTTTATCTATCATTAGTCACTTTTGTATCTTTTTTATTTATCTATTTTCTCTCCTGTTCAGGAATAACACAGGTAGCGGAAGCGATGGTATCCATAAGACGGCTGCAAAAGTTTTTAATGTATGATGAAGTGACAACGCCTGCGATCGAGGCGACAAAGGTGAATAGCAATGAGAAAGTAAAGGAGAGGAATAAGAAAAATATAATAGAGAATAACAAGGAAAACGTAATAGAAAATAATAAGGAAAATATGAAGGAGAATAGCAAGGATTATGTGAGAGAAAATCAGCCGATCGATCATCACATTTCCATCGAGAACGGCAATGCCAAGTGGCTAGACTACGAGCGAGAAGACACTCTACAAAATATCAATATAAAAGTACGTCCCGGTGAACTGATTGCCGTCGTCGGCCAGGTCGGTGCGGGCAAAACCAGTCTGTTGAACGTCATTCTGAAAGAATTGCGTTTGCAGGAAGGCTCCATTCAAGTATGTTCATAATTTTTTTTCAATAATTAATAAATAAAAAAAGTAGACTATATTCAAGAAAATAGATAATTATATAACTAGGATGGCGCCTATTAAACGAAATTAAAAATTGAAAACATTAATAAATGTTAAAAATCATATAATATCTGAATTATCTATTTTTTATTTACGATTAATGTATTATAATTAAAGCATTTCATTGCCATGATAATCATTGATGATTTTTTTATTTACTATTAATACATGTTATTAATACTTATGGAACACGCGGTTATTTATATTACAAGACTGACTTTGTTAAACTTTGTTGATAATAACAATGATGGAAGGCCATAACAAATTGCATTGGTGAAGAAATCAATATTTTTATTTATTATAACGTATCTTAACTTTGTCTTTTACTCTTCTTCTTATGAAATGATATATTTAACATAAACGAAAAGACTGAAACATGTTTGATTTGAATAAATGTATTAATAAATTTGGATATAGATAAATCTTGAATAAATTTTATTTGACACGAAAATAATTTAATTAATTTATGTATATATTTTGAATATAAAAAATATGTATATAAAAATATATTTTTTAAAAAAGACAAATTTATAGCCAAATTTTAATACATTTCAAGTATATCATTTAATATACTTTTAATAATTTTAATAATTTAATATAATTTAATTTCTTTTTTGTTTTGTCATAATTGAATTAACAAATGTATAAATTGACTGATTTCTATATATATTTTACTTATTTTTTTTTAACTATTTTTAAATACTTTTTCACAGATTAATGGCAAGATTGCCTATGCCAGTCAAGAACCATGGCTGTTTGCCGGCTCAGTCAGACAGAACATTTTATTTGGACGAAAAATGGATCAGATTCGATATGATCGCGTGACTAAGGTGTGTCAGCTAAAGAGAGATTTCAGTTTGCTACCTTATGGCGATAAGACAATTGTAGGTGAGAGAGGTATCAGTCTTTCCGGTGGTCAACGTGCAAGGTTGGTTTCTCAAAATTCTCCGATAAGATAAAATATGTGAAATTTATATAGAGATCTTTAATTTTCTCAATTTGACAGAATTATGAATATCTTATGAATTTATATGATTTTTAATTATTTTTCTTTTTAGTTAATGTTTTATCTTGTTATTTGTTGCTTTATTTTTTATCACAATTATTTTTTATGATTATAAATATTCTTTTTTTATATGTCAAATCTTTGAGTTAAATTTTTATTTTTACTTTTAACAAAATAAATATTGCTAAAAAATTTGTTTTTATTTTTACATTTGATACGTGAAAAAAATTTCGATTTTTAACATTAAAAGTAAATTTACATATATAATTTGCATTTACATGTATTTAATTAAAAATTATAATATATTTAAATTATAATTCGGTTTAATTCTCATTGACATTAAATTGATTTTGTGAAGGATCAGACTTGGTACAAACTCTATTTAATTTTCGTGAGAATTCGCATGCTAATGCGTTAAATAGTTAGAAGCAACATGTTAGTTTTTTATGTACATATTGATAAAGCATTGATAATTTGCAGAATAAACTTGGCGAGAGCTGTTTATGCCGATGCCGACATATATCTTATGGACGATCCTTTGAGCGCCGTAGACGCCCATGTAGGCAAGCACATGTTTGAAGAATGCATCGACAAATATCTACGAGGCAAAACTCGAATTCTCGTGACTCATCAATTGCAGTACTTGCGAAACGTCGGTAGAATTATCGTCCTGAAGGATGGAGCTATTCAGGCTGAAGGGTATATATATATATATATATATATATATATATATGACTTTTTTAATTCACATATTTTATTATATAATTTTGTTACAACTTTTTAATGAGTAAGAGGATTGTCATTAAAATTTGTTGTATCATTTATTTTGTTACTTCATAATTTCTTAGCTTTACGATTTCTGAATTTTTGAATTTATACCAATATATTTTAAATATTTAAAACGTCGTAATATTTATATAGTTTTATATGAAAAATAAATTTCTGTTCATCAGCACTTATGACGAATTGGGTTCCATGGGAGTGGATTTCGGTCGGTTGTTAGAAAATCAACCGAAAGCAGATGAGAAATCTTCTCGGCCTCCTTCGGCTCCCGCTAGCCGAAGTAATTCGCGTACTGGCAGTATTACATCACTGAGCTCTTTCATGACGACCGATGCTTCGAAACAGGAACCTGACGAAGTAACTCTAATTTATTTTTTTGTAATGAAGCAATTACTGATACTATTTCATTGTTGTATTATAATTTAAAATTGAATTATAAAAATTAATATAGACATTTTATCTTTTTCCGAAATTAGATTTTAATAAATTAGAAAAAGATTATTATTACTAATAATTAAATAAGCGAGCTTCGTGTGATTAACAATATAAAACTATTAATGTCTCGAAAATGTGAATGTCCTTTTCTACTATTTCATTAATTAAAATAATTTTTCCTTTTAAAAGTTGATGATCAAACGGAAAATATAATTGTTGATTTTAGGTGGCTGAAATGCGATCAACGGGCAATGTTTCCGGCAAAGTATACTCTGGTTATTTCCGCGCCGGCGGCAATTGGTGCATTATATTCATAGTGGCTGTGCTTTGTATATTGACACAATTAGCGGCTAGCGGCGGCGATTTCTTTATCGCACGATGGGTTGACATAGAACAAACCTACGTAAGTGTGTCATTATACACTAATTTGCTAAAATAATCAACGAGTCACATTGTGATAGTGTTGCAATCACTTTCCAAAAGTTTCTAGAGAAATCTAAAGTCTTCAGATTAAGAACATCTCAATGTCTTATGTTTGTTCGAAAAATCAATACGCCTTTTACGCATGATGAAATAAATGATATATTCACATATATAAATGTCAATTATACTAATACACTTACTATTTACTTCTTATATCACTCTTTCAATATCAGCTTGTGATTGCAGTAAATTTTGTGTAGTAAATTTTTACGTTTGTTTCAATTACATAATTTACATGAATTATAAATTATTAATTGTATAATTTTACAGGTGAATCAAACGGAAGATGGTATCGTGGAAGACCCGAAGAGTCCTCTTTCCCGCATAACTAGTATCTACATCTACACGGGATTAACCGTGTTGACGATCGGTATCACTCTGATCCGATCGTGGGCCTTCTTCTGGACGTGTATGCGTGCCTCAATGCGACTGCACGATCGTATGTTCCGAAGTATCAGCCGTGCCACCATGCGCTTCTTCAATACCAATACGTCGGGACGCGTGCTCAATCGCTTCTCTAAGGACATGGGGGCAGTGGACGAGATGCTGCCTACCGCGCTCATCGATTGCGTCCAGATCGGCTTGTCACTGCTCGGCATCATTGTCGTGGTTGCCATCGCGAATGTATGGCTGCTGATACCCACGGTACTTATCGGCATTGTCTTTTACTACCTGAGAGTTTTCTATCTGACCACCAGTCGTAGCATCAAACGTCTCGAAGGCGTCAGTGAGTATTTTAAGTTTTTGGAATAGACACACAGCTTCCGTGATAGAATAAATTCAATCGCAAGTTTGAAGTAGATCATAGTCTTTTATGGCTTGTGCATCGTTTATTAAGCTAAGTTTTTTAATTTTAATTTTTCTTAGCTCGCTCGCCGGTGTTCGCTCATCTGAGCGCGACCCTTCAAGGGCTACCGACGATTCGTGCGTTCGGGGCGGAGGAGATTCTCACGAGAGAATTTGATAATCATCAGGACCTTCATTCGTCGGCATGGTACCTTTTCATCGCGTCCTCTCGCGCTTTCGGCTTCTGGCTGGATATTTTCTGCGTGCTGTACATCGTACTGGTCACGTTGAGCTTTCTAGTGTTGAACAATTATAGCCCCGGCACCATAGAGGCCGGATACGTAGGATTGGCGATTACCCAGAGTATTGGTCTCACCGGCATGTTCCAGTGGGGTATGCGACAGAGTGCCGAACTGGAAAACCAGATGACCTCAGTAGAACGTGTTCTTGAGTACAGGTATTCGTCTATTCTTTGAACTTTTTACCCTAATGTTGCATTTGTTGATTGCGCTGCTATGTTATGAAATTCTCAGAACCTGTAATCTCTGCACGTTTAAAATCTTTGAAAGCGTTGCATTTTTTTTTTTATAAAAAAACATTTCTTGCTATTTAAGAGTCTTAATTTTTAATATCAATATTCCTTTATTTTTTTTTTTTTTTAATGTACTTATAGATATTCAAATTTGGAATTTTTTTACTTCAATTTTCTTTGACTCATTTGAATTGTTAAATAACATTGCGTTAACGTCCTCCATTTCAACTTTCTTCCAGCAAAGTAGACAGCGAGCCACCCCTCGAAAGCGCCCCTGGTAAAAAGCCCAAGGCCGAGTGGCCGCCGGAAGGCAGGATCGAGTTCAAGGGTGTGTATCTGCGCTATGCACCGCTAGAGCCGCCCGTACTCAAGAATCTCAACTTCGTTATTTATCCGCGCGAGAAGATCGGCATTGTTGGCAGAACCGGCGCCGGCAAGTCGTCCCTAATCCAGGCGCTTTTCCGTTTGGCCGATGTGGACGGCGTGATTGACATTGACGGCATTGATACGAGTCAGATCGGTCTGCATGATCTGCGCTCAAAAATCAGCATCATCCCGCAAGAACCGTTCCTATTCTCTGGCAGCCTAAGGCGGAATCTCGATCCATTCGATTCGTACACGGACGACCCACTATGGCGAGCTCTCGGTGAAGTCGAGCTGAAGGAAATGGGCTTACAGGCGCACATCCACGAAGGCGGTTCCAATCTCAGTGTCGGCCAGCGGCAACTAGTCTGCCTGGCGCGCGCTATCGTCAGGAACAACCCAATACTTGTGTTGGATGAAGCCACTGCGAATGTAGATCCACGAACAGACGAGCTGATCCAGACGACGATTAGAGAGAAATTTGAGCAATGTACAGTGTTAACGATTGCTCATCGACTCAACACTGTCATGGACAGCGATCGCATCCTGGTAATGGATGCTGGCAGCGCGGTGGTGAGTCAGATTTTTATGGTTTTATTTTTTATTTTTTTTTTTTTTTTTTGTGTATTTGTGGAATGATCTATCGAATGGTATATCTATGGATGGTAGATCGTGAAATCCTTCATTTTTTTTTTTTTTTTTTTTTACGATTGTAGAAAAACATGCAATTACATTAATGAATTTCTCGATCATTCTTATGACGCACTTTCATTTCCCATTTTCTAAGAATTAATTTACTTTTATGATCATGCAAAAGCGTTTGAATATATTTTATGATTTCCTACGAACTTATATTCTTCTCTGATTATTCTTATGGAATCTCGTTAAAGTAAAGAAGTTGCTTAGCTGCCACGAGACTGCAGAATACTATGATATTAGATAACGCTAATAATCTTCACAACACGAAAGTGGCTGGTACCTATCCTTTTCATGCCGTGTTATAAATCGTCAGCAAGAGTGATCATGTTTCCATCATTCAACGTATACGCTGCGTAAATATTTTATGCGTGACACATATCGAGCAGCAATTTCACTGTGAAGGATATGGTTTCTCGTAACGAGAGTGAATCGTAAATCGTGAACTCTCTCTCTCTCTCTCTCTCTCTCTCTTCAAAGATCGACTTTTATCGTTCGCAGGAATTCGATCATCCTCACTTGCTGCTAGAAAAGGAGACGGGCTACCTGAAGAGCATGGTACACGAGACTGGCAATGCAATGGCGGAAGCCCTGACCAATATCGCTCGCCAGAGCTACCAGAATCGCGCATTTTCAGCGCTCTGATGCACCCTCGATGTTAATTCTTTCCAATGGCGAATACCATGATAGGTTACCGTCGATTTTTTACGAGTGGATCCTTAGGTAAAATCCTAGGGAAGGAAACTCTGAAAAAAAAAAAAAAAAGAGAAAAAGTGCAAGTAAAGTCGATTTGGAATTTTTTTTTTTTGCGTCCCTGACGCTGATGCTAAGTCTTGAAAGTTGTGAATGAAATAGAATTTTCATTGTGTAAATAGAATGTAAACGAAAGTGATAAGAAATCACTCTTCGTAGAATCTGAAAATTTGGGGGATTGAATTAAAAAGTGAGTAGGGGAGAAATATGTATACGATTTGGATATAGAAAAACTTCAGGGTTTTAGGATGTCGTGCGAGTGCAGTCTAAAATTGTGATTAATTAAGATGAATTAAATACGTGGAAATTTAAAATGAATTTGAAGGGAAAGAGGGAAATAAGTAAATAAATAAAGAGTTTATTAATTCTCAGTTTTAGAGAATTGTTTTATGAACTCGAAGTTTCGGGAGGATAAATATGTAGAAGAATTTAGAGATTTAAAGGTTTCGAGGTCTCCTTGGAAACGCAGAATTGTAGGACCGAAGTGAAACTTTCGTCGGCGGGGTAATAAATTAATTGTTTTTATCGCGCGTTGCACGGTTTCGTCTAACTGGCCTCTCTTTTTTTTTTTTTTTTAATAATCGCGGGTTCTCTACTCCTTTGATATAACACGCGAGCTATGCCGATGCATGCCAGCGCAGCAAGCAATCGGAAAATCTAAAGCTTGCATGAATTGCAGCGCAACCGTAGTTACAGTATTATTACGTCATTTTTGTATCAGCTTGACCCAGATATTCCACCAGAAAGGATGAAACTCAACCCATTGGATCACCGATATATATCTCTTATTGATCGTCAACGACCTGCTATACAGGCGCTTTTAAGGATGAATTTTTAGTATATATATATATATATATATTTATAGTTTCATATTTATTTATAGCTAATATGAAATTTAATCAATTAGAAATGTACGAGAATATAGATATTAGACTCAGGAATGCGAGAGAAAATCTAAGAAGGATATGAAAAAAAAATTAAATTGTTGAATTCCTAGATTTTTCCTCCTTTCTGGAAATCAAGATTTAAAGAACTTAAATTTTAAGAAATCTTAAATCTTGACTATTTCTGTTTAATTAAAAAAGAGCTAGAAATTTTGATGCTGTTTAAAATCTTGAATCTTTAGGTTTGAATTGAAAAAGTTCGAAATGTAACTTGGTTGACATTAATCATGAAAAAGTCGTATTCTCGATCGATGAACCAACGGGTTGAGAAAGAAATCGTAGAATCGAAAAAAGAATCGTATTTAATGTAAGACAGTACTGAAGAGAGATTTTTATACTCACGTCACATACTTTAATAAATAGATATAAAAGGTGTCCAGAAAGAAACGAGCACAGCAAAAGTCCGTGATTCATCTTTATCGCCTCGATTTGTTCAGGTCGTCATGTATATCTGTGATTTTGCTAGGATTTTATCATGTTCCTCCAGTTTACTGGTGCTACAAATACAAGGGAGACCAAAAAGGAGAGGTGCCTCTATTCCAAGTTTAAATGCGAATTAATTTACTTAAATACGAATACTTAAATATAAAGCGCGCTGCGTCATATTTTTTATTATCATTAGTTTCTTATTATCATGTTATTATACTTAAAATAGCGAAACGTAATTGTATACTCAATCTGTAAATAATGCAAGATTACAGGAGAACGAAATCAAAGTACTTAACGCCTTTCTCGAAGATCACGTTTTTTTATATTTTCGAGAATTTTTCGCCGGGTCTAGAAAATAATAAAAATATAGCGAGTGTCTTTGACCGACTGCGTTGTAAAAATAATTTCGAAACAAATGAAGAACTATTGTTGAAATTTAAATTGAATAATGATATATTCATGATTATTTGGCTGAAAAGTAATCTTTATATTTTTATTTTTTTGTTTATTTTATTTTTCCTATTAATCCTTTGAATTATATTTTAAAATTATTAATACTGATAGTTAATATTAATAATTTTCAAATATAATTATTGCAATTTGTTTCTCTTTATATCTCTGTTTTTGCGGATCTTTAATGCTTATATCTGTGTCTTTTTAATGTATCGTTTCTTGATACGATGTCCTATAAATTTTTAATTTTTATTCTTCTTTATTTGCTCTTATACTTCTTGCTTTCCAAGTTTTAGTATCCTTGTTGCTTAAATATTTCAATCTCCATTTTTTTTATATTATTAATCTTTAGCATTCGTATTTGATTATCTTCAGTTCTTATATTTTTAAATATACACATTTATAAACCGACGAAGTGTTATAATACTAGAAATATACATATAAGAAAGACATTTACGATCATTATTGGATCTTGGTACGTAATAATTATTTTTTGAATTTGTACATAAATTTATTTACGTTACCGTCGTTAAATTTATTACGTCAACTACATGCCATAATTAATGGACATAGCTAGCTAAAGCTAAAGCTATATATCTCCTGTAATGTATTTCGATAATCAATTTGATGATATTGATTCAATAATAATATTAAATTGATAATGTTTAAGGTTCTCTCGCGGCGCGACATGGATTGTGTGACGTCAGAGGCAAGAAATGACATGCAAAAAGGTTCTTGCATCGTATAGCTTTATCTTGATCCTTAAAAACATGATATTTTTGTATTCTTAAAACTTGTAAAAAATATCAGAAAGTAAGATATCTGTCCAATAATTCACATAAAAGTGTAAAATAAATCTTGAAATAATAGTACACTGATATTGACTTTTGAGAAATTACCAGATCACTAGATCTAGTTGTATCTTACTTTCTGGTATTTTTTATAAGTTTTTTTAAGAATACGAAATATCATGTAAGGGAAAAGTACAAGACAAAGTTATACGACGCAAGAAACTTTTTACATGTTATTTCTCGCCTCTGATGTCATAATTCAATATGGCTGCAGAGAGATAACCGAGCCTTAATAATATTTAATTTCGACTAAAATAATATTTTTCGTAATAAGACATTTCTGTAATGGATTTTTAATCGATATTGTTAAATGATTATCGAGTTATGGAGAGGGATATATAGTAAGTTACGTTAAATCGATTAATAACGACATGTGGGTTGGTGACAGTAACAAAGCCTATTAGATTTATCATTTTTAAAGGGGCCATATGAGAGATTTAATTGTTGCCATTTTTCTATTTTGATTGGTTTTTTTTTTTTTCGTTTTGCTCCGTGTTGTTAGCACAAAAATCGTGTAGTTTGATAGCTTATATATCGTTCACATATACCTATGTATATACCTATCGGATAAAATTATAAATTGTATGGATATTTTATTTCGTATTTATTTTTTTTTTTGTTCAATATTTTGTGATCAATTAAATATTGTAGATATATGACAATGTAATTCTTTCTTTCGTGTCATAATTATTTATAATATGATGTAGACACATAGTTCCGACACGAATTAATAGAGTTTTATATTTAATTGAAAAATATATAATGCCAGAATATATATATATATATATATATATATATATATATATATATAGTATCTATAAAATATTAATATACATAAAAATTCAAAAAAATAATAACAATATATCAAGATCCCACCGTAATTGTAAATGCTTTTATATTTATAATGTATTTTTCGAAATCTTTCGAAATATAAGAATTGTCAACTCTTCAGAATTTCGAATACTGTAATTTTTATACGTTTCTTATACAAATGTTATCTTGATTATACATTTTCGTGCGCTACATCAAGAAAGTGAAAACAATCGTGGTCGATCCGAAACACCTTGTATTATTTTAATATCAACTCGCGCTCCATTTTTAATCCTTTTTCTGATCTTAATATTTGCAATTGTCAGTAACTTCAAAAAAAATCATTTCAACTGTGACATAAGTTTCAAAGTAGTTTATATCTTATTTCCGAATTTATTCGCTGAAATATTGATGTCGTAATATAATTATTATGTTATTTAAATGACTGTTAAAATGGCACAATTGAAATAATTATTTGAATTATTGACACACAAGATCGGATTAGGAAAGCGCATGGAGCTAATCGCAACTCGAGGATACGTTTTGTACACAAAAATACAATCGTAGTGTAATCATCATTATTAATATTTATTATGTATGTAGACAGGTGTATTGTACTTTTAGGTGAAAACGAATTACCTTACCTATACAAGTGCCTACATTACATGTAACGTAATCATTGTAAACGAAATATAGATACAAATGATTATTTATGTAATTATTTCACCATTATATATATATATATTTTTTTTTCTTCTACTTTCATCTTTCCTTTATTTTTAAATTACATTGTTTATTTATTTATCTTAAAGATAGCTTATAGTCAACACGTTACATCGTCGATCTAAACACGAGGATCCCACCAATTATATGTATACGTTATGCGGCGATGATAATCAAAGTCGATATATTCAGAGTCTCTGTCGTCGATATAAAACGCGCTGCCTTACAAAGTAACGTTTCTTTTTATTTTTCTTTACAAGGAGACGTGTACATTTACATCGCACATCGATCGTAGGTCTCTCAAATTCTTTATTTCTCTCATTATTCCCGGGGAAAAAGAGTACATGAGCTTATCAGAATACATGGAATAAATAATAAATTAAAGATACAAAAAAAAAAAAAAGAAAGAAAGGACAAATCGAAGAATCGATGAAATTTCAAAGAAAGTGATTACGATACGCCTAAGTGATTTGATACGTAAGTACACGCAACTTGACGCGGCTCCGATACCATTTATTTATTTACTACGAAACTACCGTAGAGCCGCTCGCTTTTAAAAAGCACTCGAAACTATATATATCAAACGGGGAAAACGAAAGTCGAGTGGCAGACAATAAATAGAGTTGCGCGATTAAATTGTCGAGTTAATTGATCTCGATGAAACAAGAGCCGATCCGAATCGCCGGTCGAAACTGGACGCAGGTCGACGCGGGAGGGTATCGCAAAGCGTTCGTTAAATCTAAAAGGAGAAAAAAAAAAAAAAAAAAAAACAAATATAATAAACTACCACTACAAACTACCACTTTATCCCTTTAAAAAATCGCTTACAATCTAGTACGGTCCGGCCCTGGACAGGACACCAACGCACAGCATATACAAGGAAATTATCCTCGACGCCGCGACACATGCCACGAACAGTCAGAATGTCTTGCAGAATGTGAACGTTAATAACGCGCAGTCGTCGACGCAATCAGTCAGACGCACAGTATGTAAACATTTATCTAGAATTATACGATCCCAACTTATCTGTCGTCCCGTTGAGTATAGCTATCTATATACCGAAAAGGAGAACTTGTACGAGTCTCACGCTACTTCTAGAAATCTAGAGAGAGAGAGAGAGAGAGAGAGAGAGAGAGAGAGAGAGAGAGAGAGAGACTTTATTGTCAAAATACAAAGATTAATTAAGTAAGTAAAACGTTCGCTAATTCGCCTTATCGATAGCGCAGAACAGCGATAAGATCGAAAAAAAAAGAAAAAAAAAAAAAAGAATGAACGGCTTGTTTGCGAAAAGAGGATTTGTTTCTTCAAGTTTTTTTTGATTTCTCAAATCTCGTTGCGCCCATTCAAATAACTAATAAGCACAAGTGGACAGTATTTGGTATAAAGTATATAAAAAAGAATTTAGGAAAGCCTCATCATTCTATCACGTGTAGAAAACTCTCTTGAAAAAAATTTCTTGGAAATCGGGACGGAAAATTTAATTAACTTTCCTAATCCCGGACATCCCGGATTTCTTTAGGATTCGGGAATAGGAATTTTAATTAAATTTGTCCCGTCCCGCCACGATTGATTTTCGCGACTCGATACGCAAATATATATTCTAATAAATAAAATCGATTCTTGATTCTTAGCTCTTTCATAGTTCCTTCCGTAAAGCTCCTTCCTTGGTTTACCCCTTCCCCCCCCCCCCCCCCCCGCCCCGAGAATATCCCGGGTATTCGCGAGAATGACGTCATGCCGTCATTCTCGCTGCACCTCCGGGAAATCAATTTGGGATTTCCTCCCCTCGCGAAAACAGGCCGTTCAAATAGAAGTTTCTACATCTACGTACTCTGCTTACTCGGCTCGCAGATTATCCGTCGCAAATGAATCCTTGCCGGCATCCCGGCGAGACGAGTACACTAGTGTGTCGTAATACTGACAGTAAAGAGAATAATCGCTAATCAAACGTTAAAAATTAAGCTCGCCCCCCTTATCCTCCTTGCATCTTCCTCCTCCTCCTCTCCTCCCCCTCCCCCCCGGGTCCCTCCCCCCTGCCGCGGCTCGATCGTCTAAGTTACACAATCACGAATAACACTACAGATAACACTTACTCCTTTATCTTTATTGTTGGTTGTCGCTCCCGTGGGTATCCACCTACGCGAAAGTTCCCCCTCCCCCTCCCCCCCCCCCCAGATTTCGTACGGGCTCCCATGGGATACCCCCGATTCGGATTCCTGAGGTATAAACTAAATTGACCCAGATTGACCGAGGATAAATAAGTTTCATGGTAATACTACAATACGTCGTCCCACGGAAGGCAGAAATCTCCGTATAATAACGGAGATAACGAGCTTGTGAGTCTTCCCGTGAGAGGAAGGGAACGTTGCGGATAAACAAACAATTAACTCGTTCGGAAAAGGGTGAGTTAGATCGTCGGTCGAATTCACGGGAGGGCCCGCGTTCGTAAATAAATTCTCTGGTGATCGGACAATCTCGACACTCTCAAAATTTCATGTCCAATAATTTGAATCTTTCTGAAGTGAAGGTATATATATATATATATATTCGAATAGCTTGAAACTGTTTTGTATTCGAATTGAAAGTTGAGAAAAAATTGAGTGAAGAAGTGTTCTTTTATTACTTCTGCATATATATTGTATTTTCGATTTTTTTTTTTATTGTTCCTAACTTTAAATCACGAATTGATATTGCAAATCGATTGTTATTTAAAAATTTAAATTGTCCGAAATATTCGAATATTGCAATTCTCTTTTTTAAATTATTCATACATTTAACATATAATTTCCCTTGAATCTTTCATCCGATAAATTCAGCGACGAGCTTTAATAATAAAATAGCAATCTCGGTTCACAAGTTTAAATCTAAATCTAATATCTGTTTTATCAAGAAGCCTTCGACTCTCGCAAAGGTTTTTATTTTATGAACTGAATACTCAGAAAAGATTCAAAAAAATTCAAAAAAATAAGGATACAATATAAATATCGCTTCGAACATCCGGATGTACGAGGATCCGGGAAATTCGGATTTCGAGAATTCAGGAAATCAATCGAGTTATCCCCGTCTCACTCCCGGGAGATGAATTGCGACAAGCAAAGATTACTGACACCGATTGTGCGCTCGAGGAGCTCCAGGACAGCCTCCAGGAGCATTCCTCTATACACTCGCTTATATATAAAACAGTATAAAACACTTATTTATAATCGAGGCAGTTAATTATATCCGACTTATATCGAATGCTAACGGAGAATTTCCGCCGTTATCGCTCGGGACAAGTCAGATTTTTACAAAACAAACGGCGACGCATCGCAGCGCAATTCTGCGATTGTGTAACCCTTTAACCAAGTATTCATGTGCAATTCGATATAAATTATATCATTATATGTGTTATAAAATATATAAGTAAATGCAACAAGGTACGCTCTGTACATCTCAACGATTAGACATTTTTACACCAGACACTGAACACTCAAACACCTAAACACGGCGTGTGCGCTTTTAATTTTCTTTTTTTTTTTTTAGATCCTCGAATATTTTCGAATTGGATTCTTCAATCACATCGAAACGGAACTTTAGAAATTATTTTACCGGTTAAAGGGTTGGTTTACTAAAGCGAAGATATATGTATAAATAACGTAACTAACTAAATAAATATAAATTCCCAATATATATGTACAAAGAACAGTGATAAGACACATTAAAAAGAAAAAAATGGAACGCCGATAATAAAGTTTTCATCACATTCACAAGAAGGAAGACTGCACGATTTCATCTCTTCGCTCTTTTTTCTACTCTTCGGAATGCTAAGCTAACGAATTCGGTCGTCGATTGTGAAAAGTAGATAGGAATTCTTTTCGGAAATATTTAAATCATTTATACACCGAGAAACTTGCATGACATCGTGTACACAACGATGCTGCATTTTCAATTTTACCTTCTGATTTCCTATTAATTAAATGCCGCGAGAAACTTAATTAAATTTGTTCGATATTTGGCAATATCGCACTCTTGCGTGAAAAATTCATGAAAATTTTACAGAAAAAAATCCCGATTAATTCTTAGACTCTGTTGGACATTTCAAAATTTTTAATTTTCACACAGTATAGATTTTTCATCTGAATTTTTTGTATTAATTTCACGAATCTTTTCCTGAAATAATCTATATAACGAAAACGTTTTTATGATTTTACGAAGGATTTTACAAAGATTTAAAACAAAAAAACGAATCCGAAAAAAGAATCTCTTGTTTTAATTCGTAGAAATAAAAATAAAAATGTAGAAATAAAAGGAAACATTAGTAGCAAGAACTACCTACTAAATAAGAAATCATTATTTAGAAAAAAACCAGATAAAATTTTACACGAAGAAACTTCAAAATGCTTGTTACAAAGTGAATGTGAGAATATAAATACAGGAATTTTTTAAATTTATCGAAATTTAATTTGTATAAAATTTTTGCGAGACAATATTGATTTAGAATTTTGTAAAACTTAATTGTTCGAAAGTTCGAATGAAATTCATTTTTTAGTCTGTTTTATCCCATAAACTGTTCCATTTTTACCTTCTCCCCCCCTCCTCTGTAGAATCTAGAATTTGAGAAACTCAAGGATTCAAAAATCTAGACTTCTCTCTCTCTCTCTCTCGTAAAGAAATAAGATTCAAAATTCCACGGAATTAAAAATTAAGAAATTAAAATTAAAAAATTTAAGAATATAAAATACAAGGAATTTGCAAAAATAAACATTAAAAAAGTCTTCGGCTACACACATATATATCCTTTTGGCGTTTTTAAAATCATTTCACACAACGCGTTGATCAATGATAGAAAAAATTCGCAGTTTCTTCACTTGAAAAAATACATGTAAAATATAAAATTTCGATCACTTCATAATTTCGATTAGAAATCACATTAGAAATTACATTAAAAAGAAAAAAAAAAAAATACATTCACAAAAAATTAAGCTCACTTTCACATGATCAGCACACTCGCTAAGGAATCCTTCATCTCTTCCACACTTCCTCTGTACCAACATACTTCTCAACTCTTTACGTCTTATAAAAAAATTCATCGCTCGTCCGACGGTAAAAAAAAGTTGTACCAAGTTCCCTACATCTTTAAGGTCGAACTTATCACGAACCGCGAACTTATCACGAGTAGCAAATTCACGCTTTGCGCCGCCGATTTCGCACTGCCACGTCGATGCATTCGCAGTTGAAAGCATTTGCACCTCCATAGATCCCCCGTTCCCTCTTACTATACTAACTGCATTCTACGTAATCTGCTAGCTACGAGATTTTCTAGAGGCAGTCGAACGTATCTGCCACGTGGATCACGCGAAAAACCGCGTATTTTCTGAACGTTAGATTTGCGATTTTAACGAAATTCTTTTTTCCCTATAATTCAAGATCGAGCTTCTTCTCACGACCGAAGATTGAGAAATTTTTCAAGTTGAAGACGTTCATAATTTCGAGCTGAAAGCACGGAAGGAATCAAACTTTCTGAGGATCGAAGAGAAAGATTTCGGAACTGTTTGACTTCATTTTGCAAGTTGCGTGACGTGCACACAGCTTCCTTTTTTTTTCTGCGTCGCGACATTAAATCGAATATGCTTTTCAATCTCGACGCGATTCACGAGAAAGTCGATTGCAACATGATGACGTCACAAAATCGCGACGTGCCTCTTCTTCCTATTTTTTTATACGTTATAAATTTGAGTCTTTTAGATCGAACAAGATCGTGCCTTCCAATCTCGAACTTCGCTTCGAATCGCGATCGAAATGGAAAAAAAGAGTCTCTTGATCTGTTTTTTTTTTTCTTTTTTATCAACGATATCCGTATCTTCCTCGGGAGTTTCGAATCGGAATGAAAGTCCTAAATAAGAGGCCTCTTGGATCGTCTCGCGATCGTCTAACTCTCCTTTGAAGATATCGGTATCGGCGAACGAAAGAGTCTCGATCCGAGTCGGAGATCCTATACTTCCGATACTACTGTCGCGAAAAATTCCAATCGTCGAGAAGCCCTGGTTGCCCTTCCTCACACAATTCCACCGATTGTGATCGATATCGAAAAGCCTTCTCTCGCGGGATCCTCGGATCAGGAGCAGCAAGGATACGGAATTCGGGAATCTCGCCGCGAGATTCGAAGATTGGCAATTGGTATAGGATCAGGGTGGAGATCGGGGGACGGGGGACGTTTCTCCCGCGGGGAACCCCCCCCCTTCCCCCTCCCCCCTCCATCCCCCTCTTCCCCAGGAGCCGGGACAATCTCCGTGACGCGGGGGGTGCTCTAGACGAGGACCTCCAGGCTCTCGCGCGAGCGCGCCTTTTGCTGTCCGCACTTGCCGTTGGCCTGCACTATCATCGCGACCGACTGGCAGCCGGTCTCCGACGCCATTGGCCGCATCGCCGGCATCGCCAGTCTGAGTTTGTACCAGAATTTGCGACCGCCGCTTCCGGTGGCGGTGCCGTTGCCGCCACCGCCGCCGCCGCCACCATTGCTGCCGCCGTTGCCGCCGCCGCCGCCGCCGCCGCCGCCGCCATCTTGCCAGAACAGGATCGTCAGCCGGTCGAAGGAGATGTTGTCGGCGTCGCGGCGATCCCGCCGCGATCGCTTCGCGATCGTCGCCGTCGTGCTGGGCAGTCTCTTCAGCGTGACGACGATCGTCCGTATCGGCAACGACGACAGCTGCTTCAGCACCGCGCCGACGCTCGCGTCCGTCCAGATGTTCTCCAGGGAGGCGGGGCTGAGGACGACGATGATGCGCCGAGCCGTGCTGGCGTGTGGACCGATTTCCAGGCTCCCTGCGAAGAATCACCGAATACGAATTGTGAAAATGTATCCACGTATGAAATTTAGAAGATTACGAATATCACGAATGTAGAAATCTGAAAAATAATATCTTTGAGGATTCCTGAACGAACGAATCTTCATTTCGGTCAAGAAGATTGGTTTCCGAGATTGGCGCACATAAAAGAAATCGGCAATCGAGAGGCCTTAACAATAAGCAAAGTGATATGGATATCGCTCTCGGATACTACCGATCCTTAATTCCCTCCCTCTCTGTTAATTTTTTAATCCCGTTGTTTTATTAATCCTTCTCTTTATTCTCATTCCCATCTCACATCTTTGATAACTTCCTGAGATATATTACTTTTGGTTTGATCCCTCTTCTCCACATATTAAAGGTCGAAAACGTCTGCATGACAGTTAGAATAATAGTTTTTGTAAAAACTATGGTTTGTTTAAGACATATATCTACCATTGTCATCCAGCTTTGGCTCATGTAATCCATTATAATTGTCTATAAAAATTATTTCGTTGGACCACCAAAATAATTATAGTAAGACATTCAAATTAGTTGTTAGAATATAAAAAGATTATGCGGTGTTAATATGTCATGTTTAAACGTCCTACATAATAATTTTGATGGCCCAACAAAATTATTTTTTAGTATCTGGCCAAATTTTTAGATCCTACACAGCAAAATTGTTCTTTCGATCTACGGAAGTTTCTCTCGGTCTTGTATTTTCAACGCGCTGATATTTTTTACATATTCTCTATTTGCGTGAGAAAACGGAAAAAAGAAAAATAAATTAATATCGTTTTAGTTTCTGTACGGAAAAAATTATATAAACAAACGACTATTTCTGCTGAATTTAAAAATTCGGCTGCATATACAGATCTGAAAATAATTTTGTTATCTAATATAAAAAACTTTTGCAGCATAACCATATTTATAAATATATAGCACGATTTTAATGTCGTTTGTTTATATAAATTTAATCATACACATCTTTATATACACGAAAAGAAGGATTTTACTTTAAGAAATATTTAAAAATTTGATACAGATATAATTTTCTTATTATTCAAGTAATTACCTAAGATGGTTTAACAGGATTATATTGCTAAATTTTTTTATATATTATAGGAGTCAATGTTTTGAGCGTCAATATTTTGATGGCTCGAAAATCATTTTTAAGTCTATATTTGGTCAGATTTTTAGATACTTCGGTAAAACTGTTCTTTTCGTACAATTTTTTTTAAAAAATTACAGAGACATTGACAGAAAGGATTATCTGAGATATTTGAAAATAAAGTTTTTAATTCGCGAGAAAAGCTCAAAGAGAAAAGCTTGACATCAGACATCTCTTGAAAAATTTCTTTAGAAATAGAAATAATCCTAAAATCCCTCGGACGGCGTTCCCTTTCATTTGAATAATTTAAACATTGTTTTCTCCGAATTGAAAGATTTTTTTCTACAATAATTTTTTAACAATAAGACATTCGAAAACCTTAATGCCATCGGCACTATATATCGCTATATGATTGCGATTTAACATCAGGAACGCCCGGGACGCCCCGGAAACGCGCGGATAAATCTCAATTTTCATCGGAAGCGATATTTTTTTTTTTTTCCTCCGTAAAACAGTTCGCGGTCCGATTACAGAGTCAACTCCGGCAGCGTCATGCTGAATTTTTGCACGTATACACTCTTTCCCGTGACACTCTGGAAATATTGTCCACCGGCGAAGCGGACGGCTGGATTTCACGGGCGATAAAGTGAAAGCAAACCGGCGGTGGCGCGAGCAATAAAAAAAACCCGGTAGGTTTCCCTTTCCCATCGTCCAGGATAATGTATGAGTTACCGCACGCCACCGTGTATATCCGGCCTTGATGCAGGCGAGCACGAGCTTGATAAAAACTGATCGACCGAATAGATGCCGGCGTTACGGCTCATTGTTTCCAGAGAAAACTTCGTTAACTCCGAATGAAACAGGAGAGTCGAAGTGTGCGTGCGTGCGTGCGTGCGTGCGTGCGTGCGTGCGTGCGTGCGTGCGTGCGTGCGTGCGTGCGTGCGTGCGTGCGTGCGTGCGTGCGTGCGTGCGTGCGTGCGTGCGTGCGTGCGTGCGTGCGTGCGTGCGTGCGTGCGTGCGTGCGCGCGCGCAGTTTGATTAAAATCGGTATTAAATCAGAAACTGTTGAGAAAATGGTGTTTCCTCTCTTCGGAGAAGCTCTCTGATAAAGCATAGCTATCGTGATGTAACTCGCGGAAGGAGGGAGGGGAACACGGTTGACTAAGCATCAATCTCGATCTTCTCATGATGAATCTACGTCAGAAATAAGTAGATCCAAGCATCCAATGTGCTTTAAATGTGTTGGTGACTTTAAGGATTTAAATCCTTTGCATCATTTGTTGTTTACGATCGCTGTTCGAGAGGAATCAAAGGAATATTCTTCAGTCCGAAGAGTCGATTTGACAATTGCATGATTTTGATGATTATTATATGCCGCGATAATAATTAATTTGATAAGAATCTGCATCTTTCACTTGAGAGAGAGTTCACTCGACGTGAACGGGCACCGATCGATCGCAGTTGCGCGAGTTTCATCAAAATTCAAATTTCCGGGGCCAGCGAAGAACCCTCGTAAGTGTCGGGATTAATCGAACCGTGGAAGATGCAAAGCTCGAGGGCTGATTGGCTCATCATCGTCATTCCGCGGGCGGGCGGGAGGGGGAAACTTTCCGAAACGTCCGCCCACGGGTTGAGTACACGGGCTGAGAAAATCACCGAGTCCCCTGCGGATACGCGAAATCCCGGTCGCTTTGATAGCGAACTTTGTTCATTGACTATCAAACGTCAGCCGACCGACCAGCCGGACCGCCGCTGCCAAAGTTCACGTGTTGAGCCCCGGGATAGCTCCCCCCCCCCTCCTCTCCCCGCCCCCGACGCTCCCTAACCCCCCAGAGCAACTCGACGGTGGCCATCATGCGCAGACCGGACGTAAAGTCATAAGCTGTGTAATCGGGACGTCGTAATTAGCGGAGTACACGTTGTGCCAAGGTATACAAGGACCGAGGATATGGATGAACCGTCTGAACCGTGTACGTTATATGTTGCCCGATCGCGCACCCCATTGCAGAACGATAGTCCACACTCCACGCCCGGGCGCAATCGGCTTAGAGCAGTAAGGCAACGAGCGATGTTGGCTAATCGGACGATTGTAATTAGCTCGCTAATATTGTCCGAGAGCAAAGCGTGCGGATCGCGCGGATTGGTCCAGAGAGAGAGAGAGAGAGAGAGAGAGAGAGAAAGAGCGCGGGGGTTAGAGGGAGAGCTATGAGTTGGCTGAATCATTTGCGGTACGATACGGAAACGCGCACCCCGCGCGTTTGGTGATCGGCTTAGAGGGCTCGGAATGATCAGCCCAACCAATTAGAGCAAATTATCGGCCACCACGGCGCTTGTTCTCTTCTCGGACAGAAAAGATTCGGGAGATTCGTTTCCCTCGCTTTGACTGGCGCTCTTCTCGCCTTCTCTAGATTTTTTTCCGAGATACGAAAAATAATACTCTTCGGTATCTGCCGGTATCTCTCCAATTAATGATCGAGGATTCATTTTTTCCATTTCCGTTTTTTATTCGCAGCGAGTTTTAATCGCCTTTTTCAATCGACGTTTAATCGACGTCGTAAAACCGATTCGAGATACAATTACATTTCTTATCCCGGTCGATCCCGGGTACCAATTATTTCCAGTTTGTTCCACGCTTCTGTTCCCATACATTACGCCATACGTAATAAGATTCTTAATACAGGATATCCCTTGTTACCCTTGTCGTTCCTCGTCTTCCCGTCTTCGCGCGAACCACCCCGCGGGACTACCTCCCCGTTCCCCTCGGCGACTCTTCGCGGCCCGAAAATACACGCGGTTGTACAGGTTGTGAGGGGAGGGGAGGAAGGAGGGGGGAGGGTCTTCGTGCACCTAATTCGATACCGCGGCTGCCACCGCGGAGACAAACGAGACACTCCACGGCCGAGAGAGCGGCGAACTTTCTAATTCAATTTGGCAAGTTGCCAAGTTGCCGTGATTCCCACGATTCACCGTAGGGTCCCCATCACTTCCGGTTATGCCGCGAGGATCACCACCACCACCACCCCCCCCCCTCCCTCCTGAGTGCCGTGTCCTCGCCCGTGGCTAACGATCCCACGACCGGCGGCGGTTCCTTCCGTGATCGGTGCGCCCCGGTTGCAAATCTTCTTTGTACTGAAATAAATTGCCCCGACAAATGGCCGCGATACCACGTGGTAACGGAATCGTCGAACCATCGCGTGAGAAGCGAAAAAAAGAGAGAGAGAGAGAGAGAGAGAGAGAAAGAGAGCAAAAGAAATTGCTCCACATTGTTACGTGGAGCCCCACGTGGTTTCGACGCTACAATCGGACTGGCAGAACAAAAGGAGAGAGAATGACCCGTATTTCGCTGGCTTCCCCGTTTTTCTACGCAAAATTCGATCGAGTTGCATGCCTCTCGGGTTTTTAGGAATCTACGCACACGTAATTATTGGGCATCTTCACGGTTCTGTAATTTATAGATAATTCAGGAAGTAGACTTGAATCTTTACGCAAGAATTTTCTCTAGATTGTGAGAACTGGAACTCATCGAAATACTATTAATAATAATAAAATAAATAAAGAATAATACGTGATAAATAAGAAAAAATAAAAAAAAAAAAAAAACGAACGAAACAATTCGTCTTAAATAATAAAACAATTAATATTTATAAATTTTCTCTTAAATTCTCCGTACTGAAACAGATTTTGGCACTTTCTAATGCAGCTACCTATTGTAATTTCTCTATTTAACATTTAGTCACATTTTCTCGCGCTTCGCGACTTCTCGACGATCTTTCGTAATTTACATTAACTCTGGCTCCATGTAACTTTGAAATCATATATCCACATGGAAATAACGATTCTGTCAGACATGTATCTGAAAATAATTTTGTTGGGCTATTAATTATATAAAACGCTTAAGCATAATGATAATATTTTTTATATTCTAGGAACTTCAACACTCTAAATAATTATTTTAATGGTCTCAACAAATTATTTTGAAGATCTATAGTAAAATTTTTAAATACTCTAATAAAGTTGTTCTTTTCACGTACATTTTTAAATCTTATTTCTTTTTACTGCAAATTTATCATTATTTTATCATTGTCAAACAGTCTATTTATTAGAATTATTAGTTCTCATTTTTGATGAATGTTGTGTTGAAAATCTTATTTTCACATTTTCTTCTTTCAAAAAATTACTTGATGAAGAAATTATAAATGTATAATAACGTAGAATTAGATTAATGAACGCTATAATATAAATATAAATAAAGGTACATTACATAGATGCAAATATTATATTCTTACTTATCGCGATGTATTGCAAAAATCTCATAAGTTTTTTTACGATAAAAAATACAAATTAAAAATTAATTATTCATTTATTTCTTCAAAGTCAATCTTCCCTATTTCCGCAATATATATATATTTTTTTTAAAATGAAAAATGTTGAATTATACATGATTATACTTGATTCCATAAGTTTTAATACAATTCTCGCACTCGTTGTTCTCTTCACAGTACGTTTGATCTTCGATCTAATTTGCATTCGCATTCTTAATTAAATCATCCGCGAAATGCGTACCTCTCTCTCCCCCCCCCCCCCCTCTCTAATTTCGCTTCATCTCTTGGCGAAACCGCGATCGATGTATAATCCCTCTCGCCGTATTATCCCCGGAAGCTAATCCGATTTCGCGCGACCGCTTCGTGATCCGAGCAGACGAAGGACGGCTTTTATTTAGCTCTAATTCATAAGCTGCGCGCCCCATAAAATTACTTATACAGAACTCGGAACTTCATGGCCCACATTCGCCGCTGCTGAATATCCGCCTGTTTCGTCTCCTCGAATATCCCCCTTGCCCAACCCTCGCTATATATTCGTCGCATGCGGCCCGCATCGCCGCGGGTTGCACCGCAAAGTAACCCCGCAGGGAATTCCAGCGCACATCATTTCTCTCTCTCTCTCTCTCTCTCTCTCTCTCTCTCTCTCTCTCTCTCTCTCTCTCTTTTCTCCTTTTCTCCCGTCTTTCGGTTCTTTGTTTTAAAAGGAGAGTCCCTCGTTCCTTATGTAACATGATAAAGATCTCTTTCGCGTCGCTGCTACCGAATTGCATATACCGGGTGTCGCGAACAAAGCGCAACACTCTCTCTTTTCTCCTCTTCTCGCGATACTCACTGAAAAAGGTTCAATAATACGCACAGAAATCCGCACAGAAATTTAACAAGATTCTTCAAAGAAACAGACTTAAAGCGACTTAAAAAAAAAATCCTCTTTCTCCGATATACTCTTGAACGCGTGACTCGAGAGAATGATGTATAGCTGAATATGCCTCTCGGTGTGACGGCACTCTCGTATTCCGCAGGTGTTCCACAGCCAGCATTACGACTACGTAATTATCTGAGGAGAGGAGGGGATATATCGCCGCCGCTGATTAACGTGGCAGTGGCCGCGTAAACAGGGCTACTTACAATTGCGATTCAGGTGAGACAACTCCAGAGCCGCGCACTTGTAACGATGCCTGGACTCCAGCGTGGGTATCACGATACCAATCACCAGGTTCGAGTCCTTCTCGTGGTAGCACACCAGGGCGTCGCATTCCTTCCCATCTGCAATGCATAGTCAGTTTCGTGATTACGCGCTTCTTCCTTCAACATCAACCGAGCTGGGCCGAGCTAAATCGACCAAGAAGCCGATCGAACGAGAAGTCAAACCGAGAACAAAAGGCAAACGGGATCGCGAAAGTTGGTTTCGACTCTTGGGCAGATAAGAGGATTCTCAAGGTCTTTCCCTCTCAGTCAGAACTTTTCCTTAATTCTTCCAGATAATTTTCAGAGGAACCTTAAGCTGTTTTCAATTTGTATTCACGGGAGTCTTTTCTACTTGGTATTTGGGGGTTTTTTAAAAGTTTTTCGTCCGTGTGTGTGTGTGTGTGTGTGTGTGTGTGTGTGTGTGTGTGTGTGTGTGTGTGTGTGTCCAAGGGTTGAAACAGAGCTAAAGGATTATTTTTTGTAGAATATGAAACATTGGAATCTCTAGATCAGTGCCCCTTTGATTTCCAATCGATCTTGAAACTTATTTAACTCGATAGGATGTTTTTGGGATAAGTCTAGGTGTTGGGGGGAGCCAATCGGACAAACTTTGAGACAGATCGAATAGCTCGTTGGCGCGATAAGGGATGCGAACTGAGCGTCCCAAGAGGGAGATTCGCGATCTCTTATGAATATAAAACAGAAATTTGGCGCTCCTGCGCGAGCCGAGCGCGATCCGAGAACGAGTTTAAGTGAACGGATGATGGGGATGGGAGATAGAGGACGGGAGGAGGGACAGGGGAGAGGGGGGGGGGGGGGCGTAATAATTCGCGCATTATCGCTTCCGTTTACTCGAAATTTATTCCCGCGTAGTCGGGGCCGCGCGTAACCGTTCACTCGAGAAATAGATTAAATCGTTATCGTCCGCGGGCCATTATGCGCGCAAAATGTCCCATAGAGGTAAATAATGTGCGCCATAATGGCGACGGCGCTTATATGACGGGGCGCGAGAGCGAACGGCGGTTAAGGAAATCGGTTACGACGTCGCCCTTTAGACTTCGCCGTAATCCTGACGTTTATTTATCGGAGCGTACGTTCGCGAAATATAGGGAATATTCGAGGGAAGTGGGCAAACGGGATGGCCGCCATGACAATTGGAGCCATAAAGGCTCCAAGGATCGACAGCAAGTTTCGTTTTAATAATCGCAAAACCTCCATCAAGTGCTTTCATCGCATTAAGGCAAAATTAATGGAGAAATTTACACGATATTTACAAAATTACACCAGATTTCATTTCTCGCGCAACTCGTAAAATGCACTTTGAATATCTAAATTTAAAACGCACATATATAAATAAACGGGCAAATTCGCCCTCAATTTACGCCTTAAATATTCATCCGCTATCGGCGGATCAATACAATTTTTTCGTCGTCGTGAAATAATTCGATACATTCATTCATATTAATCATAGCGTGTTTCTTACAAATCACTTTCAAGACCACTTTTAGTTTCTTTTTCTCAGAATAAAATCTTATTCCTTTTCCTTTTTTATTTTTTAACATTACACGGACTTATTCAGTATATAATTCGTTGCGGAGAAAATATTTCATCGATCACTGTACTGAACTTCTCTGTATCAAATTATTCAAGAAAAAAAAAAAAATCTGCATCGACTCAATAAAAACGTCGAAAATGTCGAAATTAGAATATAAAAGTGATTTTATTTTCATTTAATACGAAAAATATGTAGAATGTCATCATTTAATGTATCTAAATGAGTTTTATTATTGAAAAATAATGGGGAAAGGAGATATTTAGCTTTTGTCCTTTTAAATTGCAAAATTCATAGTGCATCTGCCAATATTTAAATGCATATTCATTTACAAAAGGAGCATGTGAAACATTTCAAAATTCTGTCATAGTGAAATATTGCAGCAATAAAAGAGCAACATATCGCACATATGACTTTTTCAAATTCGTGAAAAATCCCATAATCTCTGGCATTTCAGTCTATTTTTTGAAAAAATTCGAATCCCATACACAAAAATTGAAATCCCATATGATATTTTTTCTTTTCAGATTAAATTTACAAAGTACAGTTTCGAAAGAGTTAGATTTTTTTTTTCGATAAATGCTCATCATTTCCGGCTGTTTCGTTATAAACAAAATAAAATACATAAAATTAATTAATTAAGAGAGACAATTAAAAATCTCGCATCTTTTATGAAATATAATATTTCTACTACAAATCGCATGAATTTTTACAATTATTCATGCAATCGTATATACTTGTTACAATTGATGAATTGGAAACGAGTCGGAACGACCAAAGGGATTCAAAGTTGTCGTTTTCTCTCTCTCTCTCTCTCTCTCCCCCTCCCTCCCTCCCTCTCTCTCTTGCGCGCGCGAAGGCCCGGCCGACGGAAATGTCGCGTTGTCGCGCTCGATTTCTCACGAGCGAACAAACGTCCCACGACATCGCCGCCTTATACGGGGCGACTCGGAGAGAGAAAATTACGACGATTACCAGCGGATTCTGGGAACGCGCGATGCGCGAGACGTCTCTCGCCCGTCTCGCTATTAGCGCGACCCGCAACCGCTCGTTTTCTCCGTCGGCCGACGGGATTCTCGGCACGACGTGACGGTATCATTTCTGTCGGACCGGCCGCTCCGCGGTCGGCCGGCTAATGATATCTCGTTGCATGGCTAATGCCGCAAATTGCCGGCCCCGCCGTAATTGGGCCCGACGCGACGCTGCAACTCGACGACGCGCTCCACTCCTCGTCGACTCGCGAGAGGCGGGGGAGGGGGAGGGGGGAGGGGAGACGTCGGGGGACTGGAATTGTCCCCGAAGATTTAGGTCGAAAACGATCAGTTCTTCGCCTCTAGCCTCCGACGTTTAATCAAAATTCTAGAGAAACGAAAACCGAAGGAACCATTTTGGAACGGGACAAAAACTCTCTGTGCCACCAGCGAGAGAAGCCTGGTGGCAAATTGGCAAAATTTGAAGAGACGAGAGGCATCGGCGCGTGGAATTTTTTTCGAAAACGAAGAATTTTAAAAACTCAATATGAAAGAAAACTTTCCTCCTCAAGCAAATTTTCTCCTTCTCGCAGAAGCAAACAACAGAGCGACAATAGGAACAATCAATATTTTACTATACGATAAAATTTGACGTATTTTTTTCCTGCGAATAAATACGTATTCAGATATTCGTAGGCGCGCGCGTTTTTAACATGAAAGGACTGAGAGAATGCTGGAATCTTTCCTATTTCCAGCATTTTTAATCGTGAGGCATGGTTAAACGCCGGTAATAATCCCACCGTAATTGTTAAACGCAATATGCAAAGAGAGAACCTCGATGTAACGAGTTACATCGTTTTACCGTTCATATTACAGCGTCTGAAATATTGAAGCGTCCGGGCAACCGGAGAGAGAGAGAGAGAGAGAGAGAGAGAGAGAGAGAGAGAGAGAGAGAGAGAGAGAGAGGGAGGGGGGAGGAGAGGAGACCGCGTAAAATCCTTTGAAAGTTCCTGCCCCCGGCGGAATTAGCGTTACTTAAGTAAATTGCGAGATGGCGGGAAGAATTAAAGTGCGATCGGTTAAGCGAGCAAAAAAAAAGAAGGAAGGAAAAAGGACGAGGGTGAAAAAAAAAAGGAAAAAGAAGGAAAGATGCAGCTCATTAAGCCTCAACTAAATCGAGGCTCCTATTTATGCGAGCTCTTCCTCCTGGAGAATGTTCTCGAGGAATAAAACGATGTCGCCGTCGTCTTTTGTGTCTGCGAAAATTCTACTTTCTCCTTCCATTTCCTCATCCTTTCTCCCTTGCTCTTAGAGGGATTAAAATTCGGCAGAACTTCCGACTTTCGGAAGACCTTTCTTGAGATTCCTCCCTTTCCTGCCTTTCTATTTTGTAAAATCTCCTCTTGTGTTTGCTTTCAGAAAAATCAGAATGCTTCAGAATCATGATCTTTGCACAATTCCACGAAACTTAAAATTCTAGGATTCCAAGATTATCACGAGAAACCAAGAGCTGTAACTTGATTTTCTTCAGAATCAAAATTTAAAATTTTTTCTCATCTCTCCAAACAAATTCTCTTATGAATTTTTCTCTTATGAAAATTTATTATTGCGATTTAATCCTTTTTCTTATTTCATTATCGCGAGAAATTATCCAGCTGTAAAACAAGAGCTACTGCGTTTTCTCACCTACAAGATCATCCCTCCTGTGTCCCGTGTGTTCATTTAAGATAAACAATATCATAAAAAATTCACCCCCTTTCAATTTGCAATACATAAGACTCACGGACGGTGCAGTTGGAGAAAAAAAGAGAATATAAACTGGAGGAATCTTAGAACGCAAATTACCAGGAGAGGATTCTCACGGGGATTTCTCTCGCGCCGTTATCAGCATATTATTTAAACAAATTGAGGCGACGACGAGACGGGAGCGGGAACGCGGGGAAGAAAGTCGGAAGGATCAAGGCGGGGGCGGGCAATAAAACGGGGAAAAAAAAAAAAACAAAGAAACGTTAAGAAACAACCATTTTAATTTTCCTACCGGAGTCTCGCGGGTACTTCCCGCGGTAATTAAGAGTCGCAATTAAGCCGACGAAAAAGCGTCACTGATAATTACCGCGACAGCAACACCCAGTCCTCCTCACCGCGAAATTTGTCGTCGCAAGAAGGAGGCGAGCCAGCAGCAAGAAGGATAAGGAGGACGAAGGATCTCCTTCGGCCCATCAGGATCTCCTTAGTCTCGGGATTAGGAAGGAATCCCCGGCGATCCATGCGACTTTGAATTTTATGTTAAGCCGTATCCTTGTCTCTTCGGGCAACGAGATTCCGCGACGTTTTAGGGGCCTTTAAATTAGGGAAGCCTGGGAAGGTGGAAGGCAGGGTCTTAGATCGAGAAAATTAAATTCTGTTCCTTGGTGCTTCCTTCCCGGGAGATTTTCGGAAATCTTATAATTGGAATTTAGGGTCCGCGAATTTTTTCATTCCGCGAAAATGTGAACTTTTTTATTTCCGGAAAAATTCCGCAAAATTAGTCCACATTTTTTTTTTTTGGAATATTTATTCTAAAAGTAAAAAGAGAAATTTTCGCGAAAGAGGCTCACTCCGGCTCGAGTTTAAGAAGTCGCACTGCCTTTGGCTTTACGAGATCCTCGAATTCTTGAGAAATACGGAAAGGAGTTCCTAGGATTTACAGATCTTCAAGGGTCGATTTTCAAATTTCTGCGGAATTCTAGGATATCCGCAACACGCAAGAGGGGAGGGAAGGGGAGGGGAGGGGAGGGGAGGGGGGGGAGAGGAGGGGGTTTCTTACTGCGACTGCCGAATGGCGGAGATCGCGCGGTGAAGTTATTTACGATTTCTGAGCTCACCGCTTTCCTCGAGGCGACCAAACTTGTCTCTGCAAAACAGTGCAAGTGGCAGCCAGCAACGCGCATAAAATGCGCCAGCTGATAGTAACAGAACCAGGACGAGGACCGCCAGCAAGAGAGACTTCCTCCAAGACCCGTTCGGAAGGCTCAATACGAATTGCGGCTCTGCGAATCAAAAAGAGTAAATCCGAAATTTTAATTTTATGAAAATTAATAAATACGAAAATATGTGATAATAAAGCGAAACTTGGTAGGCAATTATTCAACGAATAAAGCGAATAATAATAATAATAACGTGAATTTTAAACTTTACAATTTCCAAATCTAATTAAAATACTTAGTTGAGATTAATAAAACATTTAAAAACAGTAAATCAAAAATTCTTTCCAACTTGAGAAGCATATATTCTTAAATATATACAAACAAATTCTAAGCTATAGGGATAATTTTTAAAGTAAAATTAAAATTAAAATAAATAAGAAAGTTTTTCCAATTTTAGAAACATTTATTTCTAAATAAATAAATTCTAGCAGAGAAATGGTTTGCCTACAAAATGTTTTAATTTTAATAAAAGGCGCAAGAGATTTTTGTAAAGATAAAAAAAACTTTTCACTTTCACGTAAAATAATATCGGGTAACAACAATGGGGTGCTACAGCGTAAACATGCGTGATATTAAATTTGACGATAAATTAAATCCAATAAGTCCAATTTAAAAACAAGATTTTATCGTGGCATTGTATCACTTTGTTCACAAAATTAATTTGTCGTATAATAATTAAAAGTAATAAAGTAAATCGGCGGCGCGTGATTTGTTAGTCGGTCAATATATTTCTGACGATTATTAAAATGAATTCGACTGTTAGTTTTTATACACGAACAATAATGCATCCAGATTGAATTCGTTTTACGTCGTAATTAACAATCGTGGTCGGAAAATAACAAGTGGAATTATTTAATCCGTTGCTGAGTATTGTATTTCAAATCTGATTCATTTTAAAAAGCTTTTTGAGTTTTAAGAGCGATCAATAGTAATCAAATTAAAAAAAAAAAAAAAAAAAAAAAAAAAAAAAAAAAAAAAAAAGAGAGAGAGAGAGAGAAATAAAACCTTATCAATATTAGAGCAAAAACGCTCCTGTAAATAAAACGCCCAATCGTAAGTTGATCGAGTAAAAGTATCGAATTAATATCAACAATTAAGGAGCTCGAGAAGGTTATTTTATCCTTATTGAATTCCTATTTTCTCACAAGGTAGTAGATTTTATGTCTTGGGATAAGGAATATCTTCAACGACGGGATGGAATCTCGAAGAGATTTTCGACAGTTTTACTGACCTTGCCGGTATACGTGAGCCGCCAACGTGATCTCCTCGTCGACGCCATTGCTGACTTCGCATTTGTACTCGCCGTAATCCTCGAGAGTGACGTCCTCGATCTCTAAGTAGGAGCCGATTATTTGATCGTTCTCCCTGCAACAAACAAAAATAAGGGTAATTATCAAAAGCGTAATTCAATAACCGTACGCAAATTTAAAAGTTCAAACTAAGAAATTACAAGAATTGTATCTGTGGATTAAAGGTGATTTTATTTTATTTTGCATCTAAGTCATCCTTAATTAATCTCGATTGATTTGGATTGAAAAACTTTTTAAAGCTTCTTCGAATGCGAAAAACTTTCAGAACTTTTAAATTCATTTGCATATCTCTATAAGGGAACTTGTTACATCAAATTTTAATCTGAATGAAGATTCGATCGTATCGAAATTTTTCTTGAGAGAAATTTTTACCGCTTAAATACTTAAATCTTGCTGTTATTTAATCCAAGATGTATTTTTTTCCTTCTTACTAATATCTCATTTTAAAATCTTCGCACCTTGCTTTTGATGGCTTTATTCAGGCGAGACGTTACATTACTTTCTGTGTGCAATTGTATTGTATCCAAACGACAATCGTACAAATATAAATTCAAATGCAGAACAGGGCTTAACGGTAAGAATAGAAAGAGGTCAGAATAGGAATAAAGTTAAAATGAAAGTTTTCCCTAAAAGAGAGGATCGTCCACGAATCCCCGAGGACTCGTAATGGTCCGAAGATTCTTCCGAGAATCCATCCATGGATGTCTCTCCAGCGATCTATCAATCTACATCCGACAGGAAGAAATAGAGCAGGTGGAGCCTGCTGTTTTCAGAATTTAATAAAAAAAAAAAAAAATATCGTCGCGGACACCTCTGCAACATATGCGTGCGAGTGGAGCGCCAGCCATATACCCGACCGGTATATCTTTTCTTTTCCTCAAAGTTTTCTCTCCAGTTACAGTCCTCTCTCGGATATTGCGGCGCGAAAAAAAGGCGTGGCATTATCGCGCGTTTTTTTCCCTCCCCCTTCATCGCAATCTGGAATGCATTGAGGCGCGCGCGATCGCGTGCGTTCCGCGTCGCGGCGCCTTTTTTTCGGGGCGGTTGTCGACCATGTCGATCTCCCCCCCCCCCCCTCTCTCTCTCTCTCTCTCTCCTCTTCTCTCCCTTTCCCCCCCCCCTCTCCCCGCCTTTCTCGTGTAAAGAGAAAAAAATGACAAAGGGCGATTCGCGGGATGCAACGCGAGAACCGCGGAAGAGCCGGGGGGAGGGTGGGCAGAGGCGAGAGGGGGGGAGGGGGGTTCGCCATCAGCGCGGTTACACAATCGTTTAACGCACGGAACATTTCGCCGTGCTAATTTAATTACAAGTGCGGCCGGGGCCGGCGGCGCGCGCGACGACTTACCCGCACAATTAATTCCCACTCGCGTAATTTCATTCGTTCGGCGGCCCGTTCTCGCTCGCATCCCTCTCTCGTCGCAACAAAAGCGAAACGCGCGGACGCGACAAACAAATAAATTTCGGCGTTTCGGAACGGGCGAACGAAGAGAGTGCGAGGGTGGCGGCCGATTAAAATACGACGGAACACGTTCCGGGCAAAATGACGAAGAGGGAGAGGGGGGGAGAGAGAGAGAGAATTTATTAGCAATAAGGAGGAACGCTGTTCGCGAAAACAATTGGAAAACAATGTTGATTGAAGAATGAAAAACGAACAAACAAGGATGTTGACGATTGGAAATAATAAACAGATTTATTATTTTTGAAAATTAACTAATTAACTAATTGACTATATTAGATAATGTCGATACGACAAATTCGAATTTACTTAGTCTTTGTCAAAAGTCTTTGTCGTAAGATCGAGAAAGAAAAAAATAATAAGAAAATGTAAGACACGCATTACGGATCAAAACGAATTAGAATATAATAAAAACAAATTAAAATTGATAAAAACCGATTTAACAAATGTTAAACTGGTGGGAAATCAAACGATAAAAAAATAATAAAATTGCACAAAGAATGATTGTTATTTTGAATAAAAAATAAAACGTGTAATGTAGTTTTATGTATTTTGCACTTTTTAGAAAACTGATTCCATTAGTTAAAACAATCATCGTAAAAAAAAAAAAAAAAAAAAAAACTAAATAATAAGTACTGATATTAAATATTCAATGCGTCTATGGATAAAACAACAATAAAATTTGAAAAAATGATGTTGATTGATGAAATTACGGAAATTAAAGGAGAATACAGATACAATTTGGGGAAACGGCTGATTGCTATCGATTATCGCGTCAACCTAATTAATTAGAATTAATTAGATTTATTAATCGATAATTTCAAAATGTGAAACTGTTAAAATTAAAATAAATTAGCACACTACTAATCATATTTGATTCTTATTAACGTTTATTAATTCCTAACTGAGAGCTGCGAGAGATGGTTCAATATTTCAAAATATTGACTCTCGCCATTCACCATCGTCATTTTTTCGCGGAATACAGAATACATTCGACATTATTTTTTCGCGATCCCGACGAGAATCGTCGTGCGCCGAAAAGCCTCGAGCGCATCACGCGCAATGGACACTTCGGTGTGCGTCGTGTATTAATTAAAACTCGATTCCCACTCGATTTCGGCCAAGTCGCCCGATAGGGGGGGGAGGGGGGGGGGGGAGGAGGGCCAAAAATTTGGGCAATTTCTCATCCCTTTTCGTCGACCATGCGGCCATTTCGTTCGTTTCACGGCGGCATTCGGCAGAATGCCGAAAGGGCACGTTCTCGCTCGTGTCCGACGTGTTCATGCGCTCGCGATGACATTTATGAGGATCGCGCGCGCATCGATCGCCTTCTCCGCAATTTGCCAGACGCGCTTTACCGGATAAATCGCGTGTCCCGCGATACCCGCAACGTGGCACAATCGATAGCATCGGGGCGAGCCGAGGCGATCCGTTGGGCGTTCCGTTGGGATCCAATGTTCACCAAATCGACACATTTACACGCACGCACGACGAACGCAATTTCGCGTCGAGTCTCAAAGAGAGACCCCGCAAAAATGTACCCCGTTTTTTTGTTCCGTGATTTTTAAAACACAATTGTATGTGCCAAATCTCTGACAAGACATCAATCGCAAAAAATAAGTTTAAGTTGAGTCGAGTATTAGTTAAAAGATATTGGGACAAAAGTAATCAAAGTTCATTAAAGTATCAGTCGCTTCGAAGAATGAATTTTTATGTCTGTCCGAAAATTTAAAACTTCGTACCCGGAAGTCTTGCTGGCTGCTGATAACGAATTTAAAATTAGATTTTCGAAATTCAAATAAAATGACCGATTCGATATGATGGATTATATATTTTAAAAAATTTTAATTTGAAAAATATTTAGGGGTTTCTTGGGTCGTTGATTACAAATCTGATTATCCTCAGAAAAAAATGGTTGATCCAATATAGTGAACAAAAATTAAAGAATGTTTTTTATCTTTATGGAGATCAGAACTCGATTTATTAAAAGTAATTTGCTGACGAAATAATTTTTATAAAATACTATTTCACAATAATTATTAGTATTTTATAAAAATTATGTAATTATTTAAAAATTCAGTTCAATTTAATTATAAAACCTAATTTATAAAACATCATTTGGCACATAATTCAGTTCCAAAATCACGGGGGGGGGGGAGGAGGGTTTCTAAAAAAACGGGCTAAAAAAATTAATCGCTAATTTTTGATCACTCTTTACGCGCAAAGTTTCGAAAAAAAATTCGTGACGGAAAGAAAGACGGAAGGGAATTTCGCGGGACTTTCGAACCAGTCGCGGGTCCCCAAACTATTTCGATCGTCAACACGTGGGTGATTCAGAATCAGTTGTAATTTAAAGCGAATAGGAGGACGGAGCTGCGGGGAAGCTACAGGGAGGAGCTGCGTTTATCCGTTCCAGGTATTGTGGCGGCTTTTTATTCGATTAAAGCGCTGCGGGTAACACGGGCGATCCGATTTCTACGAACGCTCTATAAATTCCGGTCCGTTAAGTTGATTAAAACTATTCCAATTGATGGCATCATACGTCGAACTACCGTGGCCTTTCCCGCGAACCCTCGATGCTGATTGATCGATCGAATCGAGACACTGCATATCCGGGGAAAAAAAAAAAAAAAAAAAACAACGTGTAACATCGAAATGTAGATTCAAATAAAAAGTCCATTCACTATCTTTTAATAATTCAAGATTTTAATGTAAGAAAATATCTAATCTAATTCAAATTTGTTTATATAAATATGTCAAAACATTAGCAAAAAAGCATTAGTAAAAATGTTGTAGACTCTTCTAGTATTTCTTTTTTTTTTAAGTATCTGTGAAAGAATTGAGCGCCATTCTGCAAACAGTTTAACTTTTAAATTTGTATTAATTCTTAGAGAGAAACGGCATATTGCAATATTAATATCAACAATAGAACTAAACAGTATATTTAAAATATACATTTTGTTTAAAAATTATTGATTTAACATACATATTTGATTATTTTTATATTTTTCTATATATTTAAATTATTCCACACTTATACACTAATAACTCTAAATTTTCTTATAGATTATTATTAGATTATTATTTTTTTTTCTTTTTAATAAGAATGTTGGTTGGAGGGGATATTTACAGTTAGAAATTTTTGTCAGCCATTAAAAAAATGTTAATTACGAATATTTTCTCTTATGAAAATGTTGAAGATCATATTATTTTATCTAACTTCTTTGTAATCCAAATCTATTTAATGTACCAAACAATGTAAATATAAGAAACATGTATATGTTTTTATATTTCGTTAACCTTTTATTGCTATTATATAGCAATAACACATTTTTAAGATCGTTGTCAGAAACAAAAGACGTGTATTATCGTTAATGTCAGCGATCAGTAACGAATCGGCAATTAAAAAATATGCGAAAGATTCTGAATCACTTTTCAATCCGTTTCTCGTTATCGAGAAATCAAATGACGTTTTTACGTAGAGCGATTTGTTTCACATTTCAGATTTTTAATTGAGATAAAAATTATAAATGGTAAAATCCACTCATTACACAAGAAAACTATAAATAAAATAGAACTAAAGCAACAATATATAAAAAAATTAATAACGCTATACATTTCCCTTTACAAATTCCTTAATGGCAAACTAACTTTTAATAATAATAAAAATACTATTTATAATAATAATAATAATAATTGTTTATGACGCACGGCGTAATGTAATAATTAACATATATTTTGACATCTAAACATGTCAAAAATAATTAAGTGACAAATCACGTAGAATAATGTATGAAATAATTATTGTTGATAATTGTTTGCCGCAATAATAATCCTCCTATCGCTTCTCTTATTCTCCGCGCAACTATGCATTTGCTCGCTACGCAGTTGTAACGTCGCATGTGCAGAGTTTCCCTCGTCGAGCGATCACCTCGCCCGCAATTAACGGACAATTGCCGGCGCAATTGTCGCAATGACTGTTCGATGTGGGGGCATCGAAGAGAAGTGACATTTTTACTTATAGAAAATTGCACGACGCGCTCGCAGCTCGGCGACGCGATGTCGAGAACAGACAGCGAATTGGGGAGGGGGGAGGGGGGGAAGGGAGTTCGATCCCCGTTCAATTTTAACGCCCCGCTCATCCCCAACATAACCGTTTCCGTCCCATCGCGCGTTTATCCGACTGTCATTCCCCCCCCCCCCCCCCGAACGCCCGATTCGCCGAAGATCGGCCGCGTATGGAGAACTCTATTTATCTTTTTCCGTCTGCCCCGTCTCTCTCGCTCGCGTCAATATATATATATATATATATATATATCTCCGCATGCGTTCGTCGTAAATGCATCTCGGACGTAATCGTAATACAATTGCGATAGCGAATTAAATTGAATAGCGGCTGCTTCCCGGAATAAGGGTACACATGTCGCGCGAAGTTCGCAAACGCAGCGCCGTGCCGCGCCCCGCTTTAACGGGGGGGGAGGGGGGAGGGGGGCGAGAGGGAGGACGATAAATAAAAAATGAAGCGGCGCGCCGAGGGATCGTCACGTGGGAAGCACGTGCGACTTGCGCGGACTCGAGGCGCGAAAGTAAATTGGCCGCCGGTACGCGACACGCGTCGCGTGACGAATTAGCAGTTAGTCCACGGGAGCGATTATTCACGAGAGCGCCGGGTATATAGCCCGGCACGCGACGATATTTCCGCGATTAACGGCAGCGCTTAAATCCCATAAGCGCCCGACGCCCCGACGCTCTCAGGGGCGTGAGAAGGGCGTGCGCGCGGGGGGAGGGGGGGGGAGGGCGGCGCGCGCCGATAAACGCGCCGCTAATTCAATTCGCGATCGCGACCGTAAAACGGATCGATCGTCCAAACGACGACGACGGAAACGAGCCGTGAATTGGCCTCGAAACGTCGGCGCGGATTAACGCGACGTGTTTTATTAGGCGCGACGAGACTCGCGCGGATTTTAACGATGGGATTCCGATGTGTCTCTTCGAGGAAAGTTGGCGATAAGGATTCATTCCTTAAAGGCATCGAGACGTCGATCGAGAAGTTAAAATGATGTTTATGTTTAGCGAGATCATTTGCCAGGATTCAAGGATGTTTTGATTATACGATATAGCGGAGAGAGAAAGCTGTCGAAATTTAGAAAGAACTCATTTCTTATATTTGTATCGTTTGGAGTTTATCAAATAAATGGATTTGGATTATGGAAACATTTTGTATGTAAACAAAATGTAATTTTTAAGCATTTTCATAAAAAATATATTTGTAATTAATATTTTTCCTATTGGATGAAACGACAACTTTTCATTGAGTATGTCCACCTGAAATTACAAAAAATAAAAAAAAAAAATAATTTGTGGGAAAATTTTAAGCTTCGTTAAATATCAAATAATTTAAACATACATGAAAATAATCATTTATTGTATCAAATTAATAATTTTAAAACGAGATATATGTTAAATATACTAATTATTTACAGTAACTAATTATTTACAGCTTATATAATAAAATTTAAAAATCATTGCAAATTTGGAAATTAAATAATTTGTAAATTATTCAGAAAATTATGCTCAGCTTTAATCCAGATAAAAAGTAATAATATAGAAAAATAATAGAAAAATCTACGATGTCATATTTTTGCCAATGTTTTGATGTATAAGACACTTCTTAATTTAATTTTTGACGTTAGTAAAACAACGCTGGGAAAACAATTAGATGTTTAGTTCTTTCTTTAATAAACTTAATTTAATTTTCTTATCTTGTTCGCTTTCTTATTTTCAACTTCTTCATCGTTATCTTTAACGAAATCGTAGTCTAAGGTGATTTAATCTAACAGAGAGAGAGAGAAAGAGAGAGAGAGAGAGAGAGAGAGAGAGAGAGAGAGAGAGAGAGACAAAGATTCAACGTACGAATTTACGAAACTAAATCAAGTTTTTCTTTTCTTTTTCTTTCCGGTAATTAAATCATCGGATTCGCCGTAAATCCATTCGCCCTCCGATGGTCGTGATTTTTTTTCACTACGTGTTCAGAAATCACCGTTGCGATTGTGCTATTCTTTCCCCGAAATAACGTATCGCAAGTTAATACCTATCTCGTTTCTCGTCATTCTCGCGTTTTTTGCCTCTTTCGCCCTTTTCTGACCCTATTTCAGCCATTAACGCGTCGAATCTCGCGCTGCTTGCGAGCTTTTTTTATCCCCTCCCCCCCCTCCCCCGCCCCTCGGGACGGATTACGTGGCGCTTTCGCTGGCGAGCAATCGATAATCTCATCCTATTGAAGAGAAAAATAGTTTCGTTCGACGAGCGTAATCTACGAGCCGCGGCGGGATGGGAAGGAACTGGCAGGGAGAGGGAATGGAAATAGCAACGATACGAAACGAATTCCAACCACCAGAAGGGTTATATGAATAATTTGTATCCCCGAAAGATAGATATCCGAGATTTGCGTCAAAAATTAAATCTCGAAATTGTTTTCAAGCAAATTATAAATTTTAATAGGAAATTTAATTTTTAATTCTTGATAGATTCCTAATTAGATGTTTTCGTTTTCAATAACAAATATAATTTAGGAAAGATATATATATTTCTACATTTTTTTTCTACTAATTTAGAAATAAAATATATATTTTACCTTATGCGATCTTTTTTAAGTACCCTCCCGGAGAGAAAAATCTAAAGATAAAAGTAATAAACTGAAATTTTAATAACTACATATGAATTCGATCCCAAAATTAACTCTTTTTTAATTTAATCTTAAGTTTTAAGTAGAAAATAGATTCATAAAATTCAAAAAAAATTCAAAAAAATGTATGTACGCGTATTATTTTTATCTTTATAACTTTTGTAAATATGGAAATATTGAATGTTTGCTCATCGGTGGTTTCGTTTATTCTCTGGCTTTGCCTGATCCCTATCTCAATCCCATCGCTACTCAAACCAGCGGTTTCGTCGCACGTGCTTTATTTCGCTTGTCCTCGTTTCCTCCTTTTTTATTTCACGGGGGAACCGGCATTAAGCCCATTGTCGAGTTCGATGTACGTTGGCAGAGTTTTAATTAAACTCTCGGACGACCGGCGTGCGTTGCCTGCCTCCCTCTCGCCGGGACCGGTGTTCGACGTCTTGATTAATTAAATACTCTAGCGACCACGCGCAGCTCCGAATGCCTTATCATTGACAGACGTATCAATGGTGCAGGTATCGATATAATGAAGTTGCACAGCACGAAAATTCAAGGGGGCTGCAAACGGAAATTAAAGAGATGAGGGCATAAAAATGCTCTTGTCGCTGAAACGTTGTCGAAGAATATTGCAATATTGGGTCTCTCTCTCTCTCTCTCTTTACCTTTTATCTTTATGATTTTATTATTCATCATTATGTATATATATCATCGCTCTATCATCATTATTATTCCCTGTCAGTTTCATCAAGTCCGGGTCCGGAGAGCCTACTCCAGTGAATAAGTCATCTTAGATTCGCGTTTAATAAAAGAGATGGAGATTACACGCGTTACACAAAGCTCCCACGCGGCGCTTTATAACGCGTAATCTCCATTTTCCATGGTGGAAAAATAAGCTCGCTCGGAAAAATAAGCTCTCCATTTTTTCGCAATAATCTCCGCCCGTTTGTACCACGTCCCTCTTTACGTCGCGTCGCGTCGCGTCGCGTCGCGCCGAGGTGCGGGTGTTCCACCCCGGAATCGATTTCGGAATAAATAAACTTATTCCATCAATCTACTCTAAAAAGGGATCCCGGGCTCTCCCCATCCCTCTCTCCCTGGCTCTTCCCCTGGTCCCTTTCGCAAAGCTCAGGAGACGGATGGATAGACGGCGATAGACCGAATTGCCGGCTGCCGCGAGTAGATATCGGCCGAAATCGACGGCCACTCGCTCCCATAAATCTTGTCTTATCCCGGCCCGGGGTAGATAGAGATGAATTACTCCCGGTCCCGGCGTGGCGCGCGACGCGCGACGCGCCCCTCTCTATTAACGCAGATTGCATTCGAATGCAAATCGGAATGCGGATTACTTGGCCGCCGACGTGCGACGCGAGCCGGACGCGAGTTCGTACGTGCAACAATTGCTCGCGATTATTAACGCGCGAATCGCGCGAGTCTTGCAACGCGTTGTGCGAAAACGCGTTGCGCGAATTTCTCCCTTCTCCCTCCCTCCCCCCCTTCCTCTTTCTTTCCTCTTCCCCTCACTACCCCCTTTTTCTCTCTCTCTCTCTCTCTCTCGCGCGCGCGCGCACGCGCGCACACACATACACACATTGCACACACGCTGCGATGTTAAATAAATAAAGTTCCAAAGAGTGCGTGATCACGTAATAGCGATGCAACGATATTCCATATCGTGTATGGTGTAACAATTAAATATATTTCCGCGCAAGGGTATCTAGTTTTATCAATAGATACGCGAAGTGTGTGTGTGTGTGTGTGTGTGTGTGTGTGTGTGTGTGTGTGTGTGTGTGTGTGTGTGTGTGAATCTGTGTGAATGTGTGACGAGATTCGCTATTTCGTACGAATCACCGGAAGTCACCCGTTCCGCGCGATGCGTGACGTCACTCGTCGGCGCTTCGAGTTCATTAAAATTCGTCGAGGGCGATTCGCGAGAGGTAATCTCGCTTCGAGAATTGAATTAAAACGGTCTTCCCGACAACAATCGACCTTGAAGCGATTATTAGGTCGGCGCACACGCTGATAATTTGTTCCCGGCAATTATTCCGCTCTTGTTATCAAACGGCGGCGACCAATCAACCGATGATTACGGACGTCATCGCGTGTCTCACGTTTCGCCGGGAATAATTCGCCGTCGCATTATTATTCATGTCTTTCCCGCAGGATCACGGCACATTTAGGATATTTAATCTCGCCGTACATGGGATATCGCGAGAATTATATACGATTATCAATAATGAGGACGGATTTTTCTAATTTACGCTGTCAAAATATGTTAATGACTCAAAATCAAAATTGACTCACTCTGATTTACGTTTCACTTCTTCTTAATACGCAATTTTATGATTTTGCGAATCTCAAAATCCAATTTTCTTGAAGGACCTTTTCTTGTAAAAGTCAAAAGAATTTAATAATAATTTGTTATATTTGTTGTTTAATAATACGTTAAATATAACGATTATACAAAATATTTCAAAAGTGGAGATCAATCGCTTGGAAAGTGATTGGGAATCCAAAATCAAGAAAAAAAAAGTTGGTATAAACATAGATCTAAAAGTAAGTGATTTTTCAGTGAGTTATTGCCATTTTTATGTCGAAATTTCAAATCGCTTTGCTTTTGAAATTTTTTATTAAAAGGAAAAGAAGAGATAGTTTTTATGCATTTTGTAACATAATTAAAGTTAAATAAAAGCAGCACCCGCAACTTTTATTTGACTTTAATTATGTTATAAAATTCATCTCTTTTTCCAATTTTGAAAAAAATTCGAAAGCAATTTCAAATTTCAATGTAAAAATGGTGATAACTCGGAAATAACGCATTTTCGGATCTATGTCCACATCAATTTTTTTCTCGTATTTCCCTTTGGGGTCCCTAATTCATCTTCCAATCTCATTGATCTCGACTTACGAAACACCCTGCGTAACATTTCTGCATATTATTATTTTCAATCAGTCGAAACTTGTTTAGAAATTTCATTTAAGGAAATTTTTCTGAAATTGTATCTCTGTATTCAAATCAACTTTAACCTTAACCTACCCCTTTCACTTCTTCTAACGTATAAAACATTACAAGCCTCGTCACCATTCTGCGTTATTATTACTTATTGAATATCACTTATGGTTTAATTTGGAAGCCCCCTTTCGTCTCCTCATCAGAATTCAATGGAGGACTCGCCCGATTTACGATCGGCTGCCGATCGAATCTCCCTCTTCATCGAGCGACCCGATCGCGAGACCTCCTCCCTGATAAATAAGGATCATCCCGGCGGTTCGCGTGATGAAGTAGATAGGACAAGTTTGGCAGCAGCTACAAATTTCTGGGGTGCTGTGCAGCCCATAGCGGTATCTCGAGCGCGAGGCCCATAAACTCGCGCCATTAATCATTTCCCCGGGGTGGAGTGCATATTACTACCGAGGAGTTTCTTAACCGATCGGTCGGTGATGAGTTATCGATATTACGTGCGACTCCTACCAACAACCGGCACCGGGTTAGCAGAGACGAGCGGGGGGGGGGGGGCTTTATGACCGAAATTTGTAACGGGGTGTCCCGAGAAAACGTACGGCACTCTGTTCCCGGGAAACGGGGGCTGCTGCGCGGGGGATACGCGACTGTTGACGCTGATACGAGCGCGAGATGAAAACCAAATAATTACTTTCTCCAGCGACGAGCACGAGATCGTATGTATATATAAGGAGAGATATAAGGGAGATGGAGGAATCTCCTGATAGCCTGATAAAAATATCGGGGGAAAATCCGAAATTTTTATCTCTGCTGAAGATTCGTCTCTTCACGAGAAGCGTCTCGAAGCGCCTCGTTTAGCGCCATCTTGCTTTTGGAAATCTACAACGTCGCGCACGCGTATTTTTTATTTATATTTAGATTTTTTTTTATATTTAGATTTTTTTATTTATATTTTAGATTTTTTATTAATTTACAATTTACTCGACTTGTATTTGTTACTAGATTATTTGAGATTATTTTTAATTATTATTCCAATTAGATTTATATATCAGTATATTTTTTTTTTATTTATAGATATTATTTAAATAAGATTATTTCTAGTTTGTTATTAGAATGTATTTTATTCATCTTCACGTTCTTGTGTCTTTCTCCTTTCTCAAAATTTCTCGATCTTACTACATTATCTTCTTACCTAGAAAATTTAAGAATTGTAAATCATATTAATTAAATTAATCTCTCTTTCGAATAATTAATCGTATAAGTGAAAAGATTGTAACTGCAGACCCTGACCTTAAATTAAATGTCAGCTACAATTAAAAGATTTTAGCAACATTGTGATCGGAACCATTGAAAACTTGAAACGACTGGCTCGGTCTGTCGTTTCTTTTTCAACAATCACTCTCGATCCATGTCGCAGGAATAACTTAAGGTTGGATTTTGCAATTTCTTCTGAAAGTGCCGTTTTCAGAAGAGGTTTATCGTTATCGGCGAGAGAACAGCATTGCAGAGCTGTTGCTTGCCGAGCCGCGAAAAAGCCGATCGTCCAGCCATGAAACGCGATTTCGTCGCTCCGACGCACAGTGCATCCCCTTCGATGAAATTCTGACAAAAAATACTTATCGGTTTCCTATCGAGTTCCCGTTCTGTATTATGGTTCGTAGAGAGAGAGAGAGAGATGTGGTAAAAATAAACTTTACGAATATCCACATACCCGAATATCAAAATCTGAATTTAAAGAACGAAATGAATTTCCCGCGAATTTCTGCAAGTTTTTATAAAATAGGATCAGTCTCGTGCTTTTGTATTTCCGTACTCGAGTAATAAATATAAATGTAAATATAACATATATATAAAACATATATATAAAACATATAACATATAATGTGAACTAAACATGCGTATATATTTCGTTATAAAAAAATACACACACACACACACACACACACACACACACACACACACACACACACACACGCACGCACACACACATTTATATATATATATATATATAAAATATATAACACATAAAAATATATAAGTGAACAAAGATGAAATAAAAATATAAATAAAAATGCACAACTTTCTTTAACCGTTATATAATAAGTATGCTATCATCCCATATGCTTTTTCCCATACATTTATTTAATGTCGAGACCGAGATAATTCCACAATATCGAGAAAATCGGTGAAAACTTCCTCCGATGACATAAATTCCTCCATGGAGGAAATGTATAAATTTCCAAGATGTCACGTGGCGGTTAATTCGATAAATTAAATCACAGGTGAGATTAACAGTGAATTTAATCATCAGACGTGTACTGTGTAAGTGCCACGTCTTGTTATCGAAATCGCCATCAATAATCCAACAGCGGTTCATTGGCCAACAATAGTCCGCGATGCGATTAATATCAATTTACGCGGAACTTATCGTATTTGCCGAGTTTTCGGTACGAAACGGAACATATATATATTTTCCGATAGGATGCCGTCCTGATTTACTTGAAAATACGTAATAATAATGTTTATTTGAAAATATCATCTTGTTATCGAGACGCTATCCTCGTATGTCGTAGCGTATCAATTTATTATTTATAAAACGTGCTTTAGCGTATACCGATCGAGTTTATCATCACATCGCGAAGAAAATACATTTTCCGAAAGTATCTGTTTTATTTAAAAATATGAAAAAGAAGAATTGCAATGAATCAATATGCACACATGAGAATACATTTATGTAAGAACCTATTTATTAAAATTTTATAAAATTTATATATAAATAAATTCTTTCAGAATGCAAATTTACTCTTGATTAAAGAAAACTAACTAAATTATTTCGTTAAAAGAAATCTTAGTAAAATAAAAGAAATAAATTTAAAAAATACAGCGATATAAAAAGATGTATAAAAAAATATTGATTTCGAGTTAATATAAACAGAAAATAACTTTTAAGAAATTTCGAATTTAAAGTGTCAAAAGATGATAACTCAGATGAAAAGTTGGAAAAATATACAGATTTCATGCAAAAAGTATCGATTATCCTTTAAAAAAGGTTGCGATATCTTCAATCATAATACCAATTAAAGTAATATTTGTAAAAGAGCTCGAACATTTTTGTTCGATTTAATAATAGCGTTCCGTTGAATATGCATTCCACAATTGCACACAAATACAAAATCGCACACTCTCTAAAATACACCATGCGTTCACCTTGTGGAAAAAAAAAAAAAAAAACAAATAGTAGTTCTGTGAACAAAAGCAAACTGCCTATTCAATGAGAAGAGAAAGGTGTCCAGATTTCCACGTTTTTCGTCAAAATTTTCGCGGGCAATCACCTCGTCGAATTTTTCAATCTTTCCCGGTGAGCTCGAATCAACGAATATCTCGATTTACGTACCGGATGTCTCAGAAAAAACGATCGTTCTTTCGGTCGTTCGAGAAATAACCAAAAACCGAGTCGAGAATATATTTTAATAATTCCAAATTAAAAATAATAAATATATTTCGTAAGTACAAATAGCTTTCTATTTCACAAGATAAAATTACTTTTTCTATGTTAAGTTAAATTTTATTTTTTTTATTTTTTTGATTATTATTTATATCAAATCAATCGTCAGGCAAGAACTCTTGTTCCCGCGCGATTGCATCCTCGTCTCGGGCAAAATTTAATTCCGATAAATCACGCGTCAGGTAATCGAAAATCAAAGGAAGTGTCCCCGAGATGCCTCGGTAAGATTCGCCTCAAAATTCAATCTTGCAGGCGACCCGCTGCAAGTGTCTCGGGACACCCCGTATACCATCCAACGTTCCTCCGCGACGATTCGGCAAATTTTTCAGACGCCACATCTCGCGAATGCAGACGGCACTTACGCTCATAAGGTTTCATTATGTGGCGCTCTTTCGCCGACGCGAACACATACGACTGCCTTTCCGACCTTTCGAGAGATCGATGTCGCGCCAGACGACATTTCTCGGACTTTTCACCACGTAACCATCCCGTGCTTTCCTCTTTCTCCCTGAGAACTCTTCCTCTCCCTCTCACTTTGCAAGCATGAGTAACAGCGTTGGAAGTGCGTCAGCAGTTTTCTTCCCACCGTTGAAGAATTGCGTGATCGAAGCGAAGTGAGTTGGAAAACCATTCGGACTCGTTTCCCGTGATTTCGCAAAAAAAAAATTGCAAAAAGCCATGCGGGATTGTCTCGTAAAAATAACGTACCGAATGTCTATTTTAAGAGACCGAAAAAGTGAATATTTTTTGAAAGAAAAAGATCTCTCCAAATATTTTATTTCCTTACTTTACTTTACTGCACTGAAAGAACATCTAATTTTTACTTGCTTAAAATTATTTTTCCTTTACTTCTTCAAATATTTTTTTTTTATTAATATCTTATTTATATTTAAAGTAATTATTATTAGATTATTTCCATCGATCTTCTTTGGAATCTGAAAAATCTTATCAGGAAGGATAATTCTCCTGTGTACAACAAATTATATTTTTCTTTTGTATTATTTAATAAATTTTATGTAAAAATCTTTTTTTTATTCGCTTTAAAAATTTATTTTTTTTATAAAATCTAATTTGAGTTTAAAATTGTATTGATTATAAGATGAAAATTATGATAAGTTAATAAAATGTATTCAAAAAATAGATTTTAAGCATATGATTATATCCTAAGTTTCAATTTGATTTACTAAAAGTTATGGTAATTATAAATTATTATAATTTCTTATAAATATTCATAAAAAATTAGAAGTGATTAAAAGTGATGAGTAGTTTTTAAATCATTTTAAATTAAAATTTTTAAAAACAATTCAAAAAAATATTTATGTATGATAAGGTAGTCAATACAACAGTATTTTAACTCGTTTAAATCATGTGAAAATTCGAAATATCCTTCGACCCTAATCTGTTCTTTAAAGACAAATGGTCAAGATCATAATTTAAGCCGTACGTATAAAATCTTATTCGATGTCAGAAAGAGTCGCCGATTGTCGGACGAATTACGCAGCATCATCTTGTCGGATTCACATTCGTCATTTAAGTCGACTGCATTATTCTTTCGTCGCATCGCATATCCGTCCCCTTGCCCCCTCACTCTCCCCCTACTCACAAAATCGCAGAGTCGTTCGCAAACATGCCGATCGCCATTACCTGGTAACCCTTGCGCTGGTAAGACAACTCAGCCAACCACTTAAAAATGGCGGCGCGCCATCCGGCGCGGCCCACGAAAAAGGAGCGATCAAAAGGAAAGGCGGGAGGGAACGTGAGGGAAGGGACATGAGGGTATCATTAGAGTAATGACGGACCTCGAGAAGAGACCGCAGAAACAGACGAGAAGATATCCGTGAGTTTCTTGCCTCGCGCGAACTCTGTTCGCTTCGTTGTTTTCGCTACCGTCGCCGCCGCCGCCGCCGCCGCCGCCGCCACCGTCGCCATCGTCGTCGTCATTGTCGTTGCAGGAATGGATCGCTCGGGGTGAAATGTTAGAAATGACTTGGAGGAGCGTACTTACGCTACTTGTTGACGTTATTATGCATGCGTCAACAGACACGCACCGTGATGTTACCGCGCGATGCGAGAGGGATAGCGGCGACTTTAATTAAATTTACTCGGGATTAAATCCAAAGGGTGATCGTTCCCACATTGCTGTGAATCATAGATCGGGAAGTTTTGAGTTTTCAATGTTCAAGTATTTTTTTTCCACAAGAGCGAAAAACACAATTCGATTCCACAATTCGAATGATAAAAAAAGGGGTGATTTGTCGGGAGCAAATCAAGGGGAGTTCTGCTTGAAAACGTAACAATAATGGCGTCACGAAACAGACAGTCATGCAATCCGGGCCTGATGCCCCGATGCGAAGAATCACGAGAGCTCGTGCCCGTCCCCCCGCGACGCGAAATAATCCGTTTCACCATTTCTCTTTCCCTCTCTCGTCTACCCGCACTCCCCTCTCTCTTTCTCAATCGAGGCCTCACCTGGCCGCGGAGTTTGTTCCGCTGTTATTACGTGTATAATGCGCGGCGCAGTGGGACTTTGCAAAAAAAGGTTAATCGACGGACTCCGGAGGCGTGGCGCGGTCGAGGGGTCCCCGCTGTCGTCGGCGGGGCCCGGCGGGGCCTGACGGGGCCCGCCGGGGCCCGACGGCGCGGCGGGGCGAAAACGCTTTCGCGGAACAGACCGATCGGCGGGATGTCAATTGAAACGACGGGAACTCGGCGATTTACTTTCCTTCGTCTTTTTTTACAACTCACTCCCTCCACCCCTCTTACTGCCGAAGGAAGCTGGATCTCCTTTCAACACGCGCGTCGTTCGCTCGTCAAATTTCACGTTCTCGACATCGAATCGCACGAGGGAAACTTTCCAATTGCGAAACGCTCATAAGTAGATGTTTCATTAAATTCTCGAAATACATTTGACTTTTCATTATCCTCTTCGAAAAACTAATTGTATTCTCTTTTCGTTACTCTACTTCATGACTTTTTTGATAGGCTATCAGAACTCAGAGCTCGACTTTCAAGAATATTCATAATAGATGCACATCGAATATCGAGTATTGCAATTTTTGCTTCCAAACTTAGGCAGAAACTTCTTCTACAAATTGTCAAATCATTTATTCACAGACTTCATCGATCGTTCTACTTTTTTTAACAACAACCAAATGGAATATCCAAATAATCGGACTTAAACAAAAAAAAATATTCGCTACTCAATATTTCTGCAATTTTTATAAAAATTTTTAGATCTCCGATTACTTTCGCTCTAGCAAATATAACGAAATTATAACACAACTAAATAATAACACATTTTCGGAATAGATTTACCTCGTGAAAAATTATGTAGTCTACTTTGTGGAAATTTAATTCGCAAAATTCGGAGTGCTTAAAATCCGTCGTTTTGCACGAGTCGACCAGCTTTAATCCTCCGGAGGAGAGAACTTTAATAGCAAAACGATTTCATCAGTCGAAGGGCTGCGATTCATTATTTCGCGCGAATAATCCTCTTTGCGCGCGCGGGTCCCTCCGACGTCACGTCCGTCGTATAATCGCAGGAAGAAAATGTAAATACTCGCCTTGCTCGTCTCGCTAACTGACGGGCGCGATTAAATCGTCGGGACAAATTAGCAATCAGTCTCGTTCCCGGGAGAATTTTCCCTCTACCCCGATTGAAGGAGATGTACGAGCAGTAAGACGGCCACGAGACCAATCGAGACTATCTACAATCAGGGTAAAACTAATCTCTGAATATTCCGAGATTCCTCTCGGAAAGAATCGAATAAAATCGTTTGCCCTCCCGTTCCATTATTATTCAATTATTACTTAAACCCTCCGTATCCCCGTTGGAGCTCCCTCCCTTTCCCGCTTCTCGATATCCTCTTATCACTCGCGCCCCTTCCTCGCCCTCCCCTTTCACAATCGGTTTTACTTTACGTTTTAATTTCCTCCGTTTTCCGCGCCACCTCCTGTCGTCGTAAAATCTATAAGGTAAAGTCGCTCGCAGTCGTGTTTAAAGACGCGCGACTCGTCTCAACAAACACAGCAGCAGTCAGCTGGTCTCCTTGTCTCTGGTTGCAGCTAACTTGCATCCCGCTAATACGTACGTACGAGGCTGCGTCGTACAGTTTGCATCGCGTGACTGTTTAATCATGCTACATTGTCTCCATATGGCGCGGTCATGCAACATGCATATGCGTGTCGCTCCATTCGGCTGTCATAAAACGTCGCAATGTTGCCTTCGGCCGTCTCCGGTTACATCCACCTGCACGTCGCACCTCGGCGCAGCAATGGCAGCAGAAACGGGGGATGAACGGGACGGAGGAGGGGCCGGGGGGGAGGGGAGGGGGAGAGGAACGATTCGGGACACCGGACGTGGCCACTAATTGGAGGACTGGTTTGCGGGACAATTTCGAAATTTCTCCCCCCGTGAGACGTACGTTTGCCCGACTACCTTCGTGAGAAACGCGATACCGAGCGCATCTGCGACAAACGCGCGATTACGCAGATGGAATTTCGAATTATCGCGCGCAAAAACCACTGTTCCTCTCTCTTTCCCTCGGCCCCCCCCCCCCCGTCCGCCGACGGCGCCGCGAAAGAACCGCCGTGCGACCGCAATAATTTGCCCACCGAGCAAAAAAATATTCGATATATATAACGATAATTTACGATAAAAGAAGAAGAAAGTTATCTTCTGGCGACGAGTAGCTAAATTCGTATTTCTCCTCTTCATCGGAAATTTTATTTCTAAAAATAATCATAAATTTTATTGCTTTCTATTAGCTTTTTTATTGACTTGATGATTGGTCTTTATGTAATCTTTCAATCATTTTTATTTTTATAATGAAAATTATGTCAACATTTATGATTCTAAATTGTCAATTTATTGTATCATGTCTCATTTTTTTAATTTGTTAAACTGTCAGTTTTGACTGCTGAAGAAAATTCTGTGTAGTCTGAAACGTTTTCAGTTATTTATTTAATACTTTATGTTCATAAAGTCAGTCACACTTATTTTTAATACCTATTGTTTGCTCCTTAGTTAGTCTTTTCTCTATATCTCACATTGCATACGAGCATTAATAAAAATTTTATTAATTTCGATTTTATCGTCTTTTTTGTTTCAAAACCAATTCTTTTTCCGTCCGTATCGATGAGTATAAATATTTATATAACGATATGAAAAAAAATCAGCGCTCATCGTCACGACGTTCCTATCGCGCTCTCGAGTGCAGCTTTGTTCCAACGGCTGCGTCGTCGACGAAGAGAACGCCGTTTCACGGGTGTTAATTAAATTTAATAATCCGACCTCTTGTGCGCGCGAGTCCTCGAAATTCGCGAATCCTTCTCGTCCTCCCCCGCCCCTTCGGTCCCGGACGCACCCTCGTTTCCGCTTTCCAGATGGGTACCCATCCTCCTTGTAAGTTAATTCGAGTCCTTATCTCAAGTCCTTATCTCAATGGGCGTCATCAGTTCCGTCATCAGTTCCTCAAGAATGTGAACTTTCGATCCCGAACGCGACGAATGGAATTAATTCTGGAACGCGTCGCCGTTGTTCGATCCTGTCAAACCGAATATCTCTAAACGAGATTTTTTTTTTTTTTCCATAAATATACACATGCAACGCTTTACTTTGGTCCACCTAAAATACAGACTCGAGAAATAAGAGAATAAGCGCAATGGAAAATAAAGTACATTAAATCGATATAATAAAACTAATCTTTTATTTCGTTTTTATTTCGCTTTTCTAATATACCATAATTTTCCACTTTTCATTCGTTCCCCCGTTTTTTCGCGCTGGAACGTTAGCTGAAAGTCAAAAACATCACATCTCCCGAAAATTCTCTTCTTTGTTAATGCACATTTTTTTTTTTAAACATTAGACTCTTTTGAACCTGACGATTTTGAACTTTCGTTTCTGTTTACGTGAGCACAACATTTCATTTCCCTTATTTCACACGGAAAAAATAGTTTTGCGTTGCAGGTCATGACGGATTGATAAAGAGTTTACGTCAGCTTGCAGCATATGGAATATATTTTTTTCTGTGCATCTCCGCGATTTTTCCTCTTTCTTTTTTTTTTTTTTACCGTGCACAATGTGCCCCCGGGAGCGTCCGTCGATTTTTATATATCTTTCATTATGTGTTATTCTCCCCGGAAAACAGCCCGGGATAATGGAGTTCCGCCGTTCCGCACTCCGCATTTCTCGCACTTATTTTTAAAAGAGTGCACGACGTCGCCTGCTTGAAGGGTTATTGTTAAGATAAATCTCTCACTCTGTCCCCCCTTACCCTCCGAGCCGACTCCCCTTTCCGGCTCTTTCCGGCTTAACTCAATTTCCCCGGTGCCGGCGCGAACCACCACCGGCTCGCCGCTGATGTAAAGTCTAGTTTACACGAACAACGACGTTCGGGCAACGCACGCGGGGGTGAGATGTATATACAGCCAGCGAATCCGACCACTAATTAAGAGACGCGCCGCGGCTCGTTCGCGCTCGGGGAATTCGGGATGGTCTTCCTCTCTCTCTCTCTCTCTCTTTCTCTCTCTTTCTCTCTCTCTCTCTCTCTCTCTCTCTCTCTCTCTCTCTCTCTCTCTTCCTGAGAGACGAATGCGCTCGTTTCACGAACGCGTATTCTTCGGGGAGTCCATTACGCTACCCAACACAACCCACCGCAGGATAACACGTTACAACGACGGATTCTTATTGTCTTGCGGGTTCCAAAACGATCAACGGCACTTGTTTCGGATCCAGACGCTGTGTTTTTATATTTTTAACGCGACATCTAAAGTACATATCTTATTTTCCTCATTTTGCTCGCCTGTTGCTCAATGCATCTAATAAAAAGGGGCTAAATATAAAGTTTTATTTCAAAAAAAAAAAAAAGAAAAAAAAAAAAAGAAAGATTATTCTTAGAAATTTCATAATATCGGGCAAGCTAAAGTAATTATTTATCGAATTATTTAATTTGTCTCACTTTTTCACTTTTTAATTTGTTTTACTTGCTCGTCGCTTTATCAAGATTAAATATACGAGCAGTTTCATTCTGAGGAAAGAGATTATTTTTAAAATAACTTAATAATAACTTATAGTAACTTACAAAAATATTCTGTTCATTTTTTCTTCTTGTTCTAATATTTTTAAACAGAAATTGTTCTTAAAAAAATGTATATAATATTATATTATATTATATTTCATGGTATTGAGCAATCTAAAGTTAAATAATTATTTATCAGATTATTTAAAATTTGTTTCATTTTATTTGCTCATTGTCAAAATATACATTGTATATATTTTATATATTTTAAAGTTCTTAGGGTACGGATTTCTGAAGATCAATAGTGGCTTTTCAGATGTATACATTTAAAATATAATTAAACATTTTTATTAACTTTTGATTAATTTCTTTATTAATATTTTATTAGACTACTTGTACATGTTCTCAACTTTGTATTGTTAATTTATGTCATAAATTTCAAATATGATTGAATCCTAATCTTCAATTTGGGAAAATAAAAATTATATAAAAATTATGTAAAATTATACAATCTAAATTAGATAGACAAGTCAAAATAGTAATTAAAATATAATTAAAATAGTAATTAAAATATAAAAAATTTAAAAAATCTAAAAACAATACATTTTAAGTACATATTTTGACATTATTTATTTAACAGCTTTATTATAAGAGGATTTGACTTTGTTCAATATGAATTTAATATAAAAATTTTTAAATTTAAAATAATGGACCTAATATGCCAGCTTCATAATAAAAAAATAGATAAATTTTTACCAAGAGATAAAATGCTTTTAGGTCGTTGAATTCAAATATGATGGCAAATTTCAACAATTATAAATAATATATTTAAAAAATAGATTCTTGTCCTTTATGTGTAATTAGAATTTGCTGTAATTTAGAATAGTGCAGAAATGCATAATAAATGCAAAATAGCAAGAAGTTTCTATAGTATCTCAATATTATTTTTATTTTTTTCTATGTTTTCTACATTTGTTTTATTTCTTATTCGTCAGATTCGAGAAAAAGAAAAATGATTTAAGGCATATAATTAAATTGAAGGTTATTTTTTTGTATAATAGCGAATTTCAATAATAGCGAATTCGATTTTGGCGCACAAGTGCCAACTGAGTGCTCCCTCTCTCACTTCTATCAACATTGGTAAAAGCGAGACAGACGACACTCAGTGCGCCCAATCGAATTCGCTATAATTATTTATACCTTCTTATATTTTGATATGACAACCGTGTAGAATAAATTGATAAACTAAATAAGATACATGATATACATTAATAAATAGTAAAGTGAGCAATAGTAAAGCAGGTCATTTACAAGTTTCTATTTGAGAGTGGATATAACTAGCCAGTAATAACATATTGATAAATCGGCCAGAGTATGGAGAGACAGACGTAGAAATTATTTATTACATCAAAAATAGAACGGTGCCATTATAATGGCTTTCCATGGTTCAAAAGTTTTTATTTTTTTAGTGCCTTTATACATTATTTTGTGTCTTAATTTTAATATCGACCGAGACATCGTTTTTCCAAAACATGCACATAAACCGATTAACAATTTCTAAAGTTACAGTTAAATTATTTTTCTTTGCGTAGCTTTGTTTTTTCTGTACTCTTTTTTATGTAATTTCTTGAACAGATCACTTTCCATTTTTAGATATATCATAGATATCGATTTTCTTTCAACGTCGGTGTTTTTTTTTTTTTTTTAAATTACTTCACTACTACGTCTACGGTAAGCGGAATAAAAAAAAATATATGCTTCGTCGAAATCTTCGACTTACCGGGACACCCTGTGCTGCGCTATCCTGCCGTGACTGGGTAGTGTCATGTTGCTGTCACTTTTCGACCAAGTGACAGAATTCTTAGCATCGGGCAGATCGACCTTGCCGAGATAAGCCTCGCAGAAGAGCCTCGCTGTGCCTCCCAGGGGCACCAGCTGCGAGGTCGGTCTATAAGTGGGCAAAGGTTTCCCAGTGTAGACGCCGGACTCCTCATCTGAAATTCAGATTACGGTGAATATAAATTATAATATCTATAAATGCATGTGTGGGGGAGGAGGGGGGGGGGTTTGTATGCGCTCAAATCGACATATATAAATATATGAGTAATGCGTGCGCATTACTCATTTGCACGTTTGTCTAGAAATTTAATTCGCTGTCTTATCTTCGGTGGTACTTAATAGTGCCCGATGATTAATGATGCTCCTTAACGTTAAGAGGATATAACGAATCGTACGAAAAATGAAGATCACTTTAATATACGCCTCGCGTTCGCCGCGGTCCCCGCGTCGCCATGAATTACGAGTAGCCTGCATTTACCGTGATATATACCTCTCCGCCATTTATTGTGCCACGTTTCATCCCCGCGTGTTCGTATTTAATGCGAAAATACTTTTCGGCGGTGCCTTTCCATTTCTCGCTCCGAGGAGATTGTAAAAACTACTTATCCAACACACGAATTTTTTCGGATCACAACTTGAAAATTGAAATTATTCTGAAAACTGATAATTTGTCTAAAAAATATAAAGTTGTCAATAATTCATAATTTTTTTTTAATATTTAACGTTAAACCGATAATTAGTTTAATTAATAATAATAAATATTTAATTTAGAATAATTTAAATAGTAATTAATAATATAATATAAATTAAATTTTTAATTAATTCTTATTTAGATTGATATAAAGAATTACTATTTTTTTTTTTTTTGTATACGTAAGTAGTAATGAATAGTAATAAATAGCAATTATAAATGTATAAAATTTTAATTAATTTTAACAAATTTCATTAGAAGTGCCTTAAAAGTATCGCAATTTTTATTACTTCCATCACACATTCGATTAATTAAGTTAATTAGCTAAATTCAACGGAGTTTGAAACGCGCTGTAGAGCGGCATCGAAGTGCACGGGAGTGTGTAGACATCGAGGGCATCGAATGAAAGAAACCGGCGGATAGTGGATGGTGGATGGCGGAAGGTCACAGGTCGTTGAGTTGGAACGGCTAGAGAGAGGAAATGGAAACAGTGTGCATCGGGACGCCCGGATGGGTAATTCAATCAGCATTGACGCGCGAAAAACGCAAAATTTAACAACTGTCTATTAATCGAAAATGTAAAAAATGCGCATATGAAAAAGGCACTTACATTGGCACTTATTGACCATTGTTGATTAAAATTGATGAACGCGACGCCCGAATGCTCGACGCTCGGTGCCATCTAAATTATCGTTATTTCGAACATTTTGAACATTTTACGCTTATGGATGTTTTATGATATCAGCAGAGTACTCCGAATATAGATATACAATTATGTGTATTATGGTATATCCTCTGAAATGTGTCGAAAAATATCACGTGAAATCAATGTCGTAAATTCCGCGTTTCATGAGGTCTAAACGAGAAGTTTGCGCGCGGGAGATCAACCTGGGAGATGTATTTTTTAATTACGTCTGCTCCTACTTGCGAGATAAATGAGTCTCCGTGCAGCAGCAAAGTCTTATTAATTTCGAGAACACATTATCCTCCTCGCGTATACCCATAACAATAATATATAAAGATATATTTACCTCCCAATTGCTCGTACGATTTTTTTTTTATTTCCAAAACCGTCAACACGAATGATTAAAAATAAAACCGATATAGTTTGTGCCAAACTTATTTTTTAATAAATACGAAAATTGTTCCACTATAACAATGGAAATGCACAAAGGATCCATCGCTCTTCGTACGAGCGAACCGTCAGAAATTTCGAGTCCCGCGAGAGAATCAAACCGCTCTTATTGATTCGCTCGACGTCCTCGATTTTATCAGGGCACTCTATACTCTTCGCGGTTCTCTTGATTTGAGAAACTCAGATACGGCGAAAGGGCGCCGCCAAAGAAGTTTCGACCCCATTTCGGAAAAGCGCGATGCATCCAAACTATTCGCCCGCGCCGTTAGTATGCGTCTCTGTGCGCCTCGCCGCATCCGGCGACGCCGCATGCGGCATGCGGCATCCGGCCGGCCGGATGTTCGGATACAAACAAACTGCTAACTAACCCCTAGGACTGTCGGAATTATGATACATAGGCTGCGCATCCCTGTTACCCGCGGCCATTGCTTTAAACACGAATGTTTGCCGGTGACTCAGTTCGGATTAGGTTAGGATCACGTTGATTTAGGGTTAGGTTCCGGATAACATAACAATCTCAATGTATCTAACCATTTTTTCCAACTCTCACATATATCCATCATATCCAAAATAATCCACAGAATTAGAGTCCTATATAGAGAGAGAAAGAAGCTACGTCGAATTTCCACTATCACTTCTAATATAGTTGCGGATCCCCATTGTTCCAATATCCTTATCTAATTGAAGCAGCCATGTTGTGACCACAGCTGTTTGCACTGCTCCAATATCATCAAACTCCGTCAGCGTGAAGTAAGAAAATAAGAAACGATATAAATTAAATGAGTGATTATGATTATGTGATTGTCTATTTACAACAATAATTATAATATTTTAATCTAATTTCAAATTTTTCTTTCTTTATTCGAATTCTTGTATCTAAATATAAATGTCTGTGGTCACAATATGGCTGCTTCAATTAGGTAGCGGTATTACTAATCAGAAATTGCGACACTGATATCGCTTCTTTTATTACAATTTTAGACCTCTACACAGAATAAATTAAGTGATTACATCCCGATTATTGCAAAAGCTTTCAGAAAGGTTTTAAAATCACCTCTACATTTCACATTTTACAAGGTGTAACAATTCTGAAAGGATTTTGCAATGTGAAATGTTGCAACAGTTTCTAAAACCTTTCATATGCAGTAAATTTGAAAATATTGCAGAACTGCTGCTAGAAGGCGTTCATTTCTCGTATATATTGCGTATAAAATTTGTCGGATTCTTCATGATTAGAATCACTATAACTAAAACACAAAAATACTATAATTATATCTTTTATCTAGTACAAAACGTGATTGTGTCTTTACAACAAAGAAGCTCCGTAGAGCACAAAAACATTTCAGAGAAATCCCAGAAATGTTTTTTCTAATGGAATTAAAATGTCTTATAAATATTATAAAATATTATAAAATGTTCACAAATCTTGCGTTTGAAATCTTATAAAAAAGTAACCAAAAGATTTGCAACTTTTCTGAAATATTATTTTTTTAAGGATAAGAATCGTGGATATTTTGCTATAATAAAGCTGTGTCAGAGCTGCTGTAGAAATATTTTTGAGATATTTCAATTCCACATTAGTGAAATATTTCTAATATTTCTAAATCTCTAAAACATTGATATGAGATTAAAAAAAGAAAGATAAGACAAATATGATAATTCTATTTTCAATTAAAACTGATACTTAAAAATAATGAAAACAAATTTTTTCAAAGCCTGCACACAATTCAAATCCAAGTTTATAGATGAGATAACTTGAGAGAAGCTTCGTGTTCCACGGCTGCGTCGCCTAATTTAACCTAAGCGTGAACACAAAGTGAATGAGTTTTCAAAGAGTGAAAGACAAGTTCCATTAGTCGGAAAGTAAAGTCGGTACTTGAATATGCTCACTTAGGTTCGCAATTAATATCGCATAATCGAATCACGGCGACTTGAGCGCTCCTAAATTCGGCGAATTGCCGTGAGTGCCTTCAAAGCGGTCGCCATTTTCGAGAGCTGATCCTCGTGGCGAGGCTGCTGTAACGATTTAATTGCATCCCACGGTGGGGTAGGTTAATTTCGTAAGAGGCCAGGTTAGGTTACATTCAGTTAAGTTCACTACGCGATAGCGGAGATCGTAGGACATATTGACGATTTCCAAGATGGCGGCGACTCGTTTCCTCGTCATGGCGACGGAGCAAGACTATTAATCTCGTAAAGCTCTTGCAGCTTTACGCCCTCGTCGATATTTATCGGAAATCGGCCAATTTGTGCTCGCCTAACAGCCACGTCGTCGTCCGTGTAAGCCTCTATGGTTCCATTAAGTCATCCAGATAAAATATTGACAGAATCTAACCTAATCTGACCGATACGTGGCGTCTAGAAACACGATAAATTGGCGATTGTTAAATGGCATTGTGATAATTATGGAAGTTACTTAAAATAATGAATTTAAAGCAAATTAGGTTACTGATATTAAAAATGATAGATAAAATTTCAAGCGGTTTGAACCTCGAAGATTTTTATGAAAAAGAATCAAAATGACAAAACATCAACAATTTCAAAAATTAAGAATTTTGCTGACTCTTTAAATTGTAACTTTGTTGATTAATTTCTAGATATATAATTATTTATTGATTTCGGAACAAAAGAAGAGTTTTCGGTACATTTTATGTCCTATTAATTTTTTACAAACATTACTTTATAAAAAATATTTCTATTTTAATGTATTTCATAAGAATTCATCATGTATTTTCTTTTTTGATTCATAATTCAAAATGGCTTTAATGAATCAGCAGAAGCTTTAAATATCTAAAAGAACCACTCAAATATGTAGCCATATTTTTCGAGCTGTTGAAAATCAGTCTGCTCTTAATAAAAGTTTGATCGAGTTGGTGGAACGATAACGTGTTACTTTGATGTAAAACTTTAATAAAATCTATTGCAGTAAGTGTTATGATACATATATGGAAGAATTAATCGCAAGATGTCAGATAAAATGATGTGATAATAACATTTGTTGCTTAAGGACTAAAGCTGATTTGATGAATAAATTATACCTAGAATTGTGACGTCTATGGTAAATTATTTTCAATGTCAATATATTTCACATTAAAAGAAATATAAAGTTTCAAGAAATTTAGAAAAAATTTTAAAAAGTTGATATATTATAATTAAAAAAAAAATTATATATTGATATAAGCCGAGTACATGTTAATAAACAACAACGAGAAACATGGCCAATTCCTCGGCAAGCAGAGTCTTGATTGCTAAATCTCTTTTATATGAAATAAATTCAATTATATTACCAACTACTACGTGCCACTTAGTTTAGCAGACTTTCAACGTAGTGGTTCTACAATAATTCGATAATCAAATATCTTGGTATCGACTAAAATCCCTTTTCAATTTTAAATTAATATAAGTTGGTAATATAATTATTTGAATTTATAAAAGATTTAGCAACCAAGACCCTGTTTGCCGTGGAATTGGCCATGTTTCTCGTTGTTGTTAATTAAAAAAAAATTATAATTTCGAAAATGTTGGTAGATATGCCCGGAGAAAAATGCATTAAAATAAATTTACAAAAATAATATATTTTTCTAAAAAAGTCATGTTCAATCTCAAAATTTAAAAGGTATAACAATGTCTTGAAGAACCACAACTCCGAAATCTCAGAAATTAAACAATATTCCGAAAGATCGTAATTCCAACATATGAAAAATGAGACATTTCGAAAAATTAATAACCATATCAAAATCGTCGAAATCGTCAAAATTCAAAAGGGTGTGCTTGAGAAGATGCTATTAGTACTATAAAGTACGAAAACGTTAACCAACATTGTTCGTGAGGCTAATAACATGATGATAGCAAGGCTCCATGAAATGTAGCCATTATCGCATTATTGTTTTGCCTTTTATTCTTCTTTGAAAATAATAGTTTATAAGATAATATTTTTTGATTTATGATCGAAACTTTCATTATAAAAACACGTCTTGCGAAATCAAAATTCTTAATCTTTCACAATTATGTTACAAACAGATACTTCTTGACTTTTTCAGTTTCACACAATTACGTTCTCTTCCTGCGGCTCCTCTTAAAAACTTCTCTCTTCAGACGCGTTCGCGTTTTGAGTCCCGACGTTTACCGCCACTTCACCGTAGCATCGCAGATGCTGTATCCGCCATTGCTACGTGATCGCGTCTTAAACGTGAATGAGCCCGGCGGACCAGAGCGAGTGCACGAGCGCGAAATTAACGCAAGGCGAATCGCGTTCTGCACGGAGAAACGACGTAACGATCCGCGTAACCTGCGGACCGATAATCGAATGCAGACGGCTTGATTAAATCACTCCCCCCCCCCTCCTCCTCCCGTTCCTACGCCGCGAGAGCCCACCCCCCCCCTCTCGCCTCTTCTCGTGCCTTACTTCACCCTATTAGCCTGTTTCATCCTCTCTCTGTTTCTTCACCGCGTTACATTTGTGGGTACACGACTGTCGTGTGTATGTAACGTGCGTTTCCGCAGAAGCGGATTGACACCCTTTCATCTTCGAGTGGGACAAGTCATACACGAATCGAGATTAAATTAGAAAATTGAGAAAAATTAATAGCGCGACGAGACAAAAAAGAAAAACCGTGAAAAATAATTCAACGTAATGCGGTTTTTCTCGATGGCGCGGAATAAAATGTTGGAATAAAACCGGACCGCGAATGTAAAATCATAAAAAAAAAAAAAAAAAAAAAAATTGCAGTTGAATTCGAAACGAGAGACATCGAGACGAAAAGACCTAGAAAATAGAGTTTCACTTTTTAGCGAACGATAAATGATATATCTGGGCTGTAAATAGACGTATCACATTACATTTTACGACGAGTTAATGTCTACGTCTTACATCAAGGTAATTCAAGGAGGACGTACGTAAAAAAAAAAAAAAAAGGAAACTCTAGGAACACTAGGACATATTATTGAGAGTTTCGTCTCGCGGATAAAATATCGATAATCGATAATTAAGATAATTCTTCGCATTCCAGAATTGCGCTCATATTCCTCCACGGTGATGTAATTACAAATTTACACGAAGCAGCGGGCGAATATTTTAAAAGGACGCCTGCGCGCGCGGTTTAACTTTAGCCCGACTGATTTCTGAATCGCGCATGTAATCAATTTTAAGCAGACATTTTTTTAAATGCCATTTGAGATGTTCATACGATGCAGGGGAGTTCACGTTACAGTTCTGGCCCAGTTTCGCGGTCTGGTTTACCCAGTTTCTGGAGGAGGGAGGGGGGGGGGGAGGGAGAGGAAAGGGAGGATCGCGCCGAAAGCGCGTCGCTGCGCGAAAGTGGCGAGTCAAAAAGCTCTCTCTCTCTCTCTCTCTTTCTCTCTCTCTCTCGCTACGGACGGTCCATCTATCCCCGGAGGTGTCTATTGCATACAAATGTCCGGCTGGAGACAACCGCTCGCGCGGTTGTGGCCAGGACAGGCTCGTAATTTAGCGTTTTCCAGGGCTGCCCGCCGCGGCATCGCGCATCGGTCGCTTCGCGATGCGCCGCGCTCGAAAACCGACCAGGGCCGCGACCGGACGCTTTCTTGGAACGCTCGGCAATATGCGTGGCACGTTCCATAATCTGTGGCGAGATAATACGGAGAGCGCCGCTATCAAAGACGGACGAGGCTGGGCTCGCTCGAGCGAGCGACGTGGATTGGAGCGACGGGGGAGGGGGGGGGGGGGATTACAACGTCCGGCGGGGAGCCAGGCGGAAAATTCAGAGAGGGCGGATGACCGACGCTGGGATAGAGGTAGAGACCTAACCCACTTCCACTTTGATTAAGATTGAACTTTATCTAGTTAAATTTATAATGCCGAAAATGGAATGCGTATGGATACGTGTGTGTGTGTGTGTGTGTGTGTGTGTGTGTGTGTGTGTGTGTGTGTGTGTGTGTGTGTGTGTGTGTGTGTGTGTCAAGAGGCGCTTAATGCGCCTTTGGGACGCGGTGAGGTATTAAATTATTGGGAATACGTTTGGAAAATTAGAGTAAATCTTCGTAGGAATATAATCATAGTAGGTATTCGAATCTTTCTCTAAAGTACGTTAAGAGTAGATAATTTAATACGTCAACGTGTTATTAAGAAACGCTCACATCATAAATCGCTCTTTATAAAGATAGAAACCTGGAACAGGAGCCTTCCTATAAATATAGAAGAAAGAGGGGTAAGATGATGAAGTGAATAAGATGACGATTTGCTAATATTTCTCAGGCTAATAACACAGGTAACGAGTCAATGCCAAATTTAAAAAAGGTTTTTAAATGATAATAAATAATCTATTATAATTTGATTTTAATCTATCAACGACAAGAAATAATATGATAAGAAATATATTTTGATTTTACCGTATGTAATTTTGTGGTATTCTTTCAGAAAGAATTACAATTATAATAAATATATTTTCAGATCTTTCTCTAGAACTACTACTAAAATAATATGTTTAAAAATACATATAATAACATATTATTTTCCATTTTTCATTGTAACATTTTGCTAAATGGATAAATAAATATAGTGACTATGAGGTAAGATAACAAATGTCATAAAAAATTATATAATTATAATTATTTTTATTCTGTTTCTGTTTCTGTTTCTAGTTTAAGTTATGTAATTATAAATAATTGTTATTTTTCTTCTTGTTTAGATTTTATTTTCTTAAAGTTATATTATTATAAATGATATTTTCTGTTCATAAGTATTATTTTACTTACTATTTGTATTTTATTATATTATTCAGGCATTGTAATAACAGAATAATATAAAAAATTCGTAAAAAAATTAATTTTTAGTAAAAAAAAATAGTTTTAACCTTCATCTTACTAAAAATCATCTTACATATGGAGCAATGACGAAATTGACAGGTCCCCGAAAAACGAAATTTACATTATACAAACTTCTAATTTATTCATAAATTTCAATTTTTACAAACGATAGTCAAAATTTTAGTTAATAAAAAAAATTAATCATTATTTTTACATCGCCATGAAAATCAGGATATAAATCGACAAACGCCATCTTACTCCTTCTTCCCCTACATTATAAAGGCTGTTTAAAACAGAAAGAATTCAAGAGCCAAATTAAATCCACTGAGAAACTCTTATTAAGTTTCCGCTCTCTGGAGGGGGGGGGGGAGGAGGGAGTAAAAGTTAAGTTCAAATGAAAAGAAAAGAAAAAAAAAAAAAAAACAGGAGATTATTTAGATACCACGTGGGAATAAGTTCCCGTGACGAGCGCGGTTCTGTACGTGTTGATTCATTTGTCAGCTCGTTAAAAATTCGTAGGATGAAAAATTCGTAGGCACCTCGTGGTGCCTTCGCCAGGGATGCCTCCCACGTCCTCCTCCGATCAATCGACAAAATCCCGCCGATTCCGCCGCTACGCTGTACCTATACGACCTATCGACCTATCGCCCGACCGTTGCGATTTATTTCCCGCGTTTAATATCGCGGCGATGCGAATCGATACGGATAGTATCCGTCCGTCGGCCGGCGCAATTTATTGATCGGAGCAGCATGAGCGCCCGCCTGACAACGTAAACGGATAGGAGCCCTTTTACGTCATGATGCATGTGGGAGAGTGTCACGTGCCGGCGAATTCGCCGATACCTTGTTGCAAAGTGTACAGGGTCTTCCTTCCTTCGAGGGCCGAGAGCGAGGTTGCGACCGCGAAGAGAAAGGAACAAAAAGGAAAAAAAAAGAAAAAGAAAGAAGAGATAGAGAAAAAGAAAAGGAGAAATCGCCGGCCGACGGAACGTCAGCCATCATTGCTGTATACCTTCTCTTTCAAACCGTGCGATTTCTACGGTTAAAATGCTGGAAAATACGATACGTATTTTCCTCGATGAACGTCGACTCGACTTTTCCTCAGCGGGAATTTAACAGGTGCCTCAGTTTCTTTACTCCGCGGAGATGTAATTTTATTTTCTTAGACTTCCTCTCGAATTTTTATTTTCTTAAGGGGACTCGAATAAAGTATATCAGTTTATTAAGAAAAACTATATAAAATATATAAAACATGGAAAATATATATATTTTTTTATTGTTAATCGTTGATCGACTACTAGACGGACGGACTTTCAGCTTTCATTAAAATATCATATCATTATAACAAACTATGTACCTATATTTTTTTCTCTCTTAAAAGTATATCTCTTCAGAATAAGTAGCGATTTTTTCTTTTTTTTTTTTCATGTATATCAGTCAAGAATATATTAAACAAACAAAAGAATAAAAAAAAAAAAGAAATTATTAGATTCCTAAGATTCTGCTTATCGAATATTTCTTTCTATTATTATTACGAACTTTTCGTCCAATAAAACTTCAAATATTATAACAATTTTATCGCATTTAATATATAACATAATTTTTTACAACGGTCAAAAGATTATATAGTTTACAGCTTTCAATATGTTTTATTGAAAGCCGCACAAGACGTCTGCCTTCGTAATCCGTCTGAATTCGCGGAAGATTACGCGGACTTCGACGCCTAATTTCCACGTGAATGGCGCGTCTTCAACACTGATAGGGCCTTAATGCCATTCGAGAAGTTGCTAACCCACTCGAGTGGTTGCGCGCGGTGGCGAACACGGAATTTCGATCGCGTCCTTTTCCCTCCCCTCCCCTCCCCTCCCCTCCTCGCCCTTCCCCCTCCCCCGCCTCCTCATCTCCTCAACCTCCTCGGAAGTGCTCGATCGGCGAGCCGGCGGACAATGCAAACCGAAGTGACTCCAAAGCCGTCGGCTCCAGAAAAGGTCTCTTCGCGCAGTTGATCCAAAAGTTTCCGCGCGGCCGCCGCGCCGCAAACTATCGACGAGGCAAAACAGACGGTTCGAATAAGGGAAGTTTCCGACGATAAAACTGTCGGCGCGCTTGGGAAATCCGGGGCGAGCTTCCGTCGTATCGGGGGGGTTGTGTTTCTCACAGCGCGAGCGGCAGAACAGAGTGGTTAGGACGGGGTAGATAGGGTAGGGGAGGGGGGGGTTCTTCTTTATACGAAGAAGGGTTTGAACAATGGATTCAACCTGTAAGTGTAAGTTACTAAAAACTATATTTATCTTTCTCTCGTTACACACTTCCATATTATACACGCAAAGAATTATTTTTCCACCATCACAACTATTACAGGGACCATAACTGTTATGTTTACTTTTCAAAGCTTTAAGGATCAATGATGTTAAAGGGTGGGGGGGTGAGGGGGAAAGGATGGGTTTCGGATTCTGATCGGAATTTTTACGGAGAAAATGGGATAATGATAATTTTAGAATCACGATTTTTTTTTTTGTTTGCAAAATCGTGATTCCTATATCTGCAAGTCGCGTATTTATCATTTCAGTCGGTTCCGAGAAATGTATAACGCAATTCTCACGCAGGCTTATCCGATCGAGATTATTCTTAACGAAGAATTTGTGTTTATTTTATCATATCACTTATCACATTAACATTTAATGTGATTAAATTCTTAGAAAAGGAAATTTCCAAGAGCATCTTAAAAAATTGGAATTTTTCTCTTTCACTGATTTTTGCACTTGTAAGTATTGTATAATACTCGTGAAGGAAAAATAGGAAAGATTCGCATTGATGCTGCTTCCTGTGCGAGAAAGAATAACAAAAGCTATTTACGTAGGAAGCTGTAAGGGGGAAATTTCAACTAAGGCGTCTCTACGGTTGCCAAGGATGTGGAGAGGTACACAGGATACGCCGAGAACCGATTCCCCGAGGAGCTTACGGCTTGTGGACACAAGATACCGCATGAGTCGTGCATGTTATTCATAAGTTTCTACAGGCTATCTCAGAAATTGCACATTCTAGAGCTTCTCTTGACTACGGATTCCTTCGGCATGACGAAGATAATCTTTTTCAGCAACAATCGAATAATATGCCCCGTCGTTTTTGGCGCGATTTACAAATATTTGGCGCAAAAATGTTGCATTAAGGCTTAAGGATTTTGTGGATTATCTTATCTTACATTTTCCTAAATGTAAATAGATAATATAACAGCAATTTTGCCGAGAGAGAGAGAGAGAGAGAGAGAGAGAGAGAGAGAGAGAGAGATACACATGCTTTATCTGTTACTATATATCTTTTTACGAACATTATATTTTGTTGTTTATATTGTTATAATTACATACAGTAAATTATCATTATCATATATTTATTATCCTGCGCTCAAACACGCGTATAAAATAAAAATAGAGTAAAAATAAAGATCGAGAAAAATTTGGAAAATTGCCGCGTCGTCTAACCTCTTCGTATATGATCTCGTGAGAATTTTCAGCAACGCGTTTCCGTGAAATTTTCTTACATGCAAAACGGTGATGCTCCGTGGAATCCTAATGATAATCGCGGAATCAAACTTTACACCTGCATTTGCATACAATCAGATAGAATATCTTTGTTTAGGCAAATTTGCCTCTCCGTAGAAATTGTCGCAATGAAATTCGTCCCCCGAAAGGGCGATCGAGAAAGCCGAGTCGAGTTTCAGTCTGATCACGTTCTCGTGTGCCAGGATCAAGGAGCAGCGGGGAGAGAGGAGGGCGAGGGACAGGGGGGGGGAGCGGGGGAGGGGGAGCGGGGGGTTTCTCGAGGATTACAGCTCGACCTGGACATACGACACCTGAGCGCACGGACCGAAGGCAAACAGGTGCATTGTGCGAGGGTGCAGGATGACAGCCAATATAACGCGCCTATTCCTTGGAAATTCGCGTTCTGGACTTCCGCCGCCCGGATTTTCTCTCGCCGAAATCCATTTCGGCGTGCCATTTTATATATAAAATTCGACACACCCTCGATTTACGTCGATCGCGTGTCAAAAGGACGAAAAAAAATTGAATTAAATTTATACCGTCATATTGGCCATCATATTGGTTCATCATACATATCGATATATCGATATCGTTTTATTTTCGAGTGAGGTCGTATCGGAAAGCTGTATCGACGTCATTTTGAGAAATTCGTGAAATTTTAAGGCAGATTCAATTCCTACTGAAATGGGCGCTATCGATTATAGAAATTATTTTTACGATTTCCCTTTCGATTTTACGTGTGTTTGCCGATATCCCGATTTGCGCGCCCATGGGAAATATTTCATTTTTAGTGTCACTGTAGTTCGTTCAACTACGGGTATGAGTTTCTCATATAAGGAAACGGTGCGAGCATTAGAACTCGCGGAAAGTTCGCAATTCGCATCAGAGTGTGGAGTCGTGTCCGGAGAGTGGACCCTCACGAATTATGAAGTTCATTTATGGCGACTCATTTATGGTCGCACTATCGTAACTATCTCGTCTCGTGGCAGCGAGAGAGAGTTTTATTAGATGTATCGAGGCGCCACGAGGGTCCTCAGAGCGAGGTTAACGGCCAATGGCCTCATGGGGACGTTAATCAATTAACCGCAGCGGCGCGATGTAACAAGGAAAGACGGAGACATCCTCCTCCTCCTCCTCCTTCTCCTCCTCCTCCCCCCTCCCTCCCCCTCCCCCTCCCCCTTCCTCCTCCTCCTTCTCCTCCTCCTCCTCCTCCTCCTCCTCCTCCTTCTCCCCCTCCTCCTCCTCCCCCCTCCTCCTCCCCCTCCCCTCCTCCCCCTCCTCCTCCTGCCATTCTCCCACCCTATCTCCCTCCCGCCGGTTTCCCACCGGTATCTCGGTATAGTATCCTTTGGTAACCCCCGGTAACCCGATGCATCCCTCGGCCGGAACCTCGGTCGGAATTTCCAGCGCGTTTTCTCGACGATGCAAAATGCATCACGACCGATCGAGCGTCATTCGTGCCGCATTGTTGTTGGGATTAAATGAAATTTCACGATAGTGTAATGGCATTACGATCGCAATTGCGCAGTTGACAGTTGTAATAACAATTAGAAGGAGAGAGAGAAACAGAGATGGGAGGGAAGGCTGAATGGGAAGGGAGGGGGGGGGGGGGGGAGGGCGACATAATCATGACACAACGACAATCGTAATCAATTTCAATAATGTTATAATATTTAATTAAATAAATGACGCTTTTCATTTCCAATTAAATGGCGCGTTGAGATCTGACGGCGCGAAGTCCGCTTGAAATACGAAATCGTGGAATACGGAATCAAAATTTCACTGTTTATTGATCCGTCCGTGAATTTGTCAAAATATTTTTGCGTGATACCGTTGTATTTTTATGCTACTCTCCCCGTTTGTAGCATTTCACGTTTCGCACCGTTTAATTTTGAGCGTATCTCTTTTGAATGAAATTTTTCATCGGGAAATCTTTCACAGAAAAGCTCTTTTTACCTATATATATTTCCCCGCCTGTCTATTTTGCAGTCTGTTTTCCATTATCTTAAATCCATAAATCTTAAATGTTTTCTTTCTTTTTTTATATTTAGCATTCGCTGCTGAAGATGCACTTTCTTTCGTTCAATCTCTATCGTGAATTCGATTCTGTGTATTATTATCTACCGTTGCGAGATACTCGCTCGCGGAATTTGAAAATAATTAGGACGCGAATGAAACGCGGAAGGATCTCGGGGAAATTCTTCCGCTCGACGTTTCGACGCGAATCCACGTCGGGCTCGCTTATCGGCGCTTATCAACGTTTCCCACGAGAAGTGGGGCGGATTAATCGGCCCAGAGGAGGGTGGGCCTTTATTGTCGCGCGGCGCCGTCAAAGTTTATCGCGTCACACGCGACAATACCGCGCTATCGCGAGCCATTCCGCGTAGCTGGAAGTGCAATCGCGACTCTCAGCCGAGCGGCTCCTAAATGCATCGGCGCGATGTGCATCGAGCACATACGGCGTGGCGCGGCGCGGCGCGGCGCGGCGCGGCGGCCCATAGCAAGGGCGATAAGAGGCGCCGCGGCGCTCCCCCGTAAAGATTACGAGGGAGGAAAACGAGGAGCTCTGCTGGCACTTCTCTCGATGCACTTCTCTCGATGCACTTCCCGCATTCGATTTCTTTCATCCGCAGGAGCCTGAGTGCGCGCAGCTATTTCGTTTGAATCGGAAGAAGTGCGCGGAAGTGCTGCCGAGGCGAGCGGATTAGGAAAATGCGGCGGAAAATGCGTCTTGCAATCCGTATTCCAAATAAAAGTCCTTGAAACTGGATGTTGAGTCTCTCTCTCTCTCTCTCTCTCTCTCTCTCTCTCTCTCTCTCTCTCCCCCTCTCTCTCTCTCTCTTTCTTATGGTTGATGTGAATTAAGGGATATTCGGTACAACAATTATCATGTGAAGAGAACTCATTGAATTATTTAGGATCGGCTAAGCAAATGATTACTGAATACTAAATCGATTTAATATATTTAATATCTAGTTAGATGTGTTGTATATGTGTTAAATCAATTTATTTCTTTAAGCATAAATCCTATTAAAGATAACTTATCAAATAGAAATATAATAAAATGATTTTCCTAAAATATTGTATAGCGTTATATATTGATAAATTCGTTACTTTTTTAAATAATAAATTTTTAACTATCTGTTATTTTGTAATTTCTGGAAGGCCTAATAAAAATATTTATAGAATAATGTATGATTACAACTTTATTTTAAATTATATTGAAAGAATAAATCACAAATATATCCCTTCAATTATGTATTAATGTATATTGTTTAATATTATTTTTTGCTTAATTTTATAGTTAATTTTTATTTGAAACTCAACTTAAAATTAACTATTATATTTTAAAATTACAAAACGATAAACATAAGTGTAAAATTTAAAAAAGTTAAGCAAAATTATTATCAAGCTGTTATTAAAAAGTTTAATTTTAACTAATCAATTCTCTTTGTTTTTTTTTAATTTTTTTTATTTTAACAATTTTCTGATTAATTCTAATTAATTAGTTACAAAATATCAAATTGGTGAACAAAAAATAATAATATAAAGAATTAGAATATTTCAAGCTTTACTAATCATAACTAGTTATAATTTCTAGTTGCTAACTAGGAAATAACAAGGATATTTTGAGGATATTTTGAGTTTTGTCAATCGTAAATTGGTCATAATTTTCTAGTTGTTGGCTAGTTGCCGGCCAAAATAACAATCAGGATATTCCTATTGCTCCTAGTCGTAATCTAGTCGTAATTTTCTGGCTTGTTGCCGACCGGATATTCCGAGCTTTACTCACAAGTCAGAGTTATAAACTAGTTGTAATTTTCTGATCAATTTCACCTAGCAAGTTTCTAGTTAGTTATTGACCAGAAAATAACAATCAGGATATTCCGACTTTTATTTTAGAAAAATTGTTTAACTCTGATGTGAGGTCAGAAAACATTACTTATCGGTTATCTAAAACTAGAAATCGGAAATCCATTTAATGAGATTCATTGAAATATATCTTCGATAAGTTTCAAATATTTAACGATTTAATTTTGTATAGAAACTTGATTGGTGAAATCTATTAAAAATATATCAATCATTAATATAGAAAAATAATGCATTTATAGTGGTGATAATTCGAAAATTTTCAATTTGTAAATCAACATAAAACATAAAAAATAATTGGGGACAAAAAATATAAAATATTTTTATATAAAATTGTAGAATATATATTAATATTTTAATTTTTTTATAAAAATATAATATATAGAATCCAAAATTTTTTAATCGTCTTGTAGTTTAATTTCTTCGATCTTATTTCTTTTTTTTCTTCGATTGAAGTTCAAATACAAATTTAACTCATTTCAAAGATAGAAAAAAAAAATAATTAAAAAGGAGAAATATAAAATAAAGGCTCGCTACGAAAATAGGATCAATGAGACTCTCGGCGATCGACAGCTTCTTACGATTGTCATAGCCAACGCATAAATCCATCACTGAAACATCATTACAAAACGGAAAAGTATTGAATATAAAAAAAATTGTGAGTACACACGATGGTATGAGGGAAAACTAGAGGTGAAAGAAAACTGGGGGTAAAAACGACCGGTCGTCAGTGGTAATTCAGTATTCTGCTAAAGAAATACGTCGCGTCGTCTCACTTCGCGCCTCTGTCGCGATGAGAGATGAAAAGCAGGGAAGAAACGAAAGAAACGAAGAAACTCGCGCTTTTCCGCGAGCTTGATCCCCTCGTATTTGCGGGTGCCATTCGCAAATTAAAAACCGCGAATCTACGGGGTGCATCAGTTGAAACCGTTTCTCGAATATGAAATAAAAGCTAACGAGAAGAATAATAAGAAAATTACTTTTCAATTGCAAAAATTTCTACACGCACATAATTTATAACACTCGATATGATATATGTATTTCGATCTTTAACGATTTTTTTCAATATTTGATATTATTTTTGTCATTACTTTTGTTATCGAATTTTTATATAAAAATTTTAATTCCACCTGTAGTTCAAATTTATAATAAATTTATCTGGTTTTATTTAAAAAATTTATTTAAAAAAATTTTTTTCGAGTAGGATTGGACTCACAATGATAAAAATGAGATGCTACAACACAAATTAAAAATGGCTATCTATAACTTTTCAAATGATTTGATTTGGAATAAATATTAATTTTTTAAAAGAATTACTTATACTATTTCATATTGTTAATAAGAATCTTTCAAGCTATTTCTAAAAAATTTTTTATTAAAAACTGATTTTTTTCTAATTCTTACTATCTATAAATTAAAAAAAGAAAAAATTCTCAAAAAATTTAGAGCTGATTTCTTCTTAAGTAAAAGATTTAAAGTTGATTTTTTCTGATTTTTAATATTTAATATTATTTGATTTGAACAATTAATTAACTAAATTAATATTTATTAAATAATTGAAACAATTCATTAGAAAATAACCAATAAATCAAATCACTTTTACTAAACGAAACATAAGTTCTCAATCAAAATTCAAAATCAATTAAAGGTACAACATATTTGTTTACATTAATTTTCTTATCAATTGAATCATCATGAAATGTATCGTACAACGTATAGTACATCGTAATAAATTAATTTATGAATACGATGCATTTCCGATAAGAATATTGTACGACCAAATGCAATTTCACAGCGGATTATATTTCATTATCTCTAATTCGCATCTACGCGATTTGATGTTGTAATTAACTATTATATTATCTATACGGGATCTGACATCCCGTAGTGATACCCCATAGTATCGCCTGAATGCAGCATAACGGCGCGTTTACCGCGAGTTTTCCGCGAATCTCAGGATCGATCTTGCGATCCTTTGAGCACGAGCAGCATCCTCACGGGCTCCTTCTTGCCTTGGCCTGGCACCCAAGTTTCGCTGCGCGCAGAAATAGCCCGTTGTACGATACGGTTTCCCGGAGGCTGCACCACTAATTGCATCGCTCGCAGCATCGCCATCGCCATCGCCATCGCCATCGCCATCGCCATCTTCCGGGCGGGACGCGCATCTGACACGCGCAGCATCGGAAAGGCCCGATGCAATTAGGCCTGAGATATTGCCTTCGGTAGTCACGACTGGTTTCATCTCCTCCTTCATCTCTCTCTCCCCCCCGCTCCTCCCCGCCCCGCTTCTCCTCCCTCATCCCCCTCCCCTGTATCGACGTATGGGTATTAATATTAGGTTATTAGAGCGATAAGCCGCGAGATTATATCTTCAGACGATCGCGTGATCGTGAAACGTGTGTACACGTAGTTCCGGATATTTTTAGACGTTCGAGATTCTTGGATTTCTCTCTGAAAACTCTCCTGGATATTTCCAATCTCTTTCCTTCAGACGGAAAAGCTTAACCTCGAGCGATTTATAAAATTTTCAAACTGTAATCCTAATAATATTTTTAGATTTATCTATTTGATAAATTCTGTGTGATACCGTTGGTGATACCTGTGGCACCGGTCGGTTTCTTCATTTTCATAATTTTCCCTTATATAATTCTTTCGTGACGAATTTTTTAAATATATTTTGCACCAATCTGTTTCAGATTCGCTCGTTCTGAAATGTCCATACGCGGCTACTTTTACAAATAATAATCCTCCGAGAGTAGACGTTTCGGCGCAACGGGATTTTACGAGGATTCGAAACTTTACGACAAGATGGCGAGAGATCGTAAGGGTAAACAACACCAGCCCAACACCCTCTTAAAGTTCGCGCGTATCGTAAATCGAGTAATCGGCCCAAAAGGCCGGCGGCGATAAAGCGAACGGCGCGGCGTCGCCGCCGAGCTGTAAATCCCCTGAAGTGGAGGGTGCGAATGGGGTGCAAACGGAGAAAAGAATCAGCAACGGAGTGGTCGGGTACCCTTCAAAACGAGAAAGAAATTAGAAGAAACGCTCGGGAGGGAGGGGGGGGATGATCACATAAAAATCTATCGAAGGTAGCATGTTGGCGGTGTGTCAATAGAAGTGTTTGACTCTCTAAGGATTGCTTGCATTCAGAAATCTCTTCCTTCCCTCAAAATCGCTTAATATCCCCGATCCTGCAGGATAGATCCTTCCCTCTCTATCTGCTTTTAGCCGATATTAAATTCTTCCAGTAATTTTCTTCGATAAAAGTTGCGCTACGGCTTGCAAAAAGGCAAAATTGCAATATAATTATATATAATTAAGTTTTTAAATATTTTATAATTTACATTACGTAATAATTATAATAATAAATAAATATACCTCTTATATATATATATATATATATATATATATATAATATTAATATGTTTTGATATTTTTTTTTTACAAAATCTACTTTCACAAGATTTCATACGTGCAACACTAATTACATTATTATCTTATCACGTTTGTGAAAGGAAAATTTCGTCAACTCCTCTCTCCTCCTCTCCCCCCCCTCCTCCCTCTTTCTCTCCTCCTCTTCTCCTCCTCCTACACCTCCGTTTCGCTGGATACACCGGTGCATCCGGATAATAAGTGCCGTCGTCGGCCGCGGCACTTTATGATCCGCGATGCGCTTCCACGAAGAGAATTGATCGCGGATTCGTGGAAACGTGGAACGTCATCCATCCACCTTCCTACGCGCACCTCGCGCGCAAAACGCGGGATTAATTCGACCCAATTCCCCCGACGTTGTAATTTACCGCGCGTAACTACGCGTCCCCGTAATTCATGAATCCATCTCCCGCGCCACCCACTAGATTGCTATCGTACGCATGTATTCGGTGAGGAGAGGGGGGGGGGGGAAAGGAGAAGCTCCGTATCGATTCTCCTGATCGATTCTCTTCCCATAATGTGTGTGTGTGTGTGTGTGTGTGTGTGTGTGCGCGCGCGTGTGTGTGTGTGTGTGTGTGTGTGTGTAATATATATAAAAAAATATATTTATTATAAATATATAAATATAGATATTTTTTAAATGAATCGGAAAACAAACACCGAAAATGTTTCGCTAACCGAAGAGTTAAGGCGTCACATAAAGCCTCCGACCGGCGGAGTTACGAAACTGATGACCTAAAAAGGATGCCCGAGTCACCATTGTCCTCACTTCCAAACATTTTCGCGTAAAATACGGACTCTTCGAAATTTATACAATAATGAAAATAATAGAGGAATAAAGTGGTACTATTTATGGGTATAATAATTTTGTTAATAATCAATATTTTATATTAAAAATTTATTAATAATTATATTTAGTGTTGTTTAATAAATTCTAGACTCAAAGTTATAAAATATATTTTGCATTAAATATTATTTATGAAAATAGTGACGCCGCTAATGGGTCGGAGAGGAACAGGGATGGTAATATGGACCATCACAAAAATAAATTTAAAAAGTTTCGTTTAAAAAGAAAACACAATATTCTATTATAAAATTATATATTTGTTTAAAATAAACTGTTAGAGAAAAAACAAATATCACCATGAAATTTTTAAAAATATAGATAGATGACCAAATATCGACTTGTGTAGCGCCATTGCTTAACGATAGACTGTTAAACAAACAAAAATTCCATAAATAATCTCTAGAATTCGTCACCAAATAGAGATATTACGAATGATCATAATGACCTTATATGATTCATAAATATCATCTTCTTCCTTAATAATTAGTAATATTGAGTTACTGCTTTCGTCTCAGCGATTGATTTATTTAATGACTTATTTATCGATATCTATTGATATATTTAAGGGAAGTAGAAAATAATGCGGCAAATAGTGCGGGTTGTGCGTATTGTAGAATTTTTTGATCATTCGTTTTCCATCGCGAGCAGATATTTCAGCAGAAACGACAGACGCTCTCTGCGGACCGGCCTTCGGGATGCTGCGCGCGTCCGGAGCGCCTTTGTAATGACGAGAATCGATCTCGGCGACACGACAAAGAGAGCCGGGCGGCGATTGGCAACAACGTGTTTCACCCGAAGCGGATCGCAATTTGGCGAAAATCGAATTCGTCGTCGTCGTCGTCGTCGTCGTCGTCGTCGTCGTCGTCGTCGTCGTTGGGACTCGATCGCGTCGACTGGCGATCGAGTTTCCGGTTCGCCGAATAATAACTGCCAACGGTGGGTGGGCGCAGAGACGTGGATTTATGCACGCGGACCCGGAATGCGCCACGCATAAATACTCGGGGCGAAAAATTGCAGCGTCGATCTCTGTCGGGCGGTTGTTTTGCATTTGTTACGCGACGAGCCCGACGAGCAAAAAGCGCTGTCCGCGCGCGCGCGCGCGCTGGCTGGCTGGCTGAAATTGCGACAATTTGATTCGTCGTATACGATTCGCGATTACATTGATCAACGCGATCAACGGCCCCGGCCCCGAAAATTAGTCGTCGCGATAATGCGCGGTGATAAAAGCGAGCCGGACGGCTTTTCGCGAATTATGCGCCAATCACTGTCAAATACGTTCGAGCTTCCGTAACTTTATAAGCGTATTTAATCAAACAGTTTGCAATTTAATTATGCCGGATTCGGACAGAAATCAGCAGAGATTTCGTACATCTGTGAATAATTTTTCCATACACAGGGTGTTTCAAAAGTGAAAGTCAATATTTGCTCGGAGATAATTGGCTCAAACTCAAAAACAAGAAAAAATGAATACATAGACACCTGAAAATGTATTGTTTTCGAGCTATCATCACTTTTATGTTGAAATTTCAAATTATGCTTTGCTTTCGAATTTGTCAAAATTGAAAGAAAAGATGGTTTTTATAAGCTTTATAATATAATAAAATTCAGATAAAAATCAGATGGTATCTTCTTGCAATTTTGACAAAAAGATTCAAAAGCAAAGCAATTTAAAAAAATTTTTAACACAAAAATGATGATAATACAAAAATAATTTATTACTTTATTTTTGAGATCTATATTCATACTTTCTCTTTTTTCTCGTTTTTAGATCTCTAATCACCTCTCGCACGATTAACCTCCACTTTTGAAACACTTTGTATATAAATGTACGATCGATAAAGTAACAAATACGATGAATGAAAATTTTACGTCACACACACACACACACACACACACACACGCGCGCGCGAGAATTAAAAATAAATGTAATTCGCATTTGAATTGGAGAAAGTTGGAAAAAGGCATGAACATGTATTTTTTTCAATTCAGCATTTTGAAAGAGATTAAACATTTAAAGATTTAATTTTTTTAACGATTCATCAAATTCTTCAACTATAAAATTAAGCAAGTTTAAATGTCCGAGCTTTTTAAATATCTGTGTCGACGGAAAATGAACTGAAAACTCTTTACAATCGCGATCGTAAATGTGTCCAGAGAGTGTGTCACGATGAAAGACAGCGCGTTGAGGCGACAATAATCCATTGCCACTTATAGCCGCTGATATGATTGGACGTTGAACGTTAAACGCGCGTTGTTGCCTTTGTTTCGAGGAACCTCGATTAAAGTTTCCCCGAATGCGTTCCCGTAATTTAACGACGTGCCTTTAAATGGCACCCATCTTGAAAAATAGACCAGACAAAATAATCGGCGAGTAGTGATAACCTCGATATACTTCACTTACCGTCCCAAGAAACGGCTGATAAGCCAGCGAGGCGCGTTTAAAACGATCGTTTGCATTCTGTCAACACCTCACCGACGAGTGATTCATCAACTGATAACCAAATGAGTAGATCTCGCTCAATTTTTTTTTTTTTATAGATAATCAATCAAAAGCGAATATAATTCATTTTGACTGAAAAAGAATCATATTTTTTTGTAAAAATGCGTGCTTGAATCTTTAATTTTTCCTAGCCTCAGTAAGTCATTTTATTTACGTGTTGACTATGTTCATCCAATATTTATATAAAACATTTATTAATAATACGAGTTGTTTCATAATTCAATTTAAATATTTTGTATAAATATTGGATTTTATATATATATATATATGTTGTGTGGTGTGTGTGTGTGTGTGTGTGTGTGTGTGTGTGTGTAATAATTTAGTTAAATATAATATCATATTTTTCACTGTATGTATTAAATAATATTATGTATATGATAAAAAGTAAAAGGGAATCGATTTTTCAAATCATCTCTTTCAAAAATATTTTCAAAGGTGTTTTCAAGAATATTTTTCAAATATTTCAAGAAGACTTTGTAAAAAAACAAAAACAGCAACCAAATCATGATAAACAGCTCGTGTATACAAAGCAAAAAATAAATAAAATAAGATTTAAAAAGCCAAGAAACGATGTTTTGGTTCCATAGTTGTTACATGTTGTCACAATTTCATGTTAAATTCGATAATCTCTCTCTTACTATTTTTTAATCGGCTTTTTAATTATAAAAAAAAATTTAGAAACACAGAACGTCGTTTTTTTTCTTCTCCTTCTTGCATTTCGTACAAATTTGCTATAGCTAAAGAAGACTTTGCGTCTAGTTGCGAAAACGTTTCTTTAAAATTTTTATATCCACACATATATTTATATTGAAGTTTTTAATTTCATACCTATATAGTAGTCCGTTCCTTCCTGCTGCTCGTTTCTTGGCCTTCACATTCAAATTTTGTTTAAAAAAAAAAAAAAAAAAAAAAATTGAGAGCCATCCTCCTCCTCTGAAGATCTGATGAAAGGCTCGCGCGAAAAAAGCGCGAAAGCGAACCTCCTGTTCTGTTTCCTCGCAATTGCGCAATTGCTGCAAAGGACAAATTCGCGGCGTTTTCTTCGGCGAAAGTTAAACGGCGGCACATCTGCGGCGGCGCATCATCGCGGCGCGCGAACAGATGCGGAGCGGTGCTGCATACCGGCGGCGAGTGTGTGAACTCTTCCACGAAGGAGATTCGATTGGCCGTTCGTGGAACCTTCTACCTACGCACCTCGCACGATCGCGTTACGCATAGAGGAGAGAATCAGAGAGAGAGAGAGAGAAAGAGAGGGGGGAGGTGAGTGAGTGAGTGAGTGAGTGAGCGAACGCACGAGGGCTCGCGAGTTGTACCAATTTTCCCGGTTGGTAATTTTCCGTGAAGCGAATTGCTTTCTCGGCTCGTCTGATCGTGCAAGGAATTTATTCATTAATCTGCCCCCCCCCCCCCTCCCCCCGAGGTACGCGCGAGAAAAAGCGCTCCACTCTTGATTATGCTTGTGCGCTCTCGTGTGTCGCACGACACATCTTTCCCTTCCCTTTCTTAAGTAAAGTAATATGTTTCCGCACACAAATAACGTCCGATGAAGTAAAAATACAGGAAAAAAAAAAAAATGATGCACGCGAGATTTTTTTTATATTTAATAAACAAAATGTATATACAATTTATTTAAACTATTGATATGAATGTGATGTAAGAGGAATGAATTCCGTCCGTTTGGATGGAAGATATTTTTTGAAGCTTAACATTTTAATTCAGGGCGTACTGATTTTTCATAAATAAATTAAAAAAAACTTACCGAATACACGAAGCCGAGGTGGCACAACTAACTAAAACCTAATCTTCACAAAAAGATATTTTGATATATTAAATTCGAGTCGATCTTCTTGGTAAGGATATTTTTTTTTATGCAGATCATCTCTGTCTAGCTAAGACGTATTTCGACGACGAAGCAAAGTGAAGAGATAAAGGATCGAGCAAGTTCAATGTGCGCGGAAAGGGAATTAAACGTCGCCGGCTCGGAATTCCCTCGGACGACTTCCGGCAAATTGCTGGGCGAGCTGGAAGTTGGTTTATATCGACGACAGGACGAGGAGGAGACGGCGGCGACGAATGCACGAATGCGTGCTAAATCGAGGGGTTTAGGAACCCCGTAGAAGCGGCCGGAAGCGCGTCATCTCCGATGAATATTAACTCGACAATTCGCCTTCGGCGCGCTCGACGCTTCGACGAATTTTCTAAAACGACGTTTTCCAACAAAAATCCTAATACTACGCCACCACAACGATGTTCCGCAATTATTCGACGAATTTCAATCTTGTCTCTTGTAAGAAAATGAAGGAATTTAGTGAGTGATTTTAAATTTCTTTAAATTTCTCGTTACTTCATCTCTGCCTTTCTTACGTCATTTTTTGTGTATATCGTATTTTATATATTCAGCTTATTATATAAAATTAAAGTTTTTTTTTTTGAAAAATACACTTGTTGATATTTGTACATTATATTTGAAACAGATACTCCCAGATTTCAGGGGATAGCTTTCGATCTTCTTTTTTTTTTGTAAAATCCTCTTACGACGAAATATTCGAAATCTTTGAACATCTTCGAAAATATTCTCGAGAGAAATAATCTGAAAAAAATCGAATCGTTTCTCTTTGGTTTTCTATTTTTTATTATATTATATTATTACGATAGTTAGTGTTATTTATGATATTTATACGTTGAAAAATATAATTAACTTAATATTATTTAGACATATTTATTATACATATAGATTAATATAGGTTTAATTTTAATATAGACTATATGAATATTGAATTAATATAGTTTGAATAAATTTATATTATTAAAATATAATAATGACACATTTATATTTTCCAAACTTTATACTTGTAAATATCCAAACAAACAAAACGCAATTTTTCTAAAAGGTCGATTAAGAAACAAAATAGTGAATATTTTGTAATTGTTTCAATAATCATTTATGTTTAGTTTTATCAATGTAAGTTAATTTCAGTTTGAGCTTTTATCTTACAAAGGGACAATTAAACCGAGGTTAAAGCTAATCTACTCGTCAGTTTACTTGATGGCGAAACGAACATTAATCGTTTTTAAAAATATGTATAACACATTGTTATTCTCCCTCTTCCCCGATGGACTTTCCCCTATGGGGCGATCCAAAAATTTAATGACTGTTCCCCTGAAAATACGGTTCGTGTCTCCGGTCGGGAAACACGCTGTTTCGACGTCATCAAAAATCGCGGTGACAACGCAACACTTTTACCGAATTTTTTCCTACCCCCCCCCCCCCCCCTCTCCCGACAGCTCAATACCGGAAAAGCAACTGACCGTCCGGAAACTGATCAGATTCGGCGGACAGAGAGGGATTTAATTGAAATTCCGGATCGATACATTCGCGGCCGATTCGATGCACACATCGGCCGTGTTATCTCGCGTTATCGAGGGGGATAAACGTGACGGCGGGGACTTTCGGGAAGAGCGATTATCGATCCGGATGTCGATAAGAAGGGTGACGAAATCTTTTTCACTTGAAAAAGATAGGTTTTTGATAATTTATTTCACAGTTATCTCACCCGTTTTATCACCCGTTTTTATCTTTTACTTTAGAACCACAATTCGTGGTTAACTCTCGACGGTTCTGTTTTCCTTACAACTGCTTCAAAAACAACTGCTTGCGGATAAAAAAAGTAACGGGAAGTAAAAGCGTAAAATATGAAATTGATTATTTGCTAAAGTAAGGTTTACATTTGTATCTTCCATTTACATCCCGAAATCTCTGTCCGAATGTTCCTAACGGATAAAAAAAATTATTTTTGGATAAAATAACCCGTATAGGGGAGGACCTATTATACCGAATATAACGAAGATCCCGAACACTAAGAAAGATTCGGAAAAGGATTCGAAGGGATCTTCTTCCCCGGCGCGAACCGATATTGCATCCCACGGGATTTCGACATGACAGTATCATGATGACGAGGCTCTTTGACGCGGATATCGAAAGCGAGTATCGTTCTGTCGGAAATAGCGATTGACGTTTTGCAACGCTTTTTGCGACAACTCGTCCCTGTCCGGACAGTACTCCCTCCGCCCTCCCACCACCCTCGCGGCGTCCCTTTTTATTTTTGAATGAGAGCTTCAAAGGCGGATCTTCGTGTGATCATTCGAATTTTGTACTCTTTTTTTTTTTTTTTTTCACTCGCAGAACGACAGCGAGCGGATCAAATCGAACGGGCGCAGTTTTCCGACTGGTACCTTCTTTTTTATTTTTTTGTTGCTATCGCAAACGTTTAAAAAAAATCCGATTATTCTATAGTCATAAATATCACAAATAACGCCGTGAAACGCCCGATTGATGCAGAAGGAAATTTTAGAGGAACATTTTTTAGTATAAGCTATGCTTGTAGCATTTGAAGATCCAAAATATTTTAAACAAGTGATAGAAAAAAAATTGTACAAAAACTGATGAATATATATTAAAACGAAAATCACATAAAGAAAATTCATATAAGAATTCATACAAATTAAATTCCACTAATAAATCTTTTGGTCACGTAATCACGACGCTGGATTAAGCCCTTAGGAAAATATCGCCCGGGAGGGGGGGAGGGGGGGAAGGTATCGATGTTCAATTAGGACATCAAACCGCGATTGCAACGCAGCAAGATGGCGGAGGAAGCCTTCAGCGTATATTAACAATATTTCAATCACCCTCCGTGAGTGGCAGCTTTGATCTCGATCTAATCATCACCATTCATCGTCGTCCTGTTTCACGGCGACGATCTTTCTATTAAATGTCGAACCCGGAAGGGGTACGGGTAAAGGACTCCTCCTTTGAGCTTCTAATATAGGCTGATGGATGAGTCCCCATCCCCGGGCTTATCCTAGAAGGATATACCTACTTACCGAGTACAGAGAGAGTGATGTCGCCCTCCAAAGTGGTTGTGTCATTACGCGCCTGGCAGGAGTACCGTCCCGCATCCGAAGCTCTCATCTCCTGCGTATAGATCGTTTGATTCGCGCTCTCTGGATACAGGATGAAATGACTCTCGCCACCCGGCCAAGGATAGGCTCGGTTGTCCTTGTACCTGCGACAGAAACGTAACGTAACGTAACGTAAACGTATTACGGATAGCTCCGGATAGCTCCGGGGGAGGGGGGAGGGGGATAGAGCCCCGTTCCGCCCCTCCTCCCCGCCGGGGAGGAAATGTGAAGAATTAATATTTAGGAGGAGCATTAACGAACTCCAACGTGTATGAAAAAAAATTGCTATTGGAATTTTCCCTCATCCTCGACCTCACACCTTCGATAACATGGATAATCGTAAATTGATATTACGGCCGAGGAAACGTAATTTATCGCGAAAGGTAAAGGTTGCTGGATACAGAGGTATTTCTCCTTTATATCCCACCTCTCCCATCTCTCTTCATTATTTACCATCAAAGGCGACTTTGTTCTTGGTTCTTAAACGTGAAAATGTTGTTCGCCATTAAAGCGGTGCTTCTATCCGATTTATTTGAAATTTAGGAAGGCGAGGAGGGCTGCGTTCGTCGGGGTGAGGATTTTGAGGAGGGCCACGTGGGGGGCGGATGGGGAAGAAAGGACGCGACGAGCCGGGGGATATTTTTCAGGAAGCTATAATTTATCGCGAGGTAGGGGAGGCCGATCTCGCGTCTTGAAACACGTCGCACTCAAGAACAAGCCCGATATTTCCGAGACGGGAATATCGATGGCTGTTCTTGAGAGGCATTCGTTCCGCCGTAAAGATAAAAGTCGAGGGAACGAGCGCTCCTCGACAAACACACTCGAGAAGTAGAGGAAGAATCAGGAGCGTTGAACCGTACGCGAAAATAAATCGTCCCAGGACCACGCCGCCGCCAGCGACTTCGTTAATTTATCGGCGCTGTTGCATTGCCTTTCCCCATTGTGCCTTTCCACCGCGTTAATAATATCGTTAATAGTAATGGCAGCGTAAAATACTCATTACGTGAGAATAGTTTGATAATGGTGATAACAAATGCGACATAACGATGCGGTATATAATAACGATTTATACATGATAACACTAGACTATACAATAATAGTGACATATAATATATAATTAGAATATATAATAATAATAATAATAATAATAATAATACAGTTGTTACAATAATTACGTTATTGTAACATTATCAATACTATAAAATACCGAAGGAAAAAAATTAACTATTTTACAATTAACAAAAATATCGATATTAAAATCAAAAGAAATGATAATTAGGGGGTTTATTACAGAAAAAAAAAAAAAAATTGGGTGTTCTCAAAATAAATAACAATGTATTGATAATTAAAAAAATACTTCATTCAATTGTTCCTATTCTAATTGGTGACAGGTGCAAATAACATCAAATTTCAATCTTTTTTTTCTTCAGCGAGATTGTATTTTGATCGCCATTTCTAATTCCACACTTGCGCTCCACATTGAACGATCCCTTTACGAGAGCAAGCCTTTTTTCGTCCTTCGGATAAAGCTCAAGGATTCGACGGGATGTTTCCCACGAGGGCGAAAGAAAGCCTCTCCATGTAATTCAATTTCTGGGGCACTATGTAAATCCACTTTCGTTTTGCCAGAGGATCAAAGAGACATTGCGCACGTGGATCCTAACGTGGGCCACCCCCCTCCCCCTCCCCGAAGTTACTACTCTTGCCTCTCCCGAATGCAGTTACACAAAAAGGGGAGTTTCTTATTCCCTAATTCTTCGATCTCCTGATTTTATTCTACGTCCCCTGATTTTATTCTACGCAATGATGACCAATCTTCCCGTAGGACAATTCTTTATCATTCGCGAACACTCGTTCGATTAGCTCCTTCAACATTCTTACTTTTTATCATCGAAATGATTTTTACCTAGGGTTTCTTCAGTCATAAATCTGAAAAGAACGAATTTTAGGTCTTGGAATCGCAACCTTTCGATCTTCTTTAATCCTCGAGTTTCGTAGTCTTGCGTTTTAGGTTATTAAAATCTCAGACCTATATTATCCTTATCTTTTTGCTTTAAATCCAATCTTCATATTTCAGATCTTGGATTCATATCTCAATGCAATTTTTCAATATTAAATCTTCACGATCCTTTTTGGATCGTACTTCGAGTATTTATGTACACATATATTTGTGTGTGTGTTTTTAGAGTTCCATATCTCTACTATAATCATCAACCATCATTAACAAAAATATTTTTAATATCTTTGCATGATAGATTCTTGGCCGCAAAAAAAAAAAACCCCCGAGTTCATCGTATTCATGAAATTTTCAACAAGCGGCGATTTTCCCATCGTCACGACATCGTAAATAAAAGATTTTTAATAAGCTGAACGACTCGTCCTCCGTTGCCGAAGGAGCGACAGGACGATCGGCAATTTCGCCGTCACCATTAAGGATTCCTTTATTAAAGCTATTCCTGCATCGGCAGGACTTCTTTTACGAGCTTCTGTTACGGGCGCACTTTGAATAAGAATTTTTAATAAAGAGCACTTCCCTCTCCCCTCCTCCCCCCTCCCCTCCCCCCACCTCTCGCGGCTGCTCGTCCCTTTTCGCCAAGATAATTTCGAACTGGTTTGGATTCTAACGAGGATTCCGACGCTACGTAGTGGAACTTCCGAAGACTAATAAAGATACCGAAACATTCAAGGATCCGAGGAAAGTTCGGGAGACTCCGCTGACCGTAAAGATATATAAAAGAAACAAAATAAAAGTTGCAAGAGAAACCAAAAACGAGAGAAATTCTGGTAATACATCATAAAATTTGAGACGAACAAAAAGAAAGTCAAAGAGATGGAAAATAAAATGGAAAATGGAAACAAATTGCGATTAAAATTCTCAATATTCAATTTGTAAGTTCCGTTTTAATCCTAGAAGTGTAATGCAGATTAGATTATTTAAATCATAGATCCTTAGACTTTTACAATTGAATTTTCCACTTCGAATTTCCACTTCTTCAAACTTCAAATTTAAAAAAATTTTTAAAGATCTTTCGATACCAAATTAAATTTTTTTTCGATTTCGAAAATGAATATTTAAAATTTCCACGGTTGCTCTCGCGACCTGAGAAGTCGGGATGAATTTTCGTTTAAAAAAGACTTCCTCAGAGATGAAATGGAGGAAGAAAATGAAATTTAATGGCGAAATAAAAGAGATTCCAAAATAGCGCATGAGAACCGCTGGAGCAGCGCTCGGTTATAATTTGCAGCGGGCGATTTGCAAAAATGGCCGTTTAATTATTATTGTACTCGAGCGTGTGGCATGCTGTTATCGGATCGCGAATTATACTCGGTCGTTAAACCCCATTTCCGATATGGTGCATGCATATTCTGAAAATGTTCAGGGATCACTGGCTGTCCTTAATAACCCGAACCACAGTCGACTCGCGTAATTAACGCCAATTTTATTTCAATGAATTTTGTCTGGCAATATTTGTTAAATAATTGCTGGTTCCTCGCCCCCGCATTTTGCATCCAGTTTGACGAATTAATTAATAATTCATTATCGACAACAAATAGGGCAACAATTGTAATATAAAATTTAATTAAGATAATAATGAATAAAGAGTACTAAATGGAATTTAAATAATGGCAATTATATAAGAGACATTGGCAAGATCAAAATTATGGAAAGAAAGGAAGTTGATAATTAAATAAAAATAATTTTGAAAAAAAATAGTAATCGCGTAAATTTGGGAATAAATATAAATAAATATAAATTCAAATAAATATAAGACTCGCTTACATTTCCGACCTATAATCCAAAAAAAAAATATCATTCTAAAAGGTGAAATACAAAAACACTGACGACATTAATGAATAAATAGTTCTTGGTTCTTCATTAATAATAATTAAGCGATATGTATTCACATATTTTGCATTTAAAGCAGCATTTATAGCTAATCACAAAGATAGTGCTACTTCCACACGTTTTATAAGGTAAAATTCTTATACTTTGTCTTAACGTCAAAAATAATTTTCTATTAAATGTTCCATATAACAATCTTTCGTTAATCGCCAAAATAAAGAGAATATAATTTATGTTTGTTTATTTGATATAACAAGAATTCCTGTGAAAAATTTCGCAAATTTCGTCGACGCGCGTCCTTCGCGAAATAATTGCTCGTTATTCCCGTCGCGAAAAAATCGCATTGGCGAAATGGCTTTCTATTCGTTTGATCGTACTCGCGGAATGGAATACTTGTCTCGCTGGCTGGCTCATTGTTACAATAATTGGCTGTTATCCTTTGTCCTCTCGAAAAAAAAAAAAAAAAAAAAAAAAAAACAGCCAGCCAAAGTCCACCGTCGCCTTCAGTTATTTATTTACATCGAGCCCCGGCGCGAAATTTATTTTTTTTTTTTCTTTTTGGTCACACAAACGGACCTTTCCTCGTTTATATTCCCCGCGACTCACGATTCGAGTTACGCGAATTAATAATTAAATAATAATTCGGGTAGAGATTCGCCAAATAAATGTCGTGTTAATGTTATATCCGGCCGATGTTATATAAAGTGTGCCGATCAAAGCAAAGGTGCTTTGCCGAAAATTTGCTTTCAACTTTCCTGCTGGTATCCGCGATAATTTCGAGCGCGACAAAACGCAATTCCGCGATAAAAAGAAGAAGGAAAAATGGGGCGAAAGCGGGATTTAATTGAAACTCGAGATTCTCCGCGGCGCATTATGCAACCGCCGGTTATAATTCATAGATCCTCGAGATCGTCGAGATGAATCGCGGGGCAAACGCCGGGATCATTAATTCTGGCCGGGGAGTTGTTTTAGCGAAGCGGCGAAACACACTGCAAAATTGCAAATTATCGTGGATTACATAAATTAACCATCGAACCTGGTCGGACGCGCCAAAATCAAACGGCATCCCAAAGCGAAGTGGAGCCAAGCGTTCGCCAAGCTATTCGCGATTCGCAAACGGTTCTCGAGTTCTCGAGTTCTCGAGAGCGCGCATGATCGTGAATAATTTCCAGAATTGCCCCTTCTCCGGTAAATAGGACATAATTGACGAGTTAATTGAATCAGTCACGGGTCACGGGTCAAATGGTCCGAAAGGAAGCGCGGGATGGATCGACCTACGTTTCTACGAATAGAGAAAAATGTGATTCCTCGAAATGATGCGAGCTAAATTGATCAATTAATTGAATTGATCGTGACTCTGAAAAGAAAATAATCCAGAAAAGAGGATCTTTATCATTGAATAATTTATCGGTTATTAAATAGAATAATTGCAAAATCGGAAAAAAAAAAAACGGAATATTTGATACATTGAGAAAATTTAATTAAATCATCTGACATTTTTGTGAAAAATCCGGAAAGATATATTAGCCAATCAGTCATATCAAATATATTAATGTCAATAAATGTCACGAGTAATTTGAAGTTAATTAAATCGTCCATTATTAATTTTGGAAAGAAAGTGGCCTGGAAGGGATTATTATCATTTTTATTATTAATTAATTAATCATTTGCAGAAATTAATGTCGAAAGTTGCAAATGGATACACGAGTAATAATCAGAGAATAAAATTTAAATCATTCATATATCAGCGGCATATCAACAAATTAATTTAACGAAAAGAGAATACTTCTAAAAAAAAAAAAAAAAAATATAATAAAATGTTTGGAAAATTTTTTTTAAGTATTTTTAAATAAAAGAAAGATGTGATGCATTGAACAAAAGAAAGATATCAGAATTATAATGGAAACAATATATAATTGAAGGATTAATTAAATCAGTCATATTTAACAGAAAGATTTCATATATGTATATCTGAAGGAAAAAAACACTTTGAAAAAAAAAAAAAACATCATTCGAGGAAATTATTTTTCATATTAGCAAAAAACATATAGTTCGATGAAAAGAAAATAATATTGAAGTAATATCGTTCAAGGAAGTCATTAATCTTTTCAGTATGCATTTATAGATGTCAAAAAGTGAGTATGAATGACGTCTATAGACGTCACAAATCTTGTCGGTTTTTTTTTTTTTTTATAAATATTGTGTTCGTGACAATCTCTCATCCAGCATTTCACTCTCATTCAGCACTCACTCGCGAAAGCGAGTTCGTTTTAAAAAACGAACAAACGTTATTAATATAAAATAGAGCAAAAAAATACACAAACGACAAAATTATTCTAAACGATCATGCCTTCATCGCAATTCTCTTTCTGTATTATTATGCTTACTCGCAGGAAATGAATCTTTTTTTTTTTTTTTCATGTATAATCATAAATGATGAGCGGATCTCCGCTCGGTCACAACAATATTATTAAAATTAACCCATATAGTTTTATACGAATTGTCAATTTTTCGCGATATTGGATAATTGTTGTCTTAAAATTTAAGATTCTAACATCAAATTCCTATTTAATGACTTCGAAAACCTTTATATTGTATATAAATTGTTAAATCAATTAAATCAATATACAAGGAAATATCTTACATATTTTAAGCTCACTTTTACATTTTAAAGTTTCTACGTTAAATAATTCGGTAAAACGGATTCTAAAAAATATTAAATAATTAAAATCTAAACTGTACAGAAGATAATTTCAGAAAAAGATATGTCCCAATTAAAAAGCGAATGCGATCAATTGAATTTCGAATATAATTTCTGCGAATCAATTTCGAAAATCGATCGATTTAATTGGTTTCCGCCTTTTGATCATGGAATATGGAATACGATGAAAAATTAAAATTTCCAAGGGGCACAATTAGAAGACACTAATTAAACTAAATAAAGATTAAGTCTATGAGAGACAAATGTAGGACGTCGTGCGTTATTAGAGCTCGCGTAGACTCTCTCTATCTCAATCGTTTCAACGTTCAACTGCGAGCGAACGACGGATCATTCGAGCCAAAGTTTCACGGCGTTTCAGACTTACTTTCATTAGGGGAAACGAGAACGAGAGACATCTCGGGCGGGGGTGGGTGCGCGCCGCCGAGGCATGAATTTCGCATCCCGCGCCTCGCGGATTTCGGCGGATTTGCACGCTAATTAAGGCGCGCTCGCTTCCATATTTAACGCCGGCGCATCGACTAAACGTCCTCCCCGAAATTCCTCTTCATCCCCCAGTTACGAGGTTTATACACGGTTAGGTGGAACATAAATCTTCCCAGCGCAAAAGCATTCGCGAAATGTCTTTGTTGTAATCGCGTAATATCACCGTGAAGCTACGTGAGGTTCATCGGGTCAAAAAGAAAGAAGCCAAATACGTCAAAGTACGCGAGCCAGAAAGCGTCATCGAAGAGATGCGAGAGATTCTAAAAGTGAAAAACGTTTTAGTAGCGAAGAAAACGGGAGAGACAGAAAGTTGAGGATGGAAATTTCATAAATTATACATAATTTAATATCGTAGGGAAAATTAAAAAGATTATACATAGAGAAAAACGAATTTAAAGAAAAAAAAAAAAAAAAGAGAGACCGAAAAATTGCGTAACGAGTGAGAATTATTATTTGATAATTAAATAGATAAATGAGGAGAAATTTAATGGGGGGAGGGGGGGGGGAGAATTAAGAACACTCGATGTTCAAATTTTTTTCTCTCTTCTTCTAGTATCCGCGATTTGTCACGTAAAATCCCCGCACTAATGAGCAAAAGTACGCGATCGAATGGCCGGCGATCCATAAAAGGACTTATCCCGCCGGTCGCGAACACCCGCAGGCATTGCGAATTAATCTCGCTTAATCGCGGAAATAAAAGAGAAGCCGCTTCCCAGCGGAAGATCGAGCGTCTGCGTCGTGAGATGGATTTCCCGGATCCAGCGGACGTTGGACAGTGATCCGCCCCCGGGTTAAACCCGAGTCCTTCGTCCTTGCCCGAAGAAGAAGAGCGATCGCCATTTGTCCGTCTCGTTTGATGCAGATCGGCAGCGAATGAGAAATTGACACGGAAATTGTAAAAAGAAAGGGAGTCCCTTGTAAAGGAGGAGGGGGGATAGCTGCGGAATTGCAGAACCGATCAGGAGGGCGATTTCCGGATTCTCCCGCGGAGTATCAGGATGATACCACTAAAAAGGATCGCCTCTTCTGGATACCCCCCTCCTCTCTCCCATCACATTCCCTCAAATCGACAGCGGAATTGAAATTCCTGAAATTTTTAGGAAAAATTCAGAACCGTTGAATTTGGAAAAGGCGTCGATTCTTAAATGTGAAATATTTTGCACAAACTTTTCTGCCTGGTGATTTTCAACGGACTCTTAAATTTTGATGAAAAATAAGATTTCAGAATAATTCTTCTACAGTAAGAATTCTTTACCTGTGCCTCTTGATAAGATAGTTGGTTTTTTTTTCTTTTTTTTTTTTATGAAATGTACGAATTTACGAAAAAGCCGCAAAAAAGTAACGTAAAATGTTTTCCCAATAATCGTAATACTATCGTCGGTGCATGGTGAGGTAAGTTGCCATCGCCAATTTCTCACATTTCCCTCTCTCAGATTCCCGCCCGCAGATACCGCCCGCGAAGAAGAACGTCATCCGGACCCTCTCGGCCCTCCCGTTCGGGACGTTCGGGGAAAACGTAAACCGAGAACTGATACCGCGCGCGGTCGGCATATCTCCGAGCCGAGACGACGATTTGCGTATTAAGAATCCCGGGCGTGTATCGATTTCCCATAAGGACTTCTCTGAACTCGTCGTCGGCCGGCGGGTGGTGTACCTGGAAATGTGGCGCACGGCCCACGTGGCCTCGGGGGAATCGATCGCTTTATTACCGAGCGGTGCTGGGTGCTGCGCCGCGGACGGGCACGAATTTACCGCACCTCCGGTTTCCGCGCCGTTTCGTCGATTCCGCGAACGCGATTAGACGACCGGGCTCCGGTATGAGCCGGCTCATCGGGAGAGAGAGAGAGAGAAAGTCGCGGTGGAGCGGAATCTCCTGGAGGGGGGGGGGGGGATGTGCTGGAGAAATGACCCGATGACCCGCTGGAGAGGAGGTGAACACGTTGTGCGAGCCGCGTTGCGTGCATAGCTTCTAAAATTATTCGCAAAGTTTTGGATTAACGAGATCGTGTATTGGATGTGGGCAGAGGGCCTCCGCCTTGAACAAGGGATTTTCCAAAGGATTTCCTACTTCTAGTAAAGCTGATCCTTTCACAGCGCAAAAGAGGATTGGGCGCTCCAAATCCATGGGAATGCCTGGCTTTGACTGCTGCCACGTTGGCGTCAGAGATGATCGTGAAGAGACCACGCGAGTGAGTCAAAGACCACAAAAGGGATCCTTTTTTTTTGAAAATGTCAGATACTTTCCGCGACCCACGAGGTTCCGTTTCACCGAGCGAAATAGAAAGTTGATGGGGAAAGGAGGATTTCTTCTGAGAGATAGACGGCTCGCTAGACGAATTTCTCTCTGTCACGACGAGAAGATGTCGCTTCGTTAATTATCAATCACGCCGTTGAGATGTAATAAGGTTTAAAAAAGTTATTACAATTGAGTCTCTCTCTCTCTCTCTCTCTCTCTCTCTCTCTCTTTCTCTCTGTCTCTCTAACTCGAATGCCGAGGGAATTAATAATAATTCAATTATGGGATTCAGAGGTTTCGACTGTTAAATGTTTCGAATTATACGGAACAAAATTGACCTACAGAGGCTCAAATGCGATTTAATAATGCTAACATACATACATTATATGTAACTATGCATATTAAAAACATATTTTAATTTACTTAATAACTTTGGAAAAAAAATTTTATATAATAATTATCAAAAAATATATTCAATTTATATATATGTGCAATTGCAGAGTTTCTTCTGTGATATACTTTAAGTTAATAAAGATTTCAGAATTCAGCCAATAAGAAGGAGCAGCCTTGCAACTAATCGTAAGATTCTTCAATATGATTGGTTTATCCATGGAGAATTAAGGAACCAAAAAATCAATCATATCAAAAAGATTTTTACAACAAAGATTTTTGCAGCAGAGCTGCTTTCCCCGCTGAACGCAGTTATTTTCCCTCCGAGTCGTCGTTCGCTGCCAATTCGTTCGGCGACATCCCTCGTTTTGCTCTTTTCATTTATCGTTACATCCCTGTTCGTTCACCCGACAATCGCGCCAACGGCGCCATGCGTACGACCGTGCGTGAAGTTCCGGGGGAAAAATTCTCTTCCGGAAAATTTCCCAAGGAAAGGCACCAACTTTTGACGACGTCTAATCGGACAGTTATCCGACGACGATGACGACGACGACGACGACGACGACGACGGAGAAAATGATGCCCCGGAAGGCGGAAGGTCAGTCGAGGGTTCGCGCGAGTTCGACGGCCGCTCGCGATTCCGGAAATCGAAAAAGGTATACGCCGCAGAGATGAGTAAGTGCCATCGATACCGGCAAACTTTCGATATCCCTCTCTCGCGATACTAAAGATAGCGCCAAGATCGTCATATCTTTTATCACAAGGAAACAGATGTATTTTTTTATGCTTTCTGTGTATTAAATTTGTGAAGTTTTATACATGTGAACATCTCCCTTAGGAATTTTACAGTTATTTATGAAATTAATTTGTAAATAAATTATGGCGCGAATGTTTTTCTCTTCATTTCTTTCTCTTTTTTTTTTTTTTCTTTTTCTTTTCTTTTCTTTTCTCCCGTCGTATCGATCATTCCGAAAAGATTGATTCCGAAAAGGAAAGACGCGGCGATATTGAACACCGTATGCACGACGTTCTTTCTTTGAATGCCACAACGTGGGCGTATGCGCATTTCTATTTGGATATAACTGCAGCTCCCTTATCTCCAGGAACCAGGTCTGACGCGCAAAGTCTTTCCCGGAAAACTTTGCCGTCTCGCCTTGACATCCATTCGTCGGCTTCGAGGAAATTTCGAGCGGAAAATCGATCACGCGACAAAACGGCATTGAGCCTTGACCGCGCACAAACCACCGGTTTGGCGCCTCACGAAAGAACGTGAAATAAATAATGGAAACGAAATGAAGAATAAATAAAAGGAAAAACAAAGTGATGGAGAATAGATGAAAAACAAGTGGGAAATCAAATGAGGAAGAAATGAAGAATGAGCGTGGAATAAATGACGACAAATGAAAACTACAAACGTAAGGAAGGTGGAAAACAAACGAGGAACAAATTGAAAAACAAATGAAGAATAAACGGAGAATAATCGAAGAACAAAGCGGAGAACAAGCGGAAAACGAATATGGAAACAAACAGCGAGCAAGCGCGAGAGAAAAAAATCCGCGAGGAAAAACACAATGAAACGAATGAAAAATAAATAAAACGTAAATGAAGAAATGGGGAAACAACTGGGGAAACAAGTGGGGAAACAGCTAGATATGCAAGATAAGCGGTATGAATAAAACAGATCGTATCGAGTTAAAATAAATATTTGCCTCTCAGACCTCACATTGGAGTCCGCTAAGTTAACCGAGAGCAGTCTGTGTCTTAACGTGTATATCTCAATTAAGGAATTCAAACTTTAAATTGGTGCGATTTCTCCACTTAACAGCAAGCTGTTATTTTGTTTTCTTACTAAAGTTTTGCTCGCCAAACTTGCTACGTGAGCCAAAGTCGAAGCAGTCGTGGAGAAGTTCGGCGAGTTAAAGTCAAAGTCCCGAGGAGTGAGGACTCGATCGCGGATCGTTGTTAAGAAGGGAGGATATCTCGCGAATTTGCAATTCCACGTATCCTTGAACTTGCCCCCCTCCCTTCCCCCTCCCCCCGTTCCGTAAAACGCAGTTACGTAACGACCAATAAAAATTCGAGTCGACGCGTTCGGAAGTCCGACGCGAATTCAATTTCCACGACGAGGCCAATTTGTTTAACCATCGGCCATCCCCTTACATCCGACGAAATTGGCCCACCCCCTCACCCCTCTCCCCTCCTCTCCTCTCTTCGTGAGCTTTCCCATGCCGCGATGTACTAATTTGACCTCTCGCCCCGCGCGTTCCACGCGATTACCCCCCCCCCCGAGCCCGAGCGTACCCTTTAAATTTGAGAAGATTAAGGGGGTGGAAAAAAAGGATTCTCATCGCGTCATTATCTCGAGTCTCCTCAGAATTTATCCTTCATTCCTCCTTCCCTCTCACGTTATCGTTACCTCTCCGATCGGAGATCCTGCGAGGATCCTACGGGATTATCGTATCGCCAAAGGGCAATCGTTGCTCGTTTGAAATTCCTAATTGTTTCGCGTTTGTAAAACAATCTCGTATTGTGAAAAAAATTGACGCTGAAAATATATCCCTGATATTTTGTGCTTCATGTGTTACTCGCTGTTAAGTTGATCGTTTCGGGATAAGGTTCTCGGATTGGTGTGCGCGCATCATTCGATCCGATGTATAATAAATAATAATAAATAATAGAACGTAATATCAGTATTATACTTTAATATTTATGAAATATTTAATTATCGTCGTAATTCGTATCGTCGCCATTTCAATATCGCGGCAATATTATTATGACGCTTGGCACTCGGTCAACAGTTATCGAATATTACGCGTTAGCGTTTATCGCTGCCGCGTTATGCCGGTTATGTTATACATAATGAAGAATTAATATTAATAACGTTAAAACCTTTCGATATGTTTTGTCGCACAATGATGAGGCATATAAAGGTCTTTTTCAGTTTCAAAATAATCGTTATAAAAGAATCGTCGATTATAAAAATAAAAACCTCTCTCTCCTTTTCTTTTTCAACCGTCAAATCAAAATCTCTCGGTTATTATTTATGTTTATAATCGATATCAACGATACATAAACCGGAAGTTCGATTTTGATTCTTCTGCGCGGGGGGGGGGGGGGGACGATAAGCACCAGAGAAAACTGAAGTGGTACAAACGAAGAGAGATGAACGCTCATTTTTATCGCGGCGGCAACAAAGTGCACTCGGTGCGACATCGACATCGGTTGAGAGCAGCGGCTCTCAAATTTCCAACGTTCCTCTCTCTCTCTCTTTGATAATCGATGCAAATTCTCGTCGTTCCTTCTCTCGGTTAACCTCGCAAATTCGATTAACGACAGTTAAAAAATTCGACTCTCCCCCTCCCCCTCGGGAGGGGGTGTAATGAGAATTTCCCAGCTTCTGAACTTTGGATTTAATGCGAAACGTTCGCGTCGATCATCCCCGTCACGGGGTGGAAATTCATTAAAATTATATTTATTAAAACATGACGCGCCCCCCCCCCCACCCCCATCCCCTTCCCGAATATTTTTGGGTGGAGAACCCGCGGATAAAAGCTCACTACTTGGACAGTTCCAGTTCGCGAAGCTCTCCAAAGGACACCGACAACCAATCGCCGTCGCTCTCCGGATGCTATTTATTGAGACATCAGCCCCGCCGGTCGAGAGGAAGATTAAAATAATATTTCCTTTTTGCGGATGAGAGAAAGAATCGATTGAGCCCGCTCCCGATCGAGGTTCGTGGTCCGCCGCTTTTGATAAAAATCTTTCTTTTATTGTCGCAGAAGGCACCTTTATTATTGTGGATCGCACGCCGAGATAATTGTTCCGCCGATCGCGGAAAAATTGCCAATATTTCAATTTGCCTCGATCGACCTGGACCTCCGTATTTATAACGCCATATCGCGTTAAGAGTAGAAGAATTCGGGACAATTTTGCCGTAACCTGATTGGACCTGATAAAATATGATATATAATAATTATTCCGCAAGAATTCTTTTTTTACATTCAATCCGAATCATTTTACAATAATTATTTCGCTGGCCCGACATAATTATTGTCACAGATCTGCATCTTCGGTCAGGATAAATAGTAAAATTCTGTCCGTCTTCGTCTATTTATTTTGAGTTTTACATATTTGAAATTTAAAGAAATTTGGGAGCCAAGGGGACGCGATATTAAAAATTCGGTGCACGTCAGATCAAACGGTTAGAACAAAGTACAATCTACGAGAGAGAATAAATAGCTGTCGATAAAAGGTACCGATAAAAATGCTAATGTAATATCTGACGATCTTAGATTAAGTTAATCGTTTCGCGGAAGCTCACGGTCGATACAGAAAGTAATCGTAAATTGATGCGGCTCCTCCACTGATCTCTCTCTCTCTCTCTCTCTCTCTCTCTCTCTCTCTCTCTCTCTCTCTCTCTCTCTCTCTCTCTCTCTCTCTCTCTCTCTCTCTCTCTCTCTCTCTCTCTCTCTCTCTCTCTCTCTCTCTCTCTCTCTCTCTCCTCTCCCCCCTCTCTCTCTCCTCTCTCTCTCCTCTCTCTCCCTCCCTCCCTCTCTTTCTCTCTGTCTTCAGTCTATGCCGAAAGGGTTAAGGTCACGATCGACGTCTCGCGATTCGATCCGATGATAAATAACAATGCATACCGTCCGACAGCTCTATTTGCGGACGGCATTTCAGCAAAACACAGAACTCCGATCGATCGTGTTCGACATTGTCGACGGGACTTCCCGGAAACCGGCCATGCTGCAGATTGTGATGCTGTTGCGAACGACATTTGGGATCAAATTGAATCTGGAGTTTCGAAATTCACCGGACAAATATTTCATGACATTACGCTTGTAATTGCTGGTGTTAAGGAAAATAATTAAGACAGCTTGAGCTGAAAGCTAAGGAGATAGCTTGATATATAAAATAGAACGAAATCAGAGAAAAACTTCATATTTTTCCATTCCGGGAATTTAATCATTAAATAATGTTTGATTTTTTTCGATAAAATGATAAAAAGATATTTGAACAATTTTTGATTTTTCTTTTCAAACATATATCGCCGAAGCATTTCATGCTCAATATTATATAAGGTGTTTCAAAAACAGTGGAGATCAATCGCTCGGGAGATGATCAGGTTGAGGGATCAAAAAACAAGAAAAAAGATTGGTATGAACATTCGATTGCGCTGTTTTCGAATTATCGCCATTTTTATGTTGAAATTTCAAGTTGCTTTGCGTTCGAATTTTTTTTGTCAAAATTGAAAGAAGAGATGGCCCTTACGAGTTTTATAACATAATTAAATAAAAGTTGCGAGCTGCTTTAGCACTACACAGAATGTAGAAATGTGGAAATACAGTCCGTTTAGTCTCTTAATAGAAATCAGAGCTCCATAGTTGTGCATCGTGAAAGCAGCAACTCTTATTTGACTCTTAATTATGTTATAAAACTCATAAAGTTCCATCTCTTCTTTCAATTTTGACAAAAAAAAGAAAAGCAATTTCAAATTTCAAAATGTAAAAATGGCAAGCTCCAACACAACACATTTGCGGTATAACAACGCTATGCTCGCACCAACTTTCTTTCTTGTTTCTGGGTTACCATTCATCTCTCGAGTTATTGACCTCGATTTATGGGAAAAAAATCCCTGTATGCAAGATAATTATGAAAAGTTTGACACACGTTTCGTTCCCTTTGCATGCTCATAGTATAATACCTCATAATCACATTCTTAATTTTTCTTCAAAAAAATATATAAAGAAAAGTGCGATGTTGTTGTCTTATTAATTACCCTTACATTACGCGTAGCGTGAACTTTTAATAAGGAATAATAAGACGCGGCTGATAAAAAAGTGTGCACGGTTTAAGATCCCGCGCGGGAATTGCTTAAAAATATTATGACTTAAACTTGCGAGAAGAAAGTTCGATCTCCAGAGATTCCGACTCGCCGCGGAGCTGTTTTCGTCGCTTCATAGAGGAAAGATTGTACGGTAACACGTCAGTCTCCTCCTCTCCTTTCGTCGTGGCTTTTTTTTTTTTTTTTTTTTCTAATCGATTCCGCGAAGAGAAAAGTGGAAGATTGGCCTGCAGGTGGCCCCTTCAAAATCGATCCGCAGTAACTAGAGAGACCGGTGTGTCTCCTCTCCCCTCGCCCCCACCCACACCCTCGCCAGCCCTGCTGTCTTTTCTTCGCTTCCTCCAGAAGTGCGAGGGTGCATTGTCCCCGCCCTCTGTTTCTCCTTCGCCCTCTCTCTCTCTCTCTCTCCGTCTCTTTTTTTTCCGGCCGCGACTCGGTCGAGAGAGTTATATAATTATATTTCGGCAGGCTCAATTTTCCGTCGGCGGGAAACACACGAACAAAACGGACGTTTCGCGTCTCGATTGCGTCGCGTTTCGATCCGCGGATGAATATACGGGGGGATATTCGCTTTTAGCGTGACTGCGCGCCTCAAAATTGTCGACTCCAAAATCGCTGGCTGAATTACGCCGGCCGATCGGCGAATATCCCCGACAGATAGACAGCCGGACGGACGGACGGACGGACGGACGGACGGCCGGTGTGTGGCATTTTTTTTCTCATTTGCGGGCGGCATCGATTCGCGAAAACTACACGGTGTCCAACCTCGCTGCTCTATTAGCTTAATGGGTTGCGAAAGCAATGGGGATGGGAAATGTGAGTCCGTGCCATGAGAAAATGGATGAAATTTCCTATTCTATACTCCTGCCCTCTCTATATCGGAATAAGGAAAATGATATTGGGAAAATAAGAAGAGAAGAAAATGGGAGATACAGAGAGAGAGAGAGAGAGAGAGAGAGAGAGAGAGAGAGAGATATCGGAGCTACGGTGAGTACTTATCTTTAATTTATGTATATTTAATTCAATAATCAGGTCATTATGAGTGAGATCATCTTTCGAAATCAATTTATGGATTTAATTAATAATTCACTTAATGAATAAATGAGATCTGTCCAGAAATGTCAAATCTATGGCTGACACTTCTAAATTATTATAAAATAAAACGTTTCCCGTAGTATGAAATATTTCGCGCTGCGAGTCCACGTTTAATGGTAAAGATAGAAGGTCTTAGACAGTCGGTGAATTATGCATTATCGTCGTCAAGAAACGAGCAAACAAAAGTGAAACAGTAAATTCTTAAACGCTCGATTCTTTCACGAGAGAATTAATTAATTATTCCGACGGACTTATCCGGAAGAATTGGCGAGGGCCACAAGGGGTGACATCGACGACCTGGTGTTTCGTGCCGCTGTTGAATTCATTAGTCGTACGGGGCGGCGAGCAAAAGGAAAAGGCCGGAATTCCGGGAAGGCGGAGGGAAGCGCTATTAAAGAGTGTGCCACCGGCTTTAATGACGTCCACTTAGTAATTGCGCGAGCGCTCATTAGCGGGGACCTGGAAGGGTAAAAAGGGTCGATTGCGTGCCCAAATCCGCGATTCTGACATTCCGGATAACTGATGAGGGTCGAAGTCCCCTCCGACTTCTCCGACCGGCGTGATTCTGTGAATGGCGACGCTTTCCGGAATCTGACGGGTGTCAGGAAGCGCAGAGAGGAACACATTTTCCAACATTTACAGAATTGATCTGCCTGACAATATGGATTCGCAACGCTTTGGAAATAAAAAATTGTCCGAGTCTAACGGAGTCCGGCTTATTATGAGGATGCGTTCGCATGACAACGCATAACGTTTGCTATTTCATGAGTTTTGCAAATTACGTTTCTCTCTCTGTGTATATTTAATTGTTGAGACAAAATTGTTTGTGCATCCGTTCGCAAATCGCCCCCCCCCTCTCTCTCTCTCTCTCTCTCTCTCTCTCTCTCTCTCTCTCTCTCTCTCTCTCTCTCTCCTGGATCATCGAACCGCGACACGCAATTTTCCCGGCTTCACGCCCGTGTCGCGGAAACCGCGGTGGAACGGAATTTCCGGTCGCGCAAGAAGCCGCGTGCAAACATCGCCATTAAACTCGCGCCGCGCAAAAACCCACACGGTCTCCTTCATGGTCTCCCTCCCTCCGCGACCCCAGGTTCAACCCCGTCCTTCTCCCTCTCCTCTTCCTTCTCCCTTTCGTTCCGTTCGCCTCGTTCGACCGAGAAGCGGATCTGCACGCTCGACCGGTCGCGGTTGCGAGATTGCGGAGGGGGAGGGGGAGGGGGAGGGAGAAAACAGGTGCGATCCTTTCCTCGATGGGAAAATGAGATCGGGAGAGATCACGCGGCGACGGTGGTCACGACATGAGAGACGGCGAGGGGGAGGGGGAGAGAAACGGGGAGAGGGTTAGGGGAAGAGGGGAAGGGAGGGGAGAAAACAGGGAGTAAATTGCGCGGCGTGCGGACGGAAAAGTGACGTCGCTAATTGGAGCGCGATGCCGGCCTGGTAATTGCGTGCGCGCTTCGCTTTGTTCTCGCGTGAGAAACATGGACATCTTGATGGCTCAGTGAGGGGACGGGGACAGGGACGGGGATGGGGACGGGGAAGACGGCAAGCACACGACGGCAGGAGATAATATTCGGAGGCATATCGATGGTAGCGAGCGATCGATTTGATATAATCCGGAGAATACTTGGGATAAAATCGTATATACGGATTAAAATTACGACGTGAAATAACGTCGTCGACGCAAACAAAAATTAAATCAGATCAAATTACGTCGGGCATTTCATTATAATTAAAAATAAATATTAAAATGTTAAAAATGTTATAATTAAATATAAATAGAATTAATAAAAAAAGAAAACTTTTATGCGAAATAAGCGAAATAAGCTACAGCTACGCGAGATATCAAATTAAATGTCAAACAAAGTTGTAATTCTCTTTTGCGAAATTATAGATCGAAATATTCGTGTCGTTATCATCGTATAAAATTGTATCTCGTAAATTGCGCTCCCTTCTGCTGTCTAAAATTTTATTACATCGTCACGTTGTAAAATTTTATCATATATGCAATTTTTTTCGGATATTCCGAATGTTTGTCTGAAAAATCCTTGAGGTTTCTCCCGTCAGTTGTTCGTAAGACGTCCGGCGTTTTTTTTTTTTTTTTTTAAACGCCTCGCGTAAAAAGCGAAGATCAGAGAGGCCTCTCTGGTGCTTTAACTCGATTGCGCGGCGGGGGGAGGGGGAGGGGAGACGGGCAAAATCTACTCCAGTTTATCCGGAAGCTGTCGGAAGCGGCCGGCTTGAGTGTTTTAATGAAAAATCTCCATTATGTTCCGTCCCGAAGTGACGTCGGCTTGTTCCCGTTTATTCCCTCCGTTTTTCTCTTATTGCACAGGACGAATAAGAATTTTCGCCGCGGAGGGACAAATGATTATTCCGGACGAGCAAAAAAAAAAAAAGCAGAGAGACGACTCTTCCTTGACGAAGAGAGAAAGGGAGAGGAATTCCGCGTCGCGAGGATAAACGATCGCTTTTCAGTCCTCGGTCCTCCGGAAAAAGCCGAGAGAGAAAAACGCCGTTGGAAGCCTCGCGAAAATCTGGCGAGTGTCCATTCTTCCATGATGAGAAATAACATGGGAATTCTGCGCTACAATGTATCGGGACGTTAAAATTCTTTGCGGGGACATAAAGAACAAAATTCTCAGAATGCAGATTAATAATATATACAAAAAAAATTAAATTAAATATTACGGTTGATTAAGCTCATGTTAAATTAATCACCGAATGGAAGGTACAAAGTTCTAAAGTAAGTTCCAATATTAAAAAAAAAAAAAAAAAATCGTTATTTGCAATGAAGCGTAAATGGTGTCTCGGAAGATATCGAGATTTGTCGAAGCCACTGGCGCGTTTCTAGAGTGAGAAAAAGTTGAGCAGAGGATTCTTTTGAGCACGCAAAAGATAAACGCAGCGACCAAGATTTTCGATTGAAATAACCCCGAGAGATTCCCTCGACGGAGAATCCCTCGATTCTTCGGTAGAAAAGGGGAGGAAAGGAGACGAGATGAGAGGAGATCGCGTCTCGAGTTACGAAGATTTCGCCGTCTGATTTTCAGCCCCGTCCATTTTTCCGACGGCCTGCAGAAGCCTAGGTGGGGGACGGAAGCGGAAGGGAAAAAACGGAAATCCTTCTTTCAGTTGGCTATGGCACGAAAGTGAAGAATAGCCGGCGTAGTTGGGCCGAAGGAAGCTTACCGAGCTTAAAGCTACGGCCCGCAATGGACGCCGTGCGATCCAAGGACTTAGGATTATCGGAAGGTACGGAGGAACCAAGTCTTGAAAATTCGAACTGTGTAAACAGCCACTGGCACTGAGTATCCGAAGAATCCGACTTTCCAAAAAAAAAAAGAAAGAAAGAAAGAAAAAGATAATTGAGACATTGAGAAGGACTTGCGAAGATCTATGGGATTCACTTCGGGATTTTTAACTTTGATACGGAGTAATTTGGACCGTGAGAAAAATGCGAGGCTATGAAAACCTCTATTATTCTAGGAATTTAATTAAAGATTGGGCATCGGTACCAAGAAACATCTGGATATTACATACATATAAAATTATCACTTTAAAATTGAATTGGCGTTCGAATTAGAATCTGAAATACAGAAATTATAGAATTTATAGAAATCGATTTTCGTCGAATGTTAAAAATAATGCTGAAAATTGTCTTTTCTTCTCATTTTCTTTCCTATTAATGTCAAATAATTAATTTAAAAAAAACTTTCGTTCGAAGTTATATTTATCGTTTATTATGTTCTGATGCGTTAAATATTTATCTCGCATTTAATTTTCATTAAATACATTTATATTATACTTAATATGTTCAGCTTCTGTATTACATTTAAAATAGTCTGCAGCGAGAAAGCACTGTATATTTCGACGTGTGTTACCACTTAATTTTCATTTAATTATTACTTTTTGAATTGGAAGCCCGTTCGTCGAGGACGTCTAGAATCGCTCGTTCTTTAACTAGCTTCTTCGGCAAAAAGAAGCTAAACTTCGCCAAGAACCGCCATTAATCGGCGTCCTGTGGAAAGCCGTGGCGAGGCAAAAGCCGCCTTTTCGCGTCACGCGAACTCCGCCATCTGATTTTCCCGCGGTGTCCATTTTTCCAGCAGATGGATCGGTGGGACGGCGTGGGACAGACAAAGGGGAGAGGCGAAGATGTCGGAGGTGAGGCAGGGAGGTGGGAGGAGGTGGGAGAAAACGGAAATCCTTCTTTTAGCTCGGTGTACCAGCGGTGAAGAATGACGGTGAGCTTTAGAGCTTAAAGCCGCGTTCCTCCGGACGCTTCTGCCGCCACGTCTGGGAAGGAACGGAAAGCCGAGGGAAGTGGGAGAAGGGGAGTGGGAGACGATTTAGGGAGTGGGTTTAGGAGGGCTGGAATATCCTTTCGGATCCTTTTAAGGCACTCCGACACATACGCGCTTATGTACGAGTTCCAGGTGCACGTGAGATCGCGAGACACCGCGAGCTTTGAAGGATCGAAGCTTGTTCGTCCGCGGGATATTTTTGAAAAAATTATAAGGGACAGGGAGGGGGGGATGTCGCCTCCCTTACCGCCATTATCGCGTCAACGCTTGATGGGAGATTTCTCTCTGACGTGCGATCAATTAATCTATCCTCGTCGAAATGCGGGCGCAGATTTTCGAATAATCGACGTCGAGATGTACCTTTCGCGAGACAGGAATGCCACGAATGATGGAGAAATGAGATGTTCCCCATCGATTGGTCTCGGTCGTCGCGTCTTATTTTAACAACGGGGATATCATGTTATTAGAATTGGAAAATTCAAACACATTAACCGGCAAGCAATTTCGCGCAAACGGTCGAGTGTGTTCTCGCTTCATTTGGGATACTACACTCTTGGAGTTGGATTTACCTCCTCTCTCGTAGAATTTACTGATAGAATTTGCATATTCCATTTTGAGCAACGCAATTCTGGTTTCGTCCGTCGTCTCTCTATTGTTGATCCAAGATGTTGCCGGATATAATTCGATAACAGTAACACGATCCAGAATGTAGCTTCCTTTCGGCCTCTCCTTCCCTCTACCATTAGTCTTGGGTCAAAATATCGTTGGATTATATTTACATTTGTAATCCAACGCTATCATGCATCTCGCTGTATATTCCGGCCAGAATACAAATTTCTACCGTGTTTAGCTTTCTTATTATTAGATTTGGCTATATGAATTTGTATTTACATTAACATTAATTTACATTAATAACAATTTGATTCGTTCTCTCTCTAGATTATTGTTGCCCGGGATTACTATATAGCATTGAATGTAATTTTATATCTCTTAAATTGTACCTAAAATTTTAATTCATAGTAAAGAGTTTAAAGAATATAAAACAATAATTTAAATTTCTATCACGCCCAAGATACAAGAGAGTCATTCCAAAATTCTAAACTTCAAAAATCAGTTTATTCTAAAATTCAGAAATGTAAAGAGAATCAGAGAGAATTTTAGGTTTTTACAATTTTAATTTCCACGTTTGTTGACGTAGATTAACTTTAAAATAAATTTCAGTTTAACTTATTTTTTTCTCTTTTTAATTTTAAAATTAAAAAAAAAAAAAAAAGGATACAGAGTAAATTAAACCAAGATTAAAATTATCTTGGTAGAAATGAACGTAAAAGATTCGAGTAAATAAAAAAAACTTAAGCCCCTTAAGCCCCTAGAACACATCAGTGAATAGAATAAAAGAATAAAAGAAAATCCAAAGACAAAACTGAATGTCCAAGTTAAAAGTGTTTCGAGAAAGAAGACAGACAGACAGACGGGTATCAAATCTCACCTCACGTCTTTTTGGAACGTAGATTTTCGTAAAAAGAAGCCGCTGAGATTAAAACACCCGGTACACCCTGAATATTTCGAGCATCCGCTATATTAGCGCCTCGAGATATCCCGTGAAACTTCATCGTCTGATCTACAAAGGGATCATAACACGGCGGAAACTCGTTGCTAAACACGGAACAATGTTGGCGCGCGCGCGCGCGAACGGAACTTCGTTGTGTAACTCTAATTCGCGAATTTAGCGGAAACCTCCGCCAAACAAGGACGGCGGATTCATAACCCGGGCCGCGTAAGCCCGCACAAATGCGTTTCCCTGATTCCGCCATATTTTCCCGCAAAGTAAGGCCGATTAAATCACCGCGGTCGTGTTGCGCAACGCATTAAACGCGCCCAACCCGCTTCCGGAGCGAAACGGAGCACGCGCGCGCACGAAGCGGATGAGTCCGACGGAAAAGTTTTTCCCCAATTTCACACGTATGCCGGGGAGGAGACACGGGGGGAGGGGGGAGGGGGAGAGGATAAGGAAGAGGGAGAGATAATCCAGTTTTGCGATTCTGAAGAGAACATGCGGCGGACGCCTAAATGAATTATCGCTTACCGCGTCGCAACTCCTATCCAAAATTCCGTTTCTTTTTTTTTTTCCCCCCCCTTCATCTTTAGCAGAGTTATCTCATTTGATTAAACATCGAGTGATGATTTGAAGAATCGTACACTCGATCTGTCATTCATGAAATAAGACAAGTGTATAAAAAAAGAAGCTTCTCAGACAATTTCTCAGATAGTAAATGAACAGTTTTTGCTCAAGCATCTAAAAATTTAGTTAGATTTGAAAATAATTCTGTTTGACTTAAAACAATTATACACGTTCAAATTTATTATTAAAGTATCAATAATTTTTGCAGCACTGTACTTGAGTGACTTACATAATAATTTTGATAGCTCAACATTATTTTCAGTCATATGTTTAGTCAAATATTTTTCAGCAAAACCGTTATTTCATGATAGTAAAAAGAATAGAACGATTTGTTTAACTCATTCTAAGCGTAAAAATCCTATATACATAGGAAGTGATAAGATAAATACAGATAAATACTTCATTTCAGAAGAAATGAAGATCAAACTCGAGAGATGATTAAGAACTCAAAAACAAGAAAAAAGTTAATGTGAATATAGATCCGGAAATGCATTGTTTTTGAATTACCGTCATTTTGTGCTGAAATTTTAAATTGCTTCGCTTCCGAATTTTTTTGAATTCAAAATTGAAAGAAGAGATGGTCTTTACGAGTTTCATAACATAATTAAATAAAAGCTGCTTTAACATTACACAGGATGCACGTAAAGATACAGCTTAGCATCTCTTGACAGAGATCCAGATTGCACAGTTTTATTTGACTTTAATTATATTATAAAATTCATAAAGACCGTTTCTTCTTTTAATTTTGATCAAAAAAAAAATTCGAAAGCAAAGCAATTCTAAATTCCAATTCGTAAAAATGGCGACAACTCCAAAACAACGCATTTTCGGACCTATATTCATATCAACTTTCTTTCTTGTTTTTAGATCCCCCCCATTCGTCTCCCAAGTGATTGGTCTCGATTTATTCAAACACTCTGTATAATATCGATTTGCAAAATCGTGATAAATGCTGATTTCAATGTGAGATGAGCACGCGATAACATTGCAACACCCTATATAACAATTGTATCGGGACGCTTTTAACGGTCACTTTTTCCGCCTTTTGAGGACCACATTCCTCTGAGGACAAATGCATATGGGAAACGGAGAGGTGCCTAATGATCCGAGGATCCATCCAGATGGATCTTTCGACGTTATCGCGCGGCTTTTGCTAATTGCGTGGTCGGGATACAAGCAGCGGGACATCCAAAAGGACCACGAAGGCTTCGGGATCCGACGGTGGAAGGATAAATCGCCACGGAGGCGTACAAATCGCGTTTGTCTGCTAACAGATCCGGTTCTCCTCGAAAAAAGGCCCTTAATTGTTACGGTTACTGTTGCAAATTGTTTCTTAGGCAGATCGCTCGAGGCGTAATCTGCTCTTTAGTTTTACAACGCGGCCCAGCTGCTAAGTCTTGTGGCAAAGAAGTTTAATGGCAGCCATTTTTACAGAGAGATATCGGTAGTCCTCAGACAATTTCCAAGGGATTAATTATATTTACTAGCGAGTGAAAAACAAATCAAATATGTTAACAAAGAAACATAAAATATATTTCATTTACTTCAATTTTATCGTAGGAAAATTAAATATATATATATATATATATATATATATATATATATATATTAAAATTGATAAATAAAAATAAAACAAAATATTTTAATGTTTAAAATGTTTAACGTACTTGATAAATATCACACTCTGAAATTTTTTTATATTTTCATGAATATTTAAAATCATAATAGGAAATTTCTATTCTACATGGTTTTTTCAAACGACGAATTTTTAATAATAACTTTTTATTTTTTTAAATTAAAAATTGTTTTTGTAATATATAAAATCGAGTAACATACAATTAAACTGCCCGCTAAGATTAAAGTCCAATTAAAATAGTTCGGAAAATTAAATTAAACTTGAAATAGCTCTCTAACTTTCATTTGGACGACTTCTGCGTGCGCCATTAATAGGCAGGCTTTCAGCAAGACACCCATTATATAGAATTTCCCCTCCGCTAATCGGGCCATCCGTTTCTCAAGAGTAATGGCCGTTCTGTTTTAATATCGCTGAAACGGGGAAATGCATCATAACAATCGCGTAAATATTGAATCATGGACGCGCCATTTGTCACCAATACGCCATATTATTTTCGCGTACGCACATACGCACGTCGTTCACGTCATAAATCACGAGCAATGTTGCTAAATGATATTCGCCTGCCATTGTTTATCCGCACGAACGACGAACCCGTTGAAATGTAACATAGCGTGCATAAATATGGAAATACTATAATATCGAACCATCCCCCATGCGTCGTTCTTTATAATGTATTCTGCATCACGTTATGTTCAACGATCCGTCGCGTTTATATTATCGCATCAATAATTTATCAGTAATTTGTTATCGGCGAGGCAACAGGGATATATTCCGGATATTTTTCTTGTATATTTTTCGCGCATACTTTCCCCCCTCCTTGCCCCTCGGAATCGACATTATGATAATTCTCTTAGAGATAATGCAATTGCGCGATAGATACTTACAGAACATACTCGAAAGCTTTCCCATCTATTAATTGTGTTCGTGTGAAATTTTGGAACTTTGGAAAAGGACGTTTGTTGACTTGGCAACATTAAAAAACTTGCAAGTTTCGGAGTCTTCCTCCCGCAGGCTAAAATTTTGAGAGCTTGAATTTTTTCAACTGTCGAATTCACGAATCTCGAAAGAGCATACGGCACTGCGAAACGTCAAATTTTTTTCCTTGACGAATCTGTGACGTTGATCTCGTTTGAAATCAAACGAAAAGTTTTGGCTTTCGAGGTATTTCGAATCTCTTTGGAACTCGGAACCTTGAGAGGTTCCTGAAACTCTGGGAACTTTGGAGACTTTGAAGAAAATTCGGACGTTTAAAACCTTGGAGACTTTGGAAAACTCCTGCTGGGATTCCGCTTCAGCGAGAGGATATATATATATGCCTCACGAAGGTCTGGTAATAACAATAATAATTATCATAACCGTTAGTGCCAGTGTTAATCGAACTTGTATATAATAATAAGAATTACACAAAGGGATCACAAATGTGATCAAATTAATATCCCTGTGTCATATTTATTCATACCTCTCCATTGTTAAGCGGAATAAAGGAGCGAAAAGGGAAGACGTAAAACGAGAGAGAGAGAGAGAGAGAGAGAGAGAGATTGATCATCGTGTATCAAGGTACTCCTCTCCAAAAGGAAAGCTTCGAAAGCACAAAATCCCTCCCTCGCTAAGTCCAACGACCTTCTTTCTCGTCTTTTTACCTTCGTCCTCGTCGTCGTGTCGTCCTCGTCTTCCTTTTCTGCTCTGATCCCGGACGAGCCGGGAGGATATTAAAAGGAAGGAGAAAGGATAACGCGCATTCCCTCCCCCTTCACCGCTCGCCCCTCCACGCTCGCGTCTCCCGAAGGATCGAAACTTGTGGGCGACTTATTTTCGATGTTTTAAGATAGACTAAGCTTCTTGATCTTTGTACCGCATCAAGTACTGCATCGACGGCACAAAAAAAAAAAACATGGAGCTTTTATGCCAGTAAATTCAATTTGAGGGGTATTTGGTATCGACGTTTGGGTATCAACACAGGAAAATACAGTTAATTATAATTCGAATAACTCGAATCGCGTTATATTTTTTTGCACCGAAACAGGGAAACGGTCGTCGGTTACAATAATGATTAACAAATATTTTCGACGATGTATTTCGATAAAACTCGAAGAATTCCGCGGAAGACCGGCGCGGGAATCTTTTGGAACACCGCCGATATGGAACTTTGAGCGTATGACACGCGCTTCCATGACATTTTTATAAATATCAAATTTATTTATGTGTCGCGTCAAAAAGACAACACAAATCAAACGAACGGTTTTTCCCACGGTTATATCGGCCGCTCCGTTATTTCCGGCATTATTATCAACAGTGTCATATTTACCTAACATTCATGTCTTTGCTCATCTTCGCTCACATTCCTGTTCCTCGTATTAATAATTACGCGAAGTTTGACTATCTCGATATTAATCTTATTAGACTTCAACAAAACTTCACGTGACACACGGGGAAGGTCCTGCCGCCACTCTACACAATAAAGCCTTTAACAGGACACAAGCCGGGGTGGATGCCTCCCCGAAATGCTTCCGGGTCAATTACGTCAGAGAGCTAGCGAAGCCAACCATGACGAGAGAGAACCATCGAGACTCACATCGAGATCCCACCCCTCCCCACCCCCCCCCCCCCAACATGTGCAAGCTGAAAAGACGCTCGCGGCCGAGGGGGCGAGAAGTTTCGATCCCGATTTCTCACTCAATTATCCATCGACCATCGACGGTGACAGAAGTGACGCGCGACATAATCGCATTCCGCAATTTCGAGCTGCCTCGAGAACTCCCAATAATTCGTCTCCCGGCGCGACGCCTCCGTGAGAGACGTTCAACTTTCGATCCGGATAAAGCGAGTTTCCAGAAGCGCGCGCAACGTGAGGTCTGCTCTTTCGACGCCGAGGCGTTTCTTCGTAAGGAGACTGCACTTTGCACTCCTCGACATGCTCGGCCGCTTATCGATATCGAGGAGAGCGCGCGAAAGGACGAAAAGAAGTTGAAAAACTCTTCACCCTGATATTATCATTATTATTGCTCGTAGAAACCTTCTGATAAGAGACACAAGGAAGCTCTAGTTAGATTTCTCTTTCTATGCAGGGTTTTTAGTTTTATCGAAATCACAGAGAGAGAAATATGTATATATATATATATATATATATATATATATATATATATATATATATATATACTTCTCTCTCTAACCTTCACGCATCTCTGATCTAAACGTGTAAGTCTTAATGTGTTGAGAGAAACACGGGAGGTTGAAAAATTATTATTAAAAAATAATTGGGTGTACAGCTCCCTTTTGCAACAATTCTGCAACCAAAGGTTACATAATGAAAGTGTTTCTTCGAAATAGTGAACGTAATGCTTTATGGGCAAAAAAATGTTAGAAAAATAAATTGGACACTATAATTTATATTTTAAAGTAAATTCTTTAAATAAACAAAATTTTATTTATTTCTTTTACTACATACTTGAATTTCACAGATAATTTTAAGTAAACAAAAGATGTTTACTTAAACATGAACAATTTTATTAATTGCATTATTGGAATATATAATATAATAAAATCTATTTGTGAATATTTTTAAAATGTTTATTTTTGAATTGTATTGTTTAAGTTAAAAAATAACACGAATATAAGTGAAAATTGTTAAAAAATGGCGTATCAAAACTGACTATTTGGTGACATCTTATTAGAGAGTCTCTAAATGCACTTGACACTATTATTATTATTATTATTATTACCGTGTTTGTTTCTTATCTCTTTTTTTTTAAGAAATATTTTAAAAATTTTTCATTATTTTTACGTGTTCGTGCTGGATGACAGCGGTCTTTCTTCAGGTACTACATTTCGCTCAGACACGGATAGTTTTGTTCCTTAGAAGGGATGCCCCCCCCCCGTCTAGCGGCCATTTTGACGGCGACCGACTAGTTTCGCTCGTTTCGGAAGTTCTTCGCTTGAGTTATTGCGAGTTCTCGAAGCGTTCGCGTTCCGCAGGCACCGGAATGCAATTATGTTGCATCACCGACCTCCGCGTGCCCGCTCGTTAGTCGATAATTGCATGGGAAATCCTGGAAAAGCTCCTTAGAAGAATATCGCGAGCGCGCGAGTCTATTTTCAGCGCCGCGACACTAGCCGGATTCTAAGTAATAATTAGTGATGCTCGACGTAACGCGCGCTTCAATTTTCCCGGAAAACGAAGATTCGAAGTCGATAGCAAGTAACGATAATGTTGAAAGAGAAGACAAAAAAAAAAAACAAGAAGTTCTCTGCGAGGACGAGGACGTTACGTCCTTCGTCGCAATAGTCAATCTGTGTCTGACAGCGATAACTTCTGGATATCACAATCGAGCAATTTTCGCGGAAGAAATGCCTTTCGTAATTCTTCGTAATTCTTTTGTAATTTTTCTCATAATTTATTCATCTACACATTTACGTCTCGCTTGCCTTTTCATCGATTGGCCCTCTAATGCCCGATTTCACAAACGTAGATTAATTTTAATCTTGGTTCAACTTATCTTTTTCTAGTTCTAAGAATTAGAAAAAGATGAAGAGCAAGTTGAACCGAGATTAAATCTATGTTGGTGGAATTGAGCATAAATCGGTGTTTTTCAAAGTGAAGTTCACGACTCTTAGAGAAGTTATGAAATTATTTCAAAAGAGGGAAGCTCTAACATTTCCATTGATATATTTGATAATTTTTTAATTTATAATTAGATAGTAATAAAATATACATGGAGAAAATATTCTTTTAATAATTCTTTTAAATATTATTTACCCTAAAAAAAATCACAATAATCGTAGACACAATATTTTAAAAAATATGATTTTCTCTGTTAATATCTATTATAATAAAATATAACATATGCAGCAAAAATTTTGCTGAGATATTTAAAAATTTGACCAAATATAAATCTGAAAATAATTTAATTGAAGCACAATTATTATTGCTGTAAGATACTTAAATATAATAATTACAAAAATTTTGACATTCTAGCAACCAATTGAAATGTTTTATATAATTATTTTTTAATGATTCAACAAAATTATTTTCAGATTTGAATTTGACCAAATTTTTAGATATTTCTGCAAAACTGTTTTTTTCCATATAATTTTATATAAATTGTATTAAAATGATAAAATTCCTTCTTAACTTATAACTTTATAATATATTATTAAAATTTATCATATATTAAGAACAGTTCATTTTTTATTGTTTTAAAAAATATAAATGTCAAGTAGTGATATATAAAACAATATGTTTCAAAATAATTTTATCATGCAACATAATTTTAATAATTTTTGCTGTACTGCATTGATCATGAATGTCCGCTGATTATTGGTTTCTTTTGTTTATATTAAATAAAATAAATAAAGAAGATATTAAACAAAAATCTTTTATATAGATATATAAACAGATATATCAACAGAAATACAAACAGATTGTAAAGAAAAGAAATTACATCAAGAGTTTTTTATATGTAAACTTTAATAACTATCTTGTAAAAATTTAAATAAAAAAACAAACTTCATAAAAAATATATTTATTACGATTATTTACATAAATTTTTCCATAAAGCATTTTACAATCTGCTTCGTAATTCCTACTAAATTATCTATATAGTTTAATAAAAGCTTTTTACATATTTCAAAAATTTTATTGTTATGTTGTCGATAATGCAATCAATAAATCAAATTATTCCAAGCTTATCATCAAATATAATAAAATTTTATGGTAGATTATAACAAAAAATTCTCTTAGTATTTTGACAAGATCTATGATCATTTATTTAATAAATTTTATTAGAAACAGAAAACAAAAATGAACTCATTTAAATATAAAACACGGTTAGAAAGATAATTTTCAATTTGAAAGTTCAAAAACCGGTCACAAGTATTTTTATTTAATGCTTTTTATGCGATGATGTCGCGACTCAAAAAATTTTAAAAACGCTCTAGATGGATCAGTTCCGCGACTTTTCTCTGATATCAAATTTCTCCGCTAACAAGAAGAAAGTAATAATATAAACTATACTACACACGTCAAAGAACAGACTTTTAGTATACTTTTAGTAGCAAGAACGAACACCGGCGCCAAAATTATATCGCACGCCGAATTGCATTTTAATTGGATGAAGCCGTATATATATATATATATATATATATATATATATATATACGGCTTCATCCAATTAAAATGAGTGAGAAATATATATATATATATATATATATATTTCTCACTTAACATTAAATGGCTGATAAAAGTATTCATTTTTTAAATCAAAACATAATAGATAAATTCTCTATTTTTAATGAAAAGAATTAGTTAAAATATATAACATTAAATTGTCAATTTAAAAATATTAAAATTTTAAATAATATTCTTTTGTGCCTCAAATAATACCTATATATTGATTATGATTGTTTTGTGTATGTTTTCTTTTAATTTTATATATATATTTTTTTTTTAATTATAATATTTTATATATATATATATATATATATATATTGGGCGTGACATACGACCTCCTTAAATTCGAAAACGTCGACGTTTCGCCGAAATTTCTCGAAAATTACGCGAGCCTGGGGAAATAAGCGTTCCCGCCCTTTTCGCGCCCCCTTCTTTCTTTCCTCCTTTCTTCCTCGTCCTTCTCTTTCGCGCCAGTGCCCACGACGTGCCGTTTCGCTTTAAAACGCGAAAAGCGCGCGGCGAACGAACAGCACTTTCTACATTTGGCGCTCCAAGTAAATGTAGCTGGCTCTTTGTCACGTGATATAATCCAATTTTTTTACAGCCGCTACTTCCCGCACGCTCTCTACCTCCCTTCTCAGCCGAGAAATACGTTTTTGCCTCGCGCAGCGACGCTGGAGGAAAGTGCAGCTAAAACAAACAATCCTTTTTACATTTGGCAAGCCAAACTAGCTAAGGAACTGTTCTTTTTTTTTGTACGGGCAAAACCGTAGAGACTTCGTTCGTCTTACGGCGGCGTTTCCTCTTTTTCCCGGCGGCAGCAACAAAATACATTTAATACATAAAACGCATTTATTATTTTAATTACGAAAGAGAGAAGAAGAGCGCGCTAAGAGGGTCAATCTCGTTTACATTCGGTCTCCGTTTTAGCCGTACTTTTATATCCTCGCGTTTTTTCATTTCATCATACTCTCCGTCCTTTTACATCCTCAAGTTCTTCACATCTCCATTTTTACGTCTTTCATCGTTATATTTTTGCCTCATGGCTACTTTTCACAGATATTCGCCATTTTACATTCGTCTCTACGTTATACGCCGACATTCTTCCATCCCTTTCTTGTTTGTCAAAAAGACGCAATTCGATATGGCAGGGTTGGGAAATAATGCGTTACTTTTATAACGCCGTAACTGTTAATTTTTTTTTAAACGGACTGGTAATGATAAAATTTAACAGTTTTGAATCTATTTGTGTTACAATTTTTTTATATTCAATGTTCAGTCTTTAATCGATATTCATAATCCATTGTTATATTTCAGATTCTTACGAACAGTTTATTGTAAACTAATCACAGATTTTATAAATGCAAACTTAAAAATTTGTAAACAGAGAATTGAGAATAAAAAGCAAAAGTATAAATTTGGCTATATTTATGAATTTAATGAAAACCACAATCTTTATATTTACATTTTAAGTATTTAAAAATTTTTTTTTAATTTTTTGTAAATTTTTTTTTTTCTTGCAAATTTAAGATAAAAAATTTTGATTTTATATCGACAGTTTAACAAAAAACGCGAGAGAAATTAATTTTTTATTTAATCTGATCTCGTTTCGGTTATTTAAAAGATAACGGAAAAACTAACGAGTCTAAGTTTCTTTTTAAGTAACGATAATGAGTTTTTACTTTTCAGTAATTAGTTACTTTCTTGACTCGATAACGAGTAACGGTAACGGAGTTACTTTTAAAAGCAACTTTCCCAACCCCCTGTCGATACGTAGCTCGACGCAACCGCCAATAAATATCGCGAAGATTAAAAGCCGCCCGGAGCGCGGCCAATGAGCGTTGCGGGGATTCCTCCGCTTCCGGCGTTCCGTGATTAACGCGGATTGCTCGTTAACATATCGGGCGAGACGGGTTTCGGCCGTACGCCGAAATAAATCGAAACCGAAACGGCCCGGCGGAAGCGACGGCGCGGCGCGGCAACCGCGAAATTCGCGCTCGTAACTTCCGTCACGATCTTCGGCCCGTAAATATTCGTTGGCTTTTACCGGACGTTGGCTTTTACCGGACGGTACACGTCGATGCGTGTATTTATCGCGGGCACTGACGGAACGGAGAGCTGACAGAAATTGCGGGCCATGCCTGGGGAATGGGGGGGATCGAAGAGGAGAGAGAGGGGAAGGGGGAGAAGGGAAATAGATCTCATCGCGGATCCGACGCGGCGCAAAAAGCCGCGACGTTTCGCCCGCCGATTTCCCGCATTTCGCGGGAATCCGCAAAATGGATCGAGTCGCGGCGTACCGATAAAAGGCCGCCAAAGAGCGAAGGTAAAAAAGGATCGTTCCCGCGGAGTGAAAAATCCGAGAATAATCTCTGCCCTCGCTTTATCGCGTAGATCGTCACGTCCCATTTTTATTCCTATTTCATGCGAGTTTTCGCCGCCCTGAGAATTATTACGCCGACGAGTCTCCCTCATGTTCCGCAAATCTACGGGAATATCCATCGCGCCACCTCTCTTAGCGACACGTGCTCCCGTCGACGGAGGGTGGGGCGAAGCGCGGAATATTTTTCCCGCTTGAATAAAACCGAATTTCCCGAAATTCAAACGGGATCTCCGCTCGGCCGGCGCGCCCTTTTTATCGCTGCCCTAAATTGTCGCCGCAGGGAGGGGAAAAAAAAAAGATCGCAGAACGGCCGGAAATACCGGAAAATTCGCCCGGAAAATCCGCGGTCTACTCCCGCGATCGTACGTCACTCCTCCCACCATACGTGACGATTGCCCGTTTATTTTCAACGAGGGCTGTTTAATTCAAACCGTCATCCGGCACGCTCGACTAAATCCATTTTGGCGCCAAAAAAAAAGGGTGCTAACAATCGTCCACTTTTGCCACCACCCCTTGCCCCTTCTATCGTCCCCGCTGATCAGAACTGAACATTCTCGTCACGAACGTGTGATCGAAGAGCATCGATCGGAAGGAGTAACCAGAATCGGACGAGAAATCGGATTTTCGAGGATTTTCGAAAAACTAACAAACACACGCAAATTCGCGGCGGGAGGAAATTTTTCGACGATTCAATATCGGACCGAACGGCCGACGTAGCAACGACCTAGATTAATCGATTTAACTTTAATTTTATATTATTATCTCAACTTCAAATGTCGGGAATGCTTCACTGTTACCCGACTCTCAGCGTTATTCAAAAACAGAATCAATTCAATCCTATGTTAACCTCTGTCGTTCTCACGAGAAGGCCGATTCCCTCCCCACCCCCCCCCTCCCTCCCTCGCACGTTTCACACCACGCTAGCGAAAAATCTCATATTTTTCTCTGTTTATCCTAATTTCTCCCGGAATTCGATCTATTTCGCAGTAGAATAGATTTCTCTACGATAGGAAAGAAATCTAGACACGAAATAATAGACGGGAGCGATATCGCGAGGTATCGTGGGAGGAAAATCGTGCGCGTCCGCGGAAACAATAAGCCCGATGCGCTGGGCGCGCGCTGAGGGGAAGGGGAGGATCCTCCCGCGTTATAAAAAATTTTTGGCGAACGTTTCTCGAGCGTGCGTTCGATCATGGCCGAGAAGGAAGAGTCTTTGCCATTCCGAGCGCGCGTCCAGCGGAATGCGGTTTGCGGCGATCGAGGGAGGCGGGGGAGGAGGGGGGGGGGGGGAAGGGGACGCAGTAATACTTATTGCGCGCGCGCGCGCACGCGCGCGCGCGCACACACGCACACACGCACACACGCACGCACACACACACACACACACACACACACACACACACACACACACACACACGGCGTGTGTGCGTTCGGCGATGCGCTCTCTTTCGATTCCCCCGCGGGGATTCTCTTCTTTTTTTTTTGTTTCTTTTTTCCCTCCCCCGTTTCTTTCTCCTTCATGTAACTCTCCTTATCATGCGCCGGGAATACGGGGTGCCGCCCTCCCGCTCACTCGGCCCCCTCGTTATCCCGACTACTCGGGTAAATAAGTTACGCTCACGTACAGTTCCTCCGTTTCCTCGTTCCCCCTCCCCCCTCCCCCTCCCTCTCCTCCCCCGTCGTTGTTTACGCGGCGTGCAGCTGCAGCCACACGTACGCCACGTGTAGGATGCCTGTGCTCCTAGACAGTGGATGCTTCTTTCCCAGAGATGGACCGCCGAACTTCTCGGGTATCTCGCCGCGCGCGCGGAAAGAGTCCCGAATGACTCGCGTGGGAAAGTTCGCGAACGCCACGTATATATCTCGCCAGTACGGAAACATTGGTCAATTCATCAATTCCGAGTTTCCTAATTTGCGAAAGTCGTATAACTTGCGCTTGTAAAAAGATATGTGAAAAATAGACGTTTTTTTTATAGATATTTTCTCGCTCGTTCGTAAGACGTATGTTTAAATATCAAAAAGATATGTTTTAGTAGAAATGTGAATTGAGACAGATTTTGTGCAACTATAAAGATACATATTCTTAGAAACATAAAACTAAAACGACAGAATTTATGTTTATACCAAAATATTTATATATATATTTATTATATATATATATATATATTTATATAAAATAAAGGATAAAAATAATCAGTTTTGGATCACTGGATATGGAAAAACTGCATATTTTTTTTTTTTCAAAAAGCTGTATACAGATTAATATATTTAAAGGTAATTAACTGTGAAAAATATTTTATAAACGATTGTATATTAAATATTGTTTTATAATTTTTAATTTTAATTAATTAAAGAATAATGTAAAGACTTTATAATTAAATGCTGATGTATAATTAAATGATATTAACAAATTACAAATCTGTTTTCATGTTTTTTTGTTTTTGTTTTGGTTATTATATTATGCAGAAAAGGCTAAATCTAATTTATATATTCGAACATAAATAACAATATATATTGATAAATATATTGATCTATCTCTTTTCAATGATCTATCTCTAGATTTCGAATTTTAGATTATAGATGCAGGGTTCATTATAATAATATTCAATTTTATTTTTTAATAATAATAAAAGATAATTAGAAAAATTAAAAATGGAAAAATCAATAAAAATTTAATTTCTATAATATTTAGCATTTTCCTAAATTTTCTATCCGTTGTATATTTTCTTTCCATCTAAATAAAACTTAAGATTAAAATTTTTTTATTTTTTTTATTTTCACTTCTTCATTATTAATTTCATTTTTCATATACATTAAATTGCATATCTTACCTTTATATTAAATTTTGAATAAGTTAAAAAAAATAATAATAAATAAAAATACAATAAGTATTAAAAATAAATATAAAAAGATAAGTAATCTAGAATTAGTACCAGCCCCACGTCTCTTTGTCCTACGTCTTTCGCTATTGTTTAAAAGCCGAAGAATGAAGAATCCATACAGATTTCTGAGAACGTGGGGAGGAAAATGAAACAGAGACGAGAGAAAGGAGCGAGAAGACGGCGCATCGTGATCTTAATTAACGTGCACAAAACGCGAGCGCGCAATTACCTATGCGACCCCTACGAGGGGTTTTCGAGAGGGTTGAGGCCCGACTCACCCGGTGTAACTTTTATTCAGACTCTGCGTCTCGAAAGGCGCGGGGCGGGCTTACACCGTGTAAACTTACGTCGGCAAATTGGCACGACCGTAATTAAAAGTTACACGGGTGTTTACAAGAGACAGCTATCGAGCTTCTCGTGCGCGTGCGCGTGCGCGTGCGCGTGCGCCACGCACACGCACCAGGCCCCCCCCCTCTCTTTTACAAGAGGCTTCGCCTCTTGCTCTTGTTCGCTCGGCTCGCGCCATGCAAACGACGCCCGGTCGACATTAATTAAAGTCGATAACCAATTAATGCGTAACAGGAACTCGACTCGCCGGGACCCTGCCGGGGCGCTTATTCGCCCGTAACACGCGATCCGCGTGTCGCGCCCCCTCCCCTTCTCCCCCTCCTCTTCAGCGAGTCACGCACGCGATTAACGCGCGTGCGGACCGACGGCGCGCTCCAAAATGCGACTCCGACGGGAAAACCGGTCCCGAAAATGAATAAATAAAATGTAAATCTGCACCTGTTTGTTTATTTCTCGAAACGCCCACCGCGCGACACCGCGCGAGATTTACGCGGGGACGATGGGGTCTGACAATTTACATTTTGGAATTGGAGTTACGAGGGTAACCGAGTTCGATCTTTTTCCCGACAATTATTTTGGTAATTATAGACTCCGTTGACTTTAATAGTCTTGACTTCATTTGCAACCTCATAATTTTACATCTCGAGATTCGGAATCTGTATCGTCAAAATTTATTTCCAATTACACCGTTTGATATTGTTCGATTTTAGATCACGAATCAGACGTTATTTCTTTTTTTTTTTTTATCGTTGAAAATAGATTCGCTCAAAGGAAATGCCATTTTTAGAAATGCCTTTTTTGCCTTTAAGTCCAATTTTCTTAAAAATATGATATAATAGAGCAATTTCATTTACGATTCATTTTCGACGATTCATTTTCGACGATGAAAAATTTATAAAAGTCTCCTTTTGTATTGACTGCTTTATGCAAAAAGCAGTTATAGATAAATCAAAAAGAAAGTAACTGTCCGTTTATGCAATTTAAATAACATTATCCAACAACATTATTTTGCAATATAAATGTAAATAATCATTTCTGACATATTTTTGCTTGCTGAATACAAATTCCTTGTCCAAATTTGGCTATCACGTCACAATTGTGAGAAAAATGATGATTTTCATGATCAAGCATCAAAATGATAATTTTGAGAGTTTTCATGACGTTCAATATCAAATTTTTTTTCTAAATTTCACTAATGACACGAAAATATCAACTTTTGCTTTAAAATGCATTTTGGTTCGTTTCGTTAATATGATTTTTTATTTTTGAGATATCTTTTATAATTATTAACTATTCATACTTATGAGATATCTCGAAAAACCGTATCAAAACAAATTAAAATGTACTTTAAAGCTAAAAGTTGATACTTTCGTGTGTCCTTAATAAAATTTACAAAAAAAAATTGGTATCGAAACTACAACGTTACGACGAATATCCTCAAAATCGTTGTTTTGGGCTTCTCTAACATTTTTTTTTTTTTTTAAATTGTGATGTTGCAATAGCCAAATTTGAATGACAGATTTATGTTCGGCAGACAAAAATACGTTAAAAATGAATATTCGCATTCACGTTGCAAAGAGAGGTCAAATTTTGTTGGACAGTGTTACCTATCACTTATTCTATATTGACACATCTAAATTGATCGGTCGATCGATCGATTGGATTTTAGAATCCAAAGATTCGAAGATGCACATCGAAGTCCTGATGACCAGCAGATGATTATCAGAATAACGACCGGCACGCGTAGATCCCATAATGCCCGCTGCGGAATCGCTCGTCGTAAAATCACCGTACGTGAACAGTTTTTTTTTCCCGACGATACGTGAACAGTTTTTTATGGGGGGGTTGTTGGTTACCGACGAGACTTTCAGACGATCAAACTTTCGCGGTTGTAAGACGCTCGCGGTGTCAAACCGAAAAACGAACTTCTCCCGTGGTGTCCATTCTCGCGCAGTCGGATTTTTTCCCGTTTCGCCGAGAAAGAGAGACAAAGAGAGTGGACAGAGAAAGAGAGAGAGAGAGAGAGAGAGAGAGAGAGAGAGAGAGAGACAACAAGCAAGAGGAATAGGGTGATCGGGTGTAATAAAGTCTATCGCACACCTGCACCCACATTGCGAGCTGTTTGTCCGGTGTTCACCGATTGGTGCGAATTGCAAGCGAATAATCGATGCGCTTTATTTTTCACACGGCACCATCCGATATGTTTCAACTCTGCGTTTAACCGACTAAAAACTGCATAGTTTTCTGATATATCTGATATATACGCGCGCGCGCGCGCGTGTGTGTGTGTGTGTGTCATCGTTTTGTGTGTGTATGTGTGTGTGTGTGTGTGTGTGTGTGTGTGTGTGTGTGTGTTATATATTTACTTATATTTATATATATATATATATATATATATTTATGTTATATTGTATGTGTATATATTATCTGTATATATTTGTATACAAACATATAAATAATTTTTAGACGAAAGAAAAAAACTCCAATACAAGAGATTCTACATACTAATGGAATTAAGTTTCAAAAATGGAATTCCTGCATTGTAAAAAATTTCATCGAATCTTCGATATCAAAAAAGGGGAATAATAAAAATTAAAATGGGAGACTCGATTAAAGAAAAGATAATTAAATCATTTTCATACGCGGCAAAAATTTCTCTTATCATAGGAGAGATTCTGGGCCGACAAGATTAATTGATACGGGAAATGACTGGTCGTATTGTAAGCTCGATAGGATTTCCTAAATTAAAGAGGGAAAAAGTGGCTTGCGTCTCGATAATTAAGTTCGCTGAAGAAATTAGCAGCGAGCCGCCTCCCCGGCACACGGAGGGGGAGGGGGGGGAGGGCACCCCCGTAACAAAAATTACGTAAAAGTTTTAACGCGAAAAAAATGGAGTCGTACGTCCGTAGATCCGATTAGGGCGTTTCTATCGGGTGTAATCATTCACAAACTGCGACATAATTGAGGCAAAACTGAAGCGAGTAACTCGCGTGTAACTCGCTAATTATCAACCGTGAGAAGCGCACTGTAAGAAAAATTGGATTAAGGATGTAACGTCGAGAAGTTCAAAGAGAACCGAAAAAAGGCTCATCATTTAAAGAATACAAATCGCATACAGTCAAATCAATAAAAAAAAAAAAAAAATATGCAAGTACGGTGAATTTTTAACAAAGAACTACAAATTAAGAAACTAAACAATTATTATATAATTAAATGCATCGAATATGAATACCTCCTCAGATTATCGTACAAAACTTATATAATGGGTTTTAATTAGAATCGAGAATTCTAATAAAAAAAAATATCGAAATAAAAAATGTCGATAGCTTTCAAATCAAAGGTCACAAAAAATTCGTATAGCAATTATTTCAAACAATATAAAGTCCAATTTATGCTAGATACCACAAATGCGCCCTGCGCGCGCGCTACATATATTTTTTAAACAAAAAAAAGCAGAAATTAATATAATACTATTACACCTTTAATCTTTTAATACACGCAATGTATACAAATAATCTCCGCCATGACAGCTGTTCACGAAGTAAGCGCAACGAGAGAACCAATCAGTGCCGCCAAAAAGAGTCAACAATAAACTGCGAGACTTTCGAGGAGCCTTCGGGAGATATGAATATATCGATTTAACATGTCCCTTTTTAGAAAGGAAATGGATAGACAGGCTATAAAAAGTTCAAGTAAAATTGACTTATTTTAACAGCAAATACAGCCAATCATATGCAGACATTTCTGTATTTTTCTATAAATAGTCAGCTTTTTGTTGGCTCTGTTACATTAAATAATTTAATGCTACTGCATAAAGTACGTCCTATCTTCTATTTATATTTGTGCCAGATACATAATGAAATAATGAAAATCAAAATATTACTTTTTTTCAATTCAATTTCTATAATATTGAATCTCGGAAGAAAAAAATATAAAAAGACAAACTTCAAATTGTGTTGAAGAGATTTTTTTATAAAAAATATAAAAGAAATAAAAAATACATTAGTACTCCTAAATATTTTAATAATTTTCTTCTATTTCTCGCTATTTATCTAACAATAAGTAACGAGAACTTGAAAATTCAATATTATAATCGTAAATATATAGTAAACTATAAAACAATATTACTTTTATATATATCTTCAATTTTTAGAAAATGTATGATATGTTTAAAAAAAACTTGACAATAAGTCTACAAAACGATGGTTCTTTAATTAAATTTGGAGATATTCTCTTCGAAATATTTCTCTTCGAAAATTGTCATTATTATTGTTGTTTATCGACTTTTTTCCAAGCAATATTGTACACGTAAAATGTTTTCTATTATACCTGCGAGATTGCTCTATAAATTTCAAGCGACTGATATATCTCGCGATTAATACGTTATCGTATAATACGACACCAAAATATACCAATAATTAATACATCGTTGAAAATGAGCCCTGTTTTGTGAGCTTCGTATAACATTTTCCATACACGATAAATCGATAGACAACTAGATGTTGTTAGGATTAAATATTAGCCCTAATTTCTTCTAGCTTATCCATTGTGTGGACAACAAATCAAATGTAACGTACATTAAATTTGTCCTGTAACATTGTGTATTCTTAACTCTGATACATGTGTGTAAATCTATCAACAAATCTATCAATATGTGACCGATACAATTCATTTTCAATTATTCATCACCTCAATTTAAAAGTTAATTCACTGATACGTGTAACATCGAAATCGCGTAATCTAGCTGCATTAAATTATGAAAAACAAATATGGACAAATTAGAGTACAATAATCATTAAAGACAGAGTACAATAATCATCAAAAAATTAACACGCTCACAAATCAAAAATTAACTAGCACAATTTGAACGTTTAAACATATCTTCTTTCTCGTGGATATTTAACAGAAACATGTTTTTCCGAAAAAGGGAAATCTTTCCTAATTACATACAAATTATCATACATAACGCAAGATTCGTGTCAACAATTTCGGATCTTATATACACATTTTGGATTATATACAGGATGTCCCAAAATTCGCAAAAACTCAAATTTTTGTGCGCTCTACATCATGGTAAACGCCTAAAAAAAAAAAAAAAAAAAAAAAAAATCAAAGTATGCACACATATATGTAACACACCCAGTGAATAATAACATTACAAATATATAATTCCATCCCGGGAAATCGGGCGCGGATTTACAGATTGTCTAAAGGTAATCCGAAGATAAATTTGAAAACTTACAATTAGTTTTGCCCCACGCGAAGCGACGTGGAACGCGAGCCCGTCACAGAGACGAGCGATTAATTTCGCGGGTAACTAATAAGTGAATAACGGACTACTCGCCACAAGCTTGCTCCGCCGAATATCTACCCCCCCCCCCCTCCTTCAGTTCTCTCGGATTCTCTACTCCTTTCTATCCCCCCCTCCCCCTGCACGAATAATCGGAGCGTGTTAATCATCGAAATACAACGTTCGCACGGCAGCTTGCAATCACAATTTCCCAACCGTTGATCGCACGCGCCTCGTGACGACATCGCAACAAGAAGGAACAAGAATGTGGAGTAACGAGTCCTACTCATGACTATCTGCCAGCTCTCGAATCTTGCCGTGCGAATGAGAGCACGCGATAAGCACATTGTGCGGTTTGCGCGTTCAGCAAGAAACGTTGGGCGCCAATTTGTCAATTGGCAAAAATTCAGTCAATTTTAAGGCAAAAATTTAATAGAGGAATTTCAACCATCGGATACTTTTTGTTTCCTAACATAACGAAAAGAATTTCAATATAATAAACAAATAATTTATTTCTCATTATAAATCCAACATCCGGTATTGCGGAAGAGTAAAGAGTTTACGTTTGTTTTTCGATAGATAATGCATTCGCGATTAAATTATTATGTAAATTGTAAATGTTTATTATCATCTTGTTGATAATTTTGCATTCGAGAGGAGAGAAATTGTATGGTATAATTCTATAAAGCGAGAAAGTAAAATCAAATTGCTGCACAAAATGTAGAGATCTCTCTTTTGGTGTTATTACAATCAGGAGGTAAAAGTTTGGAAATGGTAATAATAATCAAGTCATTTTTTCTCATTTTTCAAACAAAATAAAGATAAATTACACGCCTACAGATATCAAAATTCACAGATGAAAAATAAATTTCAATAGTCCAAGTAAAATAATCAATAACTCTTTAATAAAGCACATTTAAATAATTTATATTATAATTAAAATTTACTATTAATATCAATCAATATCAGATATCAGATTATAGCTACTTTTTGATCTTTCATATAATATATACATACATAAAAACAAATAAAATTAAGCAATAAAATAAAATTATTTAAATTTAAGAATTTATTACCGATGATATATTAACATTGATGATAAATTTTACAATTAATTTTAGTAGCTAACTTCAACCATCTAATGAAAAAATATTATAATTTATTCTCAATATATATATTAAAATTCAATGTTATAATTAATCTTTAAAAGCGTTAGTAAAATATATATATATATATATATATATATATATATATATATACAGTAATTATAAGATCTGTATATTTATTCCTGTATATTTATTCACATATTATATTATATTATATTTGTCATATTATATTCGTTTCTCTTATTTCATTTTAAAATTCAAAATGTTTGAGGAAATTAAGATTTCCCTAAAAATATCTTTTAAAAAATTAATTTTCCTTAAATTAATTATCTGTTACGGATATTAATAACGAAAAAAAAAAAAAACAATTTTGCTAAAGTAATTAAAAATTTGACCAGAGATAGAGATCTACCTTCCGTTAGGTCAAATAATTATAAAATAATTAAAATAATTATGTAGGACATTTAAATTGATTGTTATAATATAAAAAATTTTTGCAGTATTATTGTTCAAGCATCTTGCATAATTTGATGACCCAAAATTATTTTTAAATCCAGCGGCTATATTTGACATTAAAACTTTTAGATACTTTAGCAAAATCAGTTTTTCCACTTGTTATCACTCGGTTTTTGTTTTTCTTAAAAGAACACCCTAACTGGGTGGCATAACTCCTTGATGTAGCGAAGAGAGGAGCGCGTTAACAAAAATTAAAAATATAATCCCCTCCGTGGGGCAAGATGAAAATAACTTACCGTATATACGAAGCTTATAAACGCGGGAGAAGCATGCGAGTTTTCTTAAAAGCGTAATGCTGCATAGCCGCAGGAGGCAAAACACTCACCTGCAACATAACGAGAGAAGAATCCTTTAGTTTCAGAGAAATATATTCCGGCAAAAAATATAAATGGAAAGTACGAGACGAGATAAGAAAAGAATAGTAATTATTAACACCAATGTGAGTAAAACAGCTAACGCATTCTTTGAAAGCTTGACGGATTTAAATTCGTAATTCTGCAAAACTCGGAAATAATAAAAATGTAAAAGAGCTACAGGACACAAATCGTAGGATATAAAACTTTTTAACGCTTTCAAAGCTTCTAACGTCTAAAAAGTTGTAAACCGACTTGAAATCTGAAAAATTCGAAATCTGAACTCGATGAATTTCAAAATAATAATAAATCTATTATATAAGATATGATATGACAAAATAATATTAAAATTAAATCGAATATCTTAGTGAAAATCTCAAAAGAATTTCAATTTAATCTCGTTCGAGAATTCTAAAGATATCGGATCTTTTAATAAAGCTTAAAAATTCAGCGACAACATCAAATGTCAAATTAATAAAATTCATAAAAACGTAAAAGTATACAAAATTTAGAGATCCGAAAAAAAAAATAGAAATTCTAGAAAATTTTTGTTAAATTTGATAATTCTAGAATCTAAAATAAAATATTGTGCTAATATATATATATATATATATAGTGTGTGTGTGTGTGTGTGTGTGTGTGTGTGTATACTCGTATGTGTATGTGTGTATATATAATATATATATATATATATATATATATATATATATATATACATAACTTAAAAAAAATCTCAGAACTTTTAATTTTAAAATAGTAAATTCTGAAGAAACTCGGACTCATTTTCGGATCTTTCAATCCATATAATTCACCTTAGGAATCCAAGACGTAAGGATCCAAGAACTTCGAGGAAGCATTAATAAACCGTACCCATATCTCCTCTCGTCTCATCCTGTCTTTTCTCACAAATGCACACCGGATGACTATAGAAATTGCTGAAACGCGTGCGACTTCGCAAAACGTCGTCTCTCTCTCTCTCTCTCTCTCTCTCTCTCTCTCTCTCTCTCTCTCTCTCTCTCTCTCCCCCTCGTTATTTTCGCCTTTCGTCGTCGTCTCCGCTTTTCAATCCTGGCTCATTATTGTCGCGGTGCGCAGACGGAATCGCTTTTGTCGGTTAAACGATCGCGATGTCTTTACAATCGATAACTCTCCCTGGCGAGAGAGAGAAAGAGAGAGAGAGAGAGAGAGAGAGAGAGAGAGAGAGAGAGAGAGCTTTCTCGCGCGAGCTCACACACTCGAGCTTTCGAGTAATTTCCGCCTTTCAGACGCGGAATTTCAGACATGGTTGGTAGAGCAGGGGTATTGCGAAAACGATATTCTCTCGCGCTGCATTCGCAGTATCGAGAGCTGTCAAGCCCGACGCGTTCATTGGCTGTTCGAGGCGGCAACCTTGCGTGACCGATCGGCGGTGCGCTGGATGCTGGGACTGTCGATAAACGAAATGAAAGCGAGCGCTCTTGATATTTCCAGAAAAGTAAGTATAACATACGAGTAGATACGAGATAGTACTTTCGAGGTAATACTAGACTAGATAGGAAAAAGTCTTCGAGGGAAAACGAAATTAGGCGGAAACCCGAAATCGGAGAGTCAGATCTACGCGAGTAATCCATCCGATTAACCGATTGATCAAGGGTGTTTCATTCAAATTTTGTAAAGAAATTCCCTAAGTCTTTTCCCAGATTTTTCCAGATATTTTATTCAAAGTTTCAAGATTAGATAATTTTTTTAATGCATTTTAAAAGGGAATTTATGTTATTATGCGCGCTTTTCATGTTTTTTAATCACAAAGAAAAGCCAAATTTAAAATTCAAATAATTACTCAAAAAAAAAAAAAATAGTGAGTTGTATGACAAGTTACAATGTATTCATGAATCTGGCTTATCAAAGTTCAGTGTTGTTTAACGATTAAGAGATAGTTTTCATCAATTAAACGGCAAAATCGAAATTCATGTACATTTTGCCAGTGCTAAAAATTTACAATATTTGTAACACAAACTATAGATTTTCAGCGTTGATGATGAATTTCGGAATAGGCCGTTAGAAACGTATTAAATTTAATACAATATCAAATCTGGCAACATTGTAAGAGCTAAAGTAATATTCCTAAAAGTAACGTAATCTAATAACTATGAAAGTACAAATGGCATGAGAATCTTCAACTCAAGTTTAAGCACGAGATAAATTAAAGAACGAAGACTGAAAAGTGGAAGAAAAAATCAGAAATCCACTATTTCGAGGTGAGTCATGAATATCTCTGATGACCGCGAGAGATGGGAGAGATATCATAAATATTTCTTCTAACTGAAAAGATAACCCGTCCCGATCTCGATCGATCATCACGGAGGAGGGGGGGGGGGGGCCGCCGTAAAACGAGGCCGAGTCGATTAACGAGGCCGATTGGATTAACTCGGGTTGCACTGTCAGTAACAAGCCCGTAGTCGTAAAATGTCCGCGAAGCTCAAACCTTTTCGACTTCCAGGTGTCGCCAACGCGATCATCCCCGCCACTCCTCCCCCTCTCCTTCCCCCCTCTCTCTCTCTCTCCCGGCCCTCCGACGGCCGACTCAAAGATCGATGTCAAAGATACGATCTACCACAATCCCTTTCCGGGCCGATCCCCTTTCGGAAACGAAAGCGATCCGATTCCTCTCACGCGACGAGTAACTGCTATTTCCCTGCCCGGCCGGCTCGCCGACGATTCCGCGCGTATTGAAGAGCTTTCCGTTTCTGCTTGACGTGAAGGCCGCTTCCCCGTCTTCGTTCCTCCTCCCGCTGTCGTCGTCAGGAAATTTGATCACGTGTGCCGGCTGTCGGAACGACACCGTTGCGCGCATCGCTGTCTGCATACAAAACCATCGTGTTCCATCCCGGGGCCAGAGAGGGTGGAAAGGGGGGGGGGGGGGACTGGTATCTCTCTTACCTAAGGGCCATTATTACCTGTCCTTTGAAAACAAACTGCCACGGCATACTCTTTTATGCCCCCCCCCCCTCCTCTCCTCTTCTCCCCTCTTCCTCTTCCTGGTACCGGTTCGGACTCGCTTAGCCCATATGTCTAATTCCTTCCTTCCTCCCTCCCTCCTTCTTCGTCCCTCCCTCCCTCACCGTCGAGTCGAGCCGGGGAGATATTTGCTGGATAATTATGGGTGATCTATGGTCGTTCGATCGAAGGCCCCCTCAGATCACGGGGGTCTATGGGTCCTACGTAAACTCCTATCCCGAGCCCAATCGCCTGTTGCACTCTACTTTAGTGGATCGGGTCGACCCGCCGGCTTAAGCTTAAGGCAAACATCTAAGACACTTAGCTGAAATCACATGGGTTTTACTAGGCGTTACGTGGGTCAAGCGACAGAATTTCGATGCGACAACGCTTCTGAATTTCGGATCATTTAATAAGAATAAATTAATAAGAATAAATCTCAAAAGTGACTGGACAATATAACCGAAGGAACTAGAATACAGAGTTACTAATCCACGATCCTCAGTTGCCGAAAAATATCTTAATCAACCGGAAATCGTGTTATATATAAATTTGTCAAAATTCATCAATTCTGTCTTTATTTTCCGTCACTTAATAATATAAGCGACAAAATTGAATACGAATACGTAAAACTGAAAATAGATAAAATCACTCTTGATATTTTAAATCCAATCAGCTTGCATTTCATTGCATAATACTTAAATAACAATAAATAATGCCGAGTAAATAAATCTCGATAGGAAGCAGCTTAATTTCGAGTACGTTAAATTTCCGGAAGATTCCGGAATATAATTTCTGAGTGAGGCGCGATCGAAGCGCGAAAACGGAAGTCGACGACGTGGCGTCTCGTCGGCGAGAAAGGCTGAAGCGAAATATCGCTTCCTCTCGAAAACAAACTATCGGCTAGCAATGGAAGAGGGCTCCCAGTTGCTGATTCAGTTAGTTGGCAAATAAAGGATGAGGAGACGAAAGAGCGAGGACAGGAGACGAGAAGAAAGACGAGGACAACGACGACGACGACGACGACGACGATGACAATGGCGGCGGCGGCGATGACGACCTCGATCGTTCTGCACAACGAGAGAAATGACAATTTACAGCAATAATTCCGGCGGTATCGGGAAGGAAAAGAATGACAAAAGGAAAATCGGAACGATCATAATCTCTCTCCGCCATCGTTGGATGGGAAATAAAAACGGCGGATTTTATTACGGACGAACGAGCGATGTATCGATAGGAAGCCTTCTCGCTCGGCCAAGGATGCTGCGGGATTCCGCCATTTATCGGAATAAACTGGAACGAGTTTATGCGAGGGGTGGGCTTTATAGCGGATTTATATGGGATCTAGAGCGGATTTGTCCTATTTTTTTTTTTTATCAAAGATTCGCTGGCTGTGGGCAATAATGGAATAATTATGCGACGGCGGGATTATTTTTATTGAATACTCGAGAGATTCGTGGCTGTAATGCGCATTGAATCCCAGAGGAAGTGCGAAATGAGAAAGAAAAATAACATAGAATACGTGTATGTGTGTACGTGTGTATGTGTAAATTATATAGAAAATAATAAAAAATATGAATTATATTAAATATATTAAAAATGTAAAAGACAGAAGGTAGTGAAAGAGAACAAAGGAATGCATATATAAAAATTTAAAGCGATTAATATCCTTAATTGCAAAAAATTAGCATCTTTTATTATTATAATTAACTACTGTCGAAATTTATTGTCATCTTGATTTACGTCTAAAATATCGCTGAAAATCTTGGACTTTTATTTATCATGACTACAATTCGAATCTAATAAAAATATCTATATGATAACAATATCTATATGCAATAAGTAAAGTATAAATTTTTATATCTTTTTGTCTATTTATTCAATACATTTTTATTGCGCTACTTCAATTTACAAGAAGGATTGATATTAACGTTAATTGATAAGAAAGATAATGGTTATTCCCGCGGCGTTCTGCGCGACATAAATATATCATTCCCGACGAGGATAATAATCGAATGCGGTTATATGAAAAACCGACCGAGTCGCTTTTATCAAATTCTTGGAAACGCAAACGACTGATTCACATTTCCTCACATAAGCGTCTAAAGAGAAACGTACAAAAGACGGATTGGATAAGAATTCGAGGAATAAGAATTAAATTATCGCGTGCATTTTCGTTGATTCTCTCGGCTGCTAAAATATATAAATCTACTTTGGAACATTTGAATATAAAAAAAAAAATAAAAATAAATATTGAATTGAAATACTCGTTTTATACATTTTTTTGTATGTACAGATCAGTTTTAACAAAGGGGAATTACGCGTATTCTTATACATATTGAAATCTAAACTAAAATCGAAACTGTGAAGATAAATCTGTTTTATGGATAATCAATCAAATTGCAGCCGACCAATTCAACTAGATATTTGTTTTACGACGTGGTGATTAATCTGAACAATCTGGTAGGACCCTAGTAACAGGGCTATAATCGTCCTGGGAATTCCTCGAGTATCACGTCTTCATCTCGAGACAAGGATCGGAGGCTCGCAACTTTCACCGTCGAGCGAGATCGAGATATAAAAAAAGGAGTACGACGAAGTCAACAACAAAAAAAAAAAAAAAAGAGGGAGGAAGATAAGAAAGGATGAGGTGGACGAAACCGACGTCTGTTGTACAAATCTACGGAATCTGCCGGAACATCGGCTACCTGAAGAAGCAGAAGAAGAAGAAGAAGGTGTCTGCGGGTCTAGAAGAGTTTCTGGAACGAGAAACAAAAGGAAGTGATAGTGAAGACGGCGAGTGGGCGGATCCTGGTCTCGGGCCGTTGAAATTCCACCATGTACCGGGTGCTCGAAACTAGCCATTACATCGCCCGCGCAAATTAGAACACGTCCCGCGCCCCTTTCACCACCCCCTCCCCTCCTCCTACCTACCGTCGCCGCGCCGGGTAGTATTTCACAACGGCTCCTCCACGGAGGGAGAGACGTCGGAAAGAAATTCAGGACTCGACCTCTCGCCGCACTCGCGGGATCAGAAAACCGGATGTGTATAAAGACCACTCCTCCCCATCCCGCCCCCCCCCCCCAGTGACGTCGCCGAATGTAAAAGTCTCGGAGGATCTTCGAAAAGAGATACCATTTCAAAAAGAGGAACCATTTGAGATTTTCAGCTCGTCAAGACAATCATCACCACGAGATTCGTTATCGTGTGTGTGTATCATTAATTTGTTTTTGTTAATATAAACGTTGATTAAAATATATTCAAAATATCAGACCGTGTGAAATATTTGGAAGAAGATTTGAAAAGGAAAAATCTGCTATCACAGCTTTGGAATCCGGATGAAAATTTTAAGGATGGAATTTTTCAGATCAAACGAAATTTTGATTGAGTCGGAAAGAAATTTAGAATTTCACTGAACAAAATAATCATTAGATGAATTAGATATTATAATTATTTCAAACTAATGATTCTTGTTATTAAATGTAATCATTATGATGAAAATTCAATAATTTTTACAAATTTAACAAATATATTAAAATTGTGAATAATGAATGATACACGTACACGTTCAATTATTTTCGTAGACCTGGCAATCGCTATTATCGAATTACTACAGAGAAATCAAAATTTAATTTCTGTATAAAAAAAAAATACTAAAGTACTAAATTACTTCGGTGAAATAATTAAAGAATCATTATTAAGTTAGATATAACAAAAAATAATTAAAGAGCTCAAACTAGATTTAACAACGATTGTTATAATACGCATGTCTTTTTTGTTGTTATTTTTTTTTTAATATTACGTACGCTTAATATTAATAATTTTAAAATATTTACAAAGTTTCCGACACAATTTGTAGTTCTAAGGAATTCGCAAATTGCAAATACTAAATGTAATCACGGATCATGCGCCGCTCTGGTTCGCTAATAAACACGTCCGTTGTAATTAATTAACGAAAGCACATAACGCAGACTACATCCAGTTGCAAAGGATAATTTCATTCGGTTTCCGCGCATCATTCAGGACAACATGCGTATCGCGAGATCCCGCGATACTGAGTGAAAACTGAGAGAATCACCACGTAGTTTCTAATAATTATTAAATTAAACAACGTTAATGCGCGAATTTAATGCGAAGTTAAGTCTTTTGAACCTAGGAATATTTAATATTTATTAAAACGACAATTAATTTGACATTTTAATTTATTTTACTTATTAATATCAATAATTTTTTAAGATCAATAATTTTTTCTTAAACATTCATTTCATTTCAACTTGTGATTTGTGCCGTGAAAAAAAAAATCTCTTCGATTCTATACGTGTTTTTTCGATACGCACAAGAAACTTTCCGAGAACAACACGCCGACAAAATCGCGACACGAGTTCGCGAGGTGGATTAACGGGTTAAGAGAACTCGCGTATTATTATTTCGCTGACCGCATTCCCCCGCTTTTCCGCGGAACGGCAGAAGAAAAGAGGCACCTCCGTCCCTCGTAATAACGGGAGAGATTTTCCGCGAAGCGCGAGCGTGATGGCTACAATTTTCCAGCCAGCGGCTGTATACGCTTTTTTCTTTTTTTTCTGGGCCAAGCCAGACCCGATGCTCGAAAGCGGAAACAGCGAAAATTTGGCCGCCGCCACCGAGAGAGAAAACCATTTCACCAGAGAAACCGACAAAGCGACGCTTTGTTCTAAATAAATGGTGGCAAACAACGAAGAAAAAGCGAATGGGCAGGCAGAGAAAACGCGAGAGAAGAAAAGGATGACTTCATTGACAAAACTATGGAAAATAAATAGTATCGGATATATGTATTAAAGAAACAAAGAGATTAAAATCGAATCCGTCATATCACAAAAATATCTGAAAACAAACTACAAAGCTGAAAAAACAAAACAGAACACTAATAAAATTTAACAAACAGCGCAACAAAAAAAAAAAAAGGATAAAAGTACATGCTGATGAAAGATTAAAAAAATTTTTTTTTTTTTAAACTCGCACCCCGACCGTATTATTTTGTTAAAAGAGGCATACAAAGAGATATATAAACAAACCTCGAAACCTCCCTTCTTTCTGAAAATAATCAACTCCATTTTTCGTGCCGTTCACGGATTAAGAGTTCGCCGAAAGGGCCGAAACAATATATTTATACCGATAAAAGCGCAATAATGGAAGTTTATCGAAGGGTGAGAGAGAGAGAGAGAGAGAGAGAGAGAGGGGGGGGGGGGGCAGGGGGGGAATGAATATAGCGGCGGTTTCGTGGTTCACTGAAAATCCGTCGGTGATATTCCGGGAAGAATATTGTGCGCGATTGTGCGATGACTATACAGCCCGAAATTGTGCAACGAGCGCGATTTCGGGCCGTACAGAGAGAGAGAGAGAGAGAGAGAGAGAGAGAGAGAGAGAGAGAGATACAGTTATCGCGACTGTGCGCGATAGTTACGGCTAATGTGTGCTCGCGATTATGCAAATTCGTCGGGCAAACGTCGTTCCGCGTTTCGTGTATCAGCGTTCGTGTAACGGATGAAAAAGTGGGCGAGGGAGGAAGAGGAGGAGGAGGAGGAGGGGGAAGGGGGTGGAGGGGGGGAGGGAGCAGGCGCGCGCGTGTGATCGCGCAGGTTACACGTTGTAGCTATCCACGGATGGAGAATATGACGGTGAACGACGAGCCCTGTGTGTGATTCACTCTATGGTGGTTTCCTTCACCATAGAATTTAATTTCGGCATCGCCGAGATCTCTTCGGGGGGGAAAAAAAAAAAAAGCCTCGATTAAATGTCACTATCTTAATTAAGCTAGAGCAAGAGCGTTTACCGCGGCGATACGCGAACTAAAAAAGAAAGGGGGATATACGCAAGTGAAATTTTCGAACGGTAGTTCGAATAAATATTAAAAACGCTGCTTAATTAAGGATTTAATGAGAATTTAAAAAAGTAATTGTACAGGAGTCACGTCTGCATATAAATGTGCAGATGTAAAAAGATGTTGAATTATAGTATATAGATATCTACACAAAGATATTCTGTAAGCATATAGGATAATATAGTAAAAAAAAAAAAAAAAACATCCGATTTATTAAAAGAAAGATATAGTTCTGGCTTTGTAGAAAGCCGCTACGCGTTTCAAGCTAAAAGTAATTGGCGCGTAATTGGCGTCAAAAGCGAATTGTGTTATCGAGTTTATATAAATTAAAAAGATTGCTGTTAGACAGCAGAATCCGGCCGCAATTGAAAAATACCTTGTCCGTCTCTGCATTTAAATAAAAAAAAAAAAAAAAAATATGAATAAAAAATAATAAAAAAAGATAAATAAATAAATAAAAGAAAGAGACGTGGTGGCATAGCTATGCTGAATTGAAAAAAACGTGACGATTTCGCGGCGTGCAAGCTATTCGTTCGAGGAGACAAGAGACAGGGATTGTCGATAAACCGCGAAAAGCGGTTTTCCGACGAATGTGGTCAAGTTCATCGCTCACAGGACATCGCGACACACGGTGTGCCTTCTCGCTTATATCGCGTCCCATAAATAGCCAAAGGTAAAGGTGTCGTGATCGATACGTAATACATACATAATATCGTTGCCTGTGAATAGTAAATCGCAGCCTGAACGTGACATCGCGAATCAGCGATTCAAAAAAAGAAGGAAAGAGAGAGAAAGGAAGAGAGTAAAACTGATAATTCGAACGGGGGGGGGGGAAGCGCCGCGCGGACGAGAAAAAAGCCAATTAACGATAATGAGAGGATAATTAAAGTGGCGCGCATAATAAAAAGTTTATTGGAACGATTCACTGGCTTCTTTCCTTCTCTCTCTCTCTCTCTCTCTCTCTCTCTCTCTCTCTCTCTCTCTCTCTCTCTCTCTGTCTGTCTCTTTTTTCTGTCTATCTTAGTCTCTTAACTATCGCCGCTCTGTATTATCTCTAATTGACAATAATTAATTGCTGCAGACATGATGAAAAATGTCCGAAGGAATTTGCACTTTGAAGAAAGCTCTCGATGGAAGCTTCTCTATGTTACCATAATCGCTGTTTTACTCTTGCACATTTCCGTTCATTAACTATTATTTATTTAAAACTGAATGTCATTTAACTACATCGTGCATTTATAAAATTCTGTGAAGGGAAATGTGTCAGGAAATTCATAATAATTTTTGTAAAAGATTATTTAACTCGCCACTTAATATCACTTATTATCAAATTTACAATCATTATATAAACAAATGTAGAATACATATACAAATATTGAATATATAAGAATTGTATTTTTAGAATCAAATTCAATTTTAATTCTGCATCGCGAAAGAGAAGCATGAATATTTTTGCTATTCGAGAACATTTTTATTCACAACATATAAATAATGAAGTAAAATTAAATTAAACAAGCGTTAAACAAACATAACTTGCTTACATAAGAAAATTTATATTTACTAAAAAAATTATATTCTCAATAATTTCCATGAATTGAAAGAAAAAAATATTGAATAGAAAATAATAATATCTTTAAATTAAGAATTTAACTTTTTATAATTAAATAATATCTATTTGATGTATTATTCTCAAAACAAATTGTTTATATTATTAAATTAAATAAATATGTTCGTAATAATAAAATAAAATTAAAAGAAATTCAATTCACGCATAACATTTGACATAAGAAATAAAATAACATTTTCATTTTGTTGATATTATCATTGTTTAAAGTTGTATAGTCGTTATCAAATTTATATCATACATGCTGTTTTGAATGCTTATTATAATATTGACATAAATTTATAACGTTATTGAAATTAAAAATTATTAAATCTTCTTAAAATTATATTTTGTCATTTATATATAAAACAATATTATTGTTAAAATACGTTAATTAAAACACGTTAATTTAATTCTAATCTTTTCTGAAAACGCCTTTAAGGCCAGTCCAATTCTTTCTTTTCCGCCCTACAAATTAGCACATTACATTATCAGTCTTACAATTTTCCCCTCATCGGGACGGGGGAGAAATGCAGAAAAGTGCCTTTGAGTTATGGTAATTAATAGGTAAACATAATGAAACGGGACGACAAGAGCGTAATCAAGTAATACCGCTTAATCACGATTAGGGGACGAGCGATAAATCACCGAGGCGACGGAAAAGTGCGGCCGTAAATACGGCGCAGGGGAAGAGGAGGGCGGCGGAGGGAGGGGGGGGAGGACGCGACGCGGCGGCGCGGGGCGTCGGCCGGCTTTAAATAACAGTAACCACCGGGTGTGCAACTTTTTAACAACGTCGTTCCGCGAAAACCTGTTCGCGCTCGCACTCGCGTAACGAAGCGAGTCCCATACGCATAGGTGCGAATCGTAAATCGTTTATGACGCTGAGTCAACGCGATCTCCTTTTTTTTTTTCCGTTCTCTTCCTCTCTTACAGGGATACAGCCAGCAGCCCGGACGGCACACGACACCAACGGACATCCAATTTTGGTTTTTTATTTAGTCCAAGTGTCCACGGATCCGATATGGATGTTTTAAGAATGTATATTATTGGACGTAGAAAATATGTTGACTTTTATAGATGTTTTAAAGATATTCGTTTTATGTACTTTCGACGAACGTGCGTCGCTTGGCGTCGCTTATGCCTTTATTTATATACGCAGTGATATTATATCTCAAGGATCTCGATGAAAAGCTGAGAAGAGCGAAAAATACATGATGCCGTGTGTATATTCAGACTTAGGTCTTGTGCACACTAGAGAAACAAGAATAGAGAAATTAGGAACATAGGAATAAATATTAAATTTTGGAAATAAAAATTTGAAATGGAATAACGCAAAATAAATCTAAGTAAATATATAAAATAGCAATATCTTATATTTATTTGTGTTCACCGTTATATTTAATCTTTATTCCTAATTTTTATTTTTAAAATTTAATATTTTATTCCTGTTCCGATTATTTCTCTATTTTATACGCAGGGTCTTATGCTTGATGGTGTTTCCTTGCACTTTTTGCATTTTTTGCACATAACCTAGCTTTTCGAACTGGACTTGTGATATTCGATAAAAGCCAACGCTTGGTAAGTAATAAATAAGTACATATTTAGTTAATAAATTTCTAACATTTTTACAAGATTTGGAAGTATCAATTAATCAACGATTTAACGCACATATATTATAACTGATGACTAAAACTTATTACTAATTTATTAAAATTACTTTTTAATACAACATTGCGAGATTAATTTGTTAATTACGAAAATCGATGCAAATAATAAATTACAAACAAATTAATTCCTCAATTTATATTAAAAATGAGCAACATTCAAAATACTTGTTTGTTGACAAACGTCTTTTCACATCATCATCCGAATCTCAATGTCCGATTTTGGTTCAGCGGAGCTTTAAATCGGATGTTTTTTGGGATGCCCACAAATATAACACTGGACATTTTTAAAACATCTTAAAGATATCCGTGATTCTGAGGATATGGAAGTTTTAAATAAAATGTCCAATATACGTTTTTAATACGTATTTAAAACGTCCTTATGCTGAGGGTTATCCTCCAGGATATATCCACGCAGGATAATGAGTCCAACTTCGTTCCACTTAATCTTCACGAGAAGTTTCACTAAAGAGAACTTTCCCGCCGCTGATCGACACAAATTAACATGCCGCGAGCTTTCTTGATTTTGTCAGTTGCGGTTCGTAATAAAATCGTAATAGAAAAATTCTCTACGAATTCTATATCGGTTAACAAAAAAATTTATTAATCAGATATATAAAACAAGAGTAAAACTACAACTACAATTCAAGCTAAGAATTTAACGCTAAATTTTAATTTTATATTAATTTAAATAATAAACATTACGGAATTGGGTCAAAAAGGTCTCGGTCTTAAAGTCATAAAATTAAAAAAATGTTTGGGCAATCATTTTCTCGATAAAATATTAATAAATTTACGATTAATAACTACACGTGAAAGCGTATCAGAGCACGTTACTGAAAAGTATGCTTTCAAAGCCGGTATCTTTTTAATTTTTAAAAATATTTGCTGACTGAGAATGAATGAATTCGTCTCTCTTCTCTTCAAATGCAAACGAAAAGGAGGATGTGAGAGAGGAGAGAAGAAGAGGATACCGCGGAAGTCCTACCGCGGCTGTTTATCAAGAGCTCATCCGGGGCGAGAAGGACGCCTCTTTCTGCTCCTTTTTTTACGTCGCCCAGCAAGCAAGCCGTGACCCGCAAATGCAAATTCCAGATCGTATTTATTCTGCCTGCCGGAAATGCGCCGCGGCCGACGACGGAAGGATGCGAGTCCCGGTGCTGGAAATCGCGAGGCTTTAAGTTTTTAAGAGCTTTCTCGCGAGAGAATCCTTCGCAGGATTCTTCGCAGAATTAATATAAAACTCAATTCTTTTACTCGTAAAAACTTTTTCTAACATGTCGTCTTTAATGTTGAATTTTGTACCAATTCAAATGGTGCGCGAAAATAGTTCGAAAATATTTATTATTATCTTACTTTATAATCACCTCATAAAGCGTATTTTTCGTCATTTTTCATCAATAAAATAAATTGATGCAAACATTTTGTTAAATTTTACTTATATCCATATTAAAATCTCCATGTTTTTCTCCTTTCAATTCAACGCAATTTTTGTTTTTTCAATAACTGAATACATTTATAAAAATGGCAGCTGATTAATTTCAACAACTTCCTGTGAGACACCTTATATATAGTGAGATAAAAAATTTCTCGAAACTCTAAATCTAATGTTAAATCTAGATTGTAGTTAATTATCTTTCCTTAATACTTAAAAATCCTCTTATAATTATCTTTATCATTTCTTCTTAATTCCATTTATCTCCTATCTATTTCATCTTTGATTGTGTATATTTACTTATTTTTTATTAATAATTTCCTACAGAGGAAAACGGTTTAATCGATATCATTCGATTATCGAATTAAAATTAAAAGGGAAAAGCTATAGCTTTGGCTTTAAGCTCCTACGTTGCAAATCTGTTAGAAATGACAAGTAAGTAGTACGGCGACATAAGTTGTTACCTTAAATTAATATGTAAAAAAAATTCCAAAGTAAAAAAATTATTGGGCTATAAAGATTCGGCCTCGCCGATATTCTCTTATTTATACTTATTTTTACCCGCAATATTCTCTTTATGACTGATAGCAATCGTTCTAATTTCGCGAAACTAATATTTAAATAATATTCTCATACAGCACTAATATTTAAAAAAAACATCCTAGAGATATCCTAGAGACCTACTCGAACGTTTATAGACACCTCTAAAATTTAATCTTTTTTTGAACATTTATGCTGTACTTATACATAGCTGTTCCGCTTCGATCTTCCATCTCTACAATCCAAGTGGACGTGCCGATCTCGATTCGCGTGCGGAAATATCGACGAGACGGCGTAATCCTGGGATCGCAGCTTTCTCCAGAGAGAGAGAGAGAGAGAGAGAGAGACGAGGGAAGACAAGGAATGCTCGTCTTTGTTCGCGAGATCACGAACATCGGCGATCTAGGGATCCCGGAAGTCGCTTTGACTTCCAGACGGAGGAGTTGCTGCCCGGCTCGCCAGATATTTTGAATTAAGATAAGGGAATCCCTCCCCCTTTTTCCCCCTCCTCCCCCCCTCCTCCCCTCTTTCGCTACCCTTCGCGCTATCTCTCACCCTCGGACGTCCTCACAGCTCGTTAAAAGTGCGGATAGTTCCTTAACCCTTTGACAACGGCCACACTGCAGCACTATACAGGGTGTTAATTATATATAGGGTGGGAATTAACGCGTGCGGAATTTTCCTCGATTCCTTCGTCCGTTTCAAGTCTACTTTTTTTCTACCTGTTTCGTTTTTTTTTGTTTTTTTGTTTTTTGTTTTTTTTTTTTTTTTTTTTTTTTTTTTAAGGAGGAAATAAACTTCATTTTAATTGGCGTTTGATGTTTAATTGCACGGGGATATTTAATCCCCGTGGGAATGAGTGTTATTCAATGTATTTAAAGTACGCTTTTTTTCAGCGACGAGAGCGAAGGCTTGATTACCGGCGTAATTTAAATCGGAAACGGATAGATTTTTAACGAAAAAGAGTCATTAAACATTTTCAGTTAAACTCGCTTCGGAATTTTTTTTTTTTCAATCGATATATCGGGAATATATTCCTGTTAAACGGAAGCATATTATGTATATATATATATATATATATATATATATATATAAAAATAGTTTATTACAGACTTCTGATGCGATCTGTTCGTTAAATTGACGCTTTTCCGAAGCGAAACAGTTCGCTTTTCCCTCTTTTTTTCTTGTTTTCACAGCAAACAGAAAGAGTAATTTTCCGATAAGTTCGGAAGCGCGAGAGCACCTTCTCTGATTACTCAATGTTAATAGAACTTACATTCAAGCCTGAAGCATGATTATCGAGATATTTAAATATAAGAGTTACATTCACGGTTTGATTACCGCGAACTTGGGCCTTCGAAAAAAAACTTCGGCGTAAAGTTCACATTAAAAGTTCGTCGGAAGACCGTCTCAGGTAGAGACGGACGTGTAAGACACTTCTTACAAGAGGAGTATCAGCGATCTTCCGACACAAGGAGATTCTCCTGAGTTGCCTGAAAAACGGATCGAAGTCGGTGTCACTTTATTCAGATCAGTTTCCAACGTCGAGAGTGCGCGTGAAAGAGAGAGAGAGAGAGAGAGAGAGAGAGAGAGAGAACACGTGATTTTTATCATTAATCGCGCGTGGATCATTTTCGCCGGCGACGAGAATTTCCATCCGTTCCGATCCCTCGACCGGAAACGGTATGCCGTCTCTCCCAACGCGAACACAGAGCGCCCTCTTCGCGTTTGCGCGCAAAAAGCGAAGAATCGCGCAGAGAATTCAATTATACTCGGAACGAAACGCGGGAATTGAAACGCGCTCGGCAATTCCGCGAAGTACGTACAATAGTTAAGAGAGAAGAAACGGCGACGGGACGGGAAGGCCGGGGCGAGAGCGAGAGAGAGAGAGAGAGAAAGAGAGAGGGGGAGGGGAGGGGGAGACTCGCGGAAAGATGCGGAAGGCAAGTAGCGGAGGAAATGATAGATGCGAACTATGCGGAGACGCAGGCGGAGGTGGGCGAGACTCTTCGGCAAACTTCATTTCCCGACTTTATGCTATTGAGAGACCGAAACAATGCATCGCAAAGATTTAAAGCTATTGTGCGGAGCGCGTTGTAATTAGTATCTCGCGTCGGAGGCTCTCGTTCCTCCACCCCCCCCCCCCCCGCCGCTCTTTCCCATTCGCGCGTCTTGACCCCCTTTCTTCTTCGCTCGCGAGCCGTATCCTTCCTTCTCCCCTCCTCCCTCCCGCCGCTTCCCCTTCGCGTTGCGGTGAAAGCGGAAGTCTTTCTCGCCGTCGACGTTTTCTCTCTCTCCCCGACAAATAGTCTGTAGCGACCGTTTGTGGCGTTTCTTTTAGTGGCGCGCGGAAGTACGATCGTAAAACGAGGCGTGGGGAGGAACGGGGGGGGGGGAGGGCGGGGGAGGAGCGGGTGGCATCAACCGCGGGATGCGGTTGAAGCGAGCGAACGAAATCGAATCTCACGATGGGGTGAGTCCTCTGCGCCGACCGAGAAAAGAAGAGACATATGTATGTGAAACGTCCTTACCGCGGCGAAAGAGGGTGAATTCATCGTTCCTTTTTGCACGCATCAGATATATAGTCGTCATACATTTCCCGCATGTAATCTTAATTAATCAAACGTAGATTTACACGGACCAACAGCGATCGTAATTTTTTCCCCGCTGCACTTTTCCCGTGCAGATATCGCGCGTCCGAGCAAATAAAAACCTCCCTACTACTGAATCCGTAAAGCAGCCTGTGATTTTTAAATTTGCCGAGAAATCACGGGGTCGCTAAATTACTTTCCCTCGTTAAAAAAAATCTGCGAAACGGCGAACACCATTAAAAAGTTGAAGCCGAATCTCGGGGAGGGTGTACATTTCAGCGAATACGAGGAGAATATTCATCTGCTACCCTCTTTTCGCGGTCGCGGCTCTGCTACCCTCTGCGTCCTCGCCCTTAAGCGCTATTAATTGGTCCGCGAGGAAACATAAGCCAGAGGGGGGGGGATCCGAAAATATAGATAAACTACCCTCTGGAAACGCCCGATGGGCACAACTTGCTAACAAGTTGGAAACGAGACGGAGATCGATAAGCGTCGAGTAACAACTCTCAACAAGTTGTTATGAATATTAACTTCCATTCATACAGATTCAGTTCATATATATCCTATTTATATCATTTATTCACGTATCACTCGACCTTATAAATCACTTAATCGAGTTATGAATTAATAAACTTTTCCGACAAAGAACTTTGATAAAAAAATCTCACTTAAAACTGGATATATATATATATATTAACATTCCCAACATTACGCTAAAATTGTAACATTAAGCCCACTTTGGTTTTATCTATATAATACGCATCGGATTTCGCAGGACGGAATTCTATCTATAATTTTATATGCTCCGTGTATTTCAGTACACGTGTTGCATTAGATTTTACGTATCCCAATTCTACGTATTTCGATTCTTCGAATATTTTCTCGCATTACACGTAAAGTTATAAATAGATCTCTATCCGAATTCTGACGCAAATTATATGATGAGATAAAAGTACCGGTAAAAGTTTTAATAATTAAGGATAGATTTTAATTATGTATAATATTAAAAATATATAGAATTTTAAGATGCGAAAATAAAAACTTAAAAAAAAAAACAAAATATATATATCATCAAGTAAAATTATATGGCTACATTAAACATTTATTGAAATAAAAGATATTTTGTATAAAAAAATGTAAGCAGAGTAATAATTATTTTAAGATACTTATAATTGCAAATATTAATATGGAACTAATTGATATATATATTAATAACATATCAATGATTTTCGAAAATGTCACAACAAAAAAATAAGGTAAAAATCAGATGTTGTTATCGATGTGCAAAAATTTAAAAAACATACTTATTTAATATTAAAAATCAAAATAAATAAAATAAACTCGTATTTGTCGATTTGATTATATTACATATTTCTTTTTAATTTATATAAATTATAATAAAAAATGGTTTTTAATAATAAATAAGTATGTTAAACTTTTGTATAACCAATAATGTCACTTGATTCTTAATGCGCTATCATTTCTTCTTTATGATATATATTAATTTTTAAAGTTGAAACTTTGAAAAGATATATATTTATATTATAATACTTTTTTTAATTTATAATGAAATATGTGCCTATTTACCTATTGCACGCGTTGAAGTCTTCATTATAATGAGATAAGATGTTTAAAAGTAATTTCTCAATATTTATATGTATAAAATATACGTATAAATAAATCCGTTTCGTAAAATATAATATCTATTTTGGCAATTTCCTATCTCTATAAAAATTTGAAGAATTCCTTAATGAGAAACTTCATATGTATTTGCTTTAAATATCCCGATATAGAGCCGAATTTACCTGAAACGCACTCACTAAGACTGTCCTCTTATTCATATTGTTGATTTCGTTAATATAATAGTTTCTGCTAAAAGTCCAGTCGATGCCAGTCGCCGATATCAGTCGCAGGATGCAACTAACAACTCTTCCCATTGATCATCAAAGGAACATCAGGAGGAGCACTTTTCACTCTAGCCGTCCGCGTTATCTCGACACATAAGCTAGATAAGTTTTCCGAAGTTCGCGGAGGGGCCCAACATCGTTCAACGGTTCGCCTTTGTTCGATTTCGCTCGCTGCGAAGGAAAAGCACGCGCGAAGGAAAGCTTGAGAGAAAAATCTAAGGATCCTCAGAACGGCTGTCAGTCCTCGCGACTCACAGATCTACGGATGACAAGTCAAACGTCGGATTTCAAGCTGCGGAGAACAGGACCGGCTTCTTTCTTGCTCTCAGCTCTGTACGTCACGAGAAGAGGAGAGGGAATCTGCGGGAATCTCATCCTGTCCGATGTACGGGATAACGTGCACCACCGGGATGCACCGGGAATATTTTCGTACGTACGTAACCTCATAGGAAACCTGCGGAATCTCGTCAAGATGTCTCGCCGCGAGATCGCAATATCCCCACGATGGGAGAACTCGCGCGCGAGTAAGGTATCTTTATTTTAGATATTACGGGACGTTTTTCCAGACTCCTTCCTTCCTCTCCCACCGTTCTCCCACCATCCTCCAAGACTTCTCCTAACCGGAAATAGATTCCGAAGCGGCGACGTCGTTCCGAGTTTCGCGCCGCGTTATTACCTAACTTATAATTTAGAAGTATATCCGGTCGTCGCGCCAGTCTCCCATATACCCCACTTACTCTGGGAGGCTGCAATTCGTGGCTGCGATTCTATGAATATCGCGAATGAATATGCCGAACGAGGTGGCGGCACAGCGGCTCGATATATGCGCTTGGGACTCGCGGCTGCGACGAGTCGCGTTACGACTTACGACTTAAGTCGAGCGCGCGAATTCGCCGTCTCGACGCGCCGATATATAAAATATCTCCGCCAGGTAGATCGTACCGGATATCCCGTCGTGAAACGCAACATTTTAATAGAACAAGAATAAAAGTCATTGAAGTCACAAGTCGTTTACATATCCGTAAAACAGATAAATTAAGCGAAATGCATTCACATGTCTTAAAGGTTATGATTTTTTTTTTCTTTAAATTCATATTTCTCTCGGACATCGAGGATAAAACTTAAAAATTTCCGAACACTGATATCCCAGTAGGAGAGTAAAAAACAATAATTGATAAAAAATTAAAAAAATTCCAAAGTCATATCTCTCTAATACGAAAAAAAGATGTTGAATTTGGAAAAGTAGAAATGGCTGAAAAATGACTACTTCTAGCGTTAAATGGAAAAATGAGCTGCGAAATCTCAAATTCGATCGCTATGCATTATTGCGCATAGCGCGATATATATTCGTCGCCATGCTTGTTATTAATAATGTGTGATTACGATGTGTTTCACGATGGAGGATGTTTTGCGAAAAATTATAGCAGCTTATAAAGCTGCCCGGACGGAGAAAGAGAAAGGTGATAAGGGAAGGAGAACACGAAGCTCGCGCGATCTGTTTTCGTTACATCTTCTATGGACATGAAAATCCTCTTAACGTCCGGATGATTGACTGATTGACGATCGGTCGTGGATCGCTACGTCGCTGCAGCGTCTTTCGCGCGGAATTGGCGGCGCCAAGGTTTCGTGAAACCCTCCCTGTATGTCGCGCGTATTCTCGTATTAACTACGGCCGGGCGTATCATGAATATCGATGTAAAATACGGGCTCGTCCCGCTGCTGCATTGTCGATCCTCGGCGAGGGGATCCCCCCCTTGCGCACCCGTCGATCTATCCTCGATCGATAGTCGCCGACCTCGACGAGGGGACGACTTCGCTATTCGTGGCCCCGCGGCCAAATTTGCGCGAACAAAGCGCCGACGTTTATTCGATATTTCGCCTCCCCCTCCCCCCCCCCCTCCTCCCCCTCCCGCCCGTACAAAACGGTCGAAATATACAAGGGGAAATGTACAATACATAATTATAACGTGCATAAATGTAACAACAATGCAATGTATACAAAAATGCAGAAGTAAATAATCGATAGTGCTATTTTACACACACACACACACACACACACACACACACACACACACACACACACACACACACACACACACACACACACACACACACACACACACAAATTTTAAAATTATATTCTTTTCGCGAGGAAAGCCCAGAATGTATCAGATATGTTCAGTAATTTAATTATCGACCATAAACCAATTTAATTGAATCGTTTTTCAAGTTCAAAGTGTCGTTTACTCGAAAGACAACAAGTTAGGACAAATGCCTTTAGCATTTTGTAGAGTTTTCTAAATAATTATCTTTCACAGGTAAAATATTTTTCTGAACATGTTCTTGTTTTGAGAACATTTTTATTCTTGATACGCAACTATTAAGATAAAATTTATATTATAATTTTATATAAGTGGAAGGAGAAGGGGAAAGAAGGAGACAAAAAGGAAAAAAGAGAGAGAGAGAGAAAATTCATTAATATGTATATATATTCACTCATTTAACGTGAACTTTATATATATATATATATATATAAAATTTAATAATATGAGTAATAGCTATTTCTAATAAATTATATCTTTATATATATATATATAAACTTAAATTAATAATATAAGAATAGCTATTTCTAAGAAAAGAATCAAATAGAAGTAGTTTAATTTTAAGAAATTATAATTCTCTTTCTTTTTAAAGATATAATTTCTTAGAAACAGCTATTACTCATATTATTAAATCAAGTTATTAAAAGTTCTTGTGAGTAGTAATTTCTAATCTTATTTTAAAAATATTAATATCGGATTAAATATTAATACTAATAAAATCAAAATTAAAATAAATAATTTAATTATTATCAAATAAATATGAAAATTACCTCGATGTAGAACAAATATACTTTTGTTCTATTTGATGACTGTCGGAAGAAGATATTATTATTATTATTATTATCAAAATCATCATAATATGCTCTTTAAGTAACTATTTTGTAATAATAAAACAAAATTATTACATTGTTGAACTTTACTGATTATTTGATCTTAATATGAAGGTTACATGTGTTAGTCTTTAGAAATGATTGCATTAATTAAGAATATATTAGATTTAATTTGATGTTAACTTTTTCTAAGCGTATATAAGAATTTCCGCAATATTACAAAGTTCCTCTTTAGCACATCATCTTCGGTAATTATTGATTATCGATTTTTTTCTTTATCGCAAGATTACAAAAAAAGAAAAAAAAAACGATTTATCATCAGAAAACACTGTTGCAATTTTACACTTTCGATTCTTCATTACGTTACGTAAGTTGTAATATCAAACAATAATACGCATTACGTCACGAATGCGATGCAATTTTCTAACAATCTTTTCGATCTTTGCCCGACGTAATATATGTTGAGTATGTTGATTACGAGCAGCACTCAGCGTGCCGCGATTATAATCGCCGCGAAATTCGCGCGTCTTAGAAATCTTATGGCTGCGAGGCTCGGCGGCGTTGGCGGACAAAGGGCGATTATAACGCGCGGAAACCCTTTCTCGGGTATATGAAATTCCGACGTAGCTCGAAACGCAGCGCGAATATATCGATGCCGGTGAGGTAAGGCGCGCATTTCGATCAGACATTACTGAGAACGCGGTTTATGGGTTTCCAGGAATGCGAGCGGTTTACAGAAATACAGAGAGCGTGAGTGAGTGAGTGAGAAAGAGAGAGAGAGAGAGAGAGAGAATATAATTGCACAGGAAGCAATTAGAGGTGCACAACGTGTTTAATCCTTAAAAACCCCTTATACCCCGCTGAATATGATCTCGAAGGGGGAGATGCACATTCGGAGGGAAGAGAAATTATATTTCGTATTTGCGGCGATGCTGATAAACAATTATCATGAGATCATGTGGAAAGGAATGAAATATATATTTCTACTGAAACCCATAAATCTGTCGAATACAAGAGGATCCTAGAGGGATAATTCACAATAATAAGGGCATTGTGTACGTCAATTAAAGTAATTACAGATTACCGCGGTGTAATTATCTAAAAAGATAATCTCTTCGATATGTAGGATAATCCCACGCGATAACGATCCCCCCCGAAGTAATAATCTTCGATGGTAATTCCGGGTTATCTTCTTCAATGATCATTTTAAAAAGATAATTATTAATGATTTCGAGGCTGATGACGATAATGGCCAATTCTTAGAAGTCTTTCGACTTACACACACATCTTTCGGTCCCTAATAAGGATATCTAAGATCCCCGGTTTCCTTCCTCAAAAAGATATTTCGAGTCCTCCGGAAATTTGAATGATCGAGGACCTTCAGGAGGAGTTTCCGGAGTTTCCTCGTTATCAATTTCCATCAAGTACGTGTATCGTCGCTCGCGTAATTCGTTACATCCCTCTAAGATGATTCTGCTGACACGGAGCCGTCGTGGATGATATCCAATTACTCTTCATCCCTCTCGAGATTTATGCAACGCGACATTAAACCGAAAACGATTGCGCTCATCGGCAAAGTCACGCGCAAACATCGGCATAGAATGCGCCACGACCCTCCCCCCCCCCCCTCCCCCGAACCCCGTCCCTTTTTCCAACCTGCTCCATGTACCTCTTTCTCCGTCATGTTCACTTAGAAACGTTTGTCCCCCTTTTTCTCGACGTCTCCGTGTCTCCCTCGCGGGAAATACGAGTGGCACAACGCTTCTCGCGCCCCTGGTTGCCCGCCCCCCGCCCCCCCTCCCCTCTCTCCACCCTTGGGATTAGATTCCGCGATAGAGTTACAAAAGAGAATGCCAGCTGTGGCTATGCGAGAAACAGCGATGGGTATAACACGCTCGTGTTTCACGATCAATTATCATTATTGAGCTTGACATTGTTGATGCGTGAGTTTCCAGGAGATTAATTTATTTATTATAAATCAAGTAATATAACTTTTCCAGTAGATCAAAATATACTCAATTTCCTTCCCTCGATGCAATTAAAAGAATTCAATTTAAAAAAATTCAAATTCCTTTTAATTAACGCAATAAACTTCAGTGCGGTAAATGTAATTAATATTTTTTTTTTTGCTATTTCAGGTAATCTGCGTAAGTAAAGTAATCTGAAAAATAGTAATCCGTAAAATGGATCTCCTTTTAAATTTGACATGGATCTTTAATAAAATTATCTCTCTTATGATTTCAAGTAATTTAAAACAAAGCAAAATCGCAAGCAATAAACTTATATTTGAACTTGTTTACAGTGTTTGAAGAAATCGACACAAATCGTGCTCTTTCTTTCGACAATTATCTTGCCACTGCTATCACTTAAATCACTTTTGATAGCACCTGGGCACCGCCCAGGTTGCTCATTAACACGCGTCGCGTCGTCTTTGACAACTCAAATTTGCAAACTTCGCCTCTTAATTCCATCTATTCCCGTACTTCTGAGAGAAAGCTCGGTTCTTGAAGGAGCCACGAGAATCTGATTTGCTTGTCACATGATTTTAACGGATAATAAATGACTTTAAGATTCTGTATCTCGAGTACTTAATTAATACATTTAAATTAGGGAGAGAATTTAAGATTAAATGTACGTCACGAACGAAGTTCTCGCTGAGGAGTCGACTTCAAATTAGCGGGAGAAACGAATAAAAAAAAAAAAAAAAAAAATAATTAAAAAGTTTCATACATGTGAATTCCAAATAAATAATGAAAACAAATTTAAAACTATATGTAATATTGTAAATATCGTGTAAATAAATTTGAAAAATAAATTTAAACAATGGAAAGATAATATATTTTAGTAAGAAAATTTTACACGCTCTCTCTTTCCCTTTATCTCAATATAACATTGTTTTTCTCATTGTTTAAATAATTAACCGTTGGATAATTGTTTGGAAATTTTATTAATACCTCCCGATGTTCGGCTTCTTCTGGCTCTTCGTTTTTACGAATTTATAAAGTTAATTACGCATCAAAACGTAACGTAATCAAGAAACTTAAATTTCAACTAAAATTTATCGAGGTATTTCTCGAGGTGATTTTGCCTTGAGTTTCCCAAATAAGCTCAATTCTACCGCGAATAAATTTCCCGTTAATTTCGCGCTCGTGTACTCATCGCTAGGGCACAGCACCCTCGCAAACGTTTATTATAATATTTATTATACCGGCCAGCTGCATCCAGCCGGATATTTACATATTTCACTTCTACCCTCGCAGAACGGCGCGCGATTTATCAGCGGGTAGATTTTTTTTTTTTCGCGCCCGGAAGTTCGGCCGCTCCGATACACCGAGAACTTTCGAACGGCCGTGAGCTTGCGAGTCTTACGTAAGCTTCGCGCGTAAATCGATCGTCGAGGGAAGCAGCTCGTACTCTCTCGCAAATTTGTAGCTATTCGTGATAAGTTTATCTGCGCGAAATCCGCTCCGCGAGATCCCTGTACATTTGCCATTCGTCTGAAGAAAATAATGCATTGCGTGGCCCACCCTAGTCGCCCTCTGCTATTTTTGTTCTCGCCTTGTAACTTTACGGATATCCAATAACCGAATATGAGACTCGTCGACTTAATTCAAATATCAAATATCGCGAGAAAATTTTAATAATAATAGCTAATTCCGACTCCACAGCCAATTATTTTTAAATCCTCCTCGACTCGAACATCGGATCGCATCTATCTAGTCTGCGAATCCTTTCAAATCCTTCTATTTTAATTAATAAAAGAGACGAATTCTCGGATTCTATTCAAGATTCATTAGCCTTAAGGTGTGAATACAATTCTGTATTCCCACCCCTCCTCCCGAAAATTCGCGCTCTAAAATATTTCTCCTAAAAATCACTTTTATCCAGAGGGGGAAAAAAAGGGGGGGAAAAACACATAGAAGGAGGAGTACACCAGCCCTCGAGAGCCGCAAATTGGCCTGAAACTTTCCGAGGAACGGCCATTAATGTTGCGCGAAAATTTGCACAGAGAGAGCACCCGTGCTGCGGTCTCAAATCCGCACACCTGTACGGGAAAGAGAGAGAGAGAGGAGGAAGCAGAGATGACGAGGGGCGGGGGGGGGGGTCCGGCAAAGATGTTTAACGCACTTAATTAGTTGGCGGGCACCGGGATTAAGAAGTTTGCGAGATTATTAAGGATTAACGAGTTTGTAGCTGGGACCGGCCGCGCTCAATTATACGCGAAATTAACGAGCGCGATGGAATGGAGGAGGAAGGGAGGAGGAGAGGAGGAGAGGAGAGAAAGAAGGGGGAGGAGGGGAGGAGCGCTTTATGCGAAATTTCGCGGACGCTCGATTTTAACGCGACCGCCGTTCGAATTAATTTTAATGGCGCCCGGTCCCGGGCGTTATTGCGCGTTAATACGAAGCGTTGCCACTCAAACGGCATTAACGCTTCAGCGCTTTTAACCCTTTCGCAAATCCCCTAAAGATTTTTTCGCGGATTTAGCTTCGATAATCGAAAATGATAAAGCGAATTTTCTTCCTACCGCGCAGCCCCCCTCCCCTCCCCCTCTCCCCGGCGTAAAGCTTCCCACTTAAACTGTGTTTTGTTTAAAATAGATATTAAAGCGCGCAATAATTTCCCTGCAATTTCAATTTATTATTATTATTATTATTATTATTATTATTATTATTATTATTATTATTACTGTAAATATAACTTTTAATGTCACTGAAAAAGAAATATTTGAAATAATTACAGCGTTTCACTCATTTTAAACGTTTTACATATTTCATATTTCGCAACAAATTTCGCGAGTACATATTTAGAGAATAATTATAACGCGTTTGATATCGAATATTGCGAAATCGCAACCGGCGGCGCAACAAACTTTTCGAGTAGATATTCGGGTTTCGAGTGAATCATATCGGCGGGGGATCTATCATTAAGACTCGACGCGGCACTAAAGATAGAACCACCCTCGGATAATGGCTTTCTTCTTACTTCCGGCGTCGTCCTCCTTTGTTTCCCCCCCCCTCCCCTCCATCCGCCTCGGGATAAATCTGAAAAATTGAATAAGTTTGACGGAAACTATCGAGTCGCGTGGCGCGGCGTGACGGTACGCGTCGCGTAACACGCGGCACGTTTTCGGTGTAAACTTGTAATAGGATTTGCCGTTTAATCCGTTCCGGACGGACGTGCGGGCGGCGGGTGTAATGCCGTGTAACACGCTAATATCCGATTATACGCGAGTTTCGTGACGATGCCATTTATGAAAGTGAATTTCGCGAAAGTCGAATTTCGCTTTTCCCACGATCGGCGTTACCAACCTCCACCACAGGCAGCAATTTACAATACAACTTTCCCCCCCCCCCCCCAAAGGAGTGCTTTTACCGTAATGCACGCTATATTTAAGAACGAGTACGAGAGAGCAATACGACTAGAATTAATTTGCTCGTGAATTTTCTAATTCCGACAAATCTTCTTGGCGCGATCGACAAAGAGCGTATTCTACACGTTTTTGTATAGAATCCTATATTTAACTTATTTTCTTCGTACTTTTCACACTTCGTACTTTCAGATTTCCACACCTTCTCCGCGTTTAAATTTCAATGTTATTTATAGATATCGTAAAAACAATGTTATATCAATGATGTCTATTTCAAAATTAACGAGATTACATATCTTAATTTGATCTGATCCTGATTCGATGTCGATTATCTTTATCGCAGAGATTTTGTTATGAATTCTGATACTTTAACAATCGTTTGATCGGGAGATGGGAAAGGGAGATGGAGGAAAGGAAGAGAACGGAAAATCCTGAAGAGAGAAGAAAAAAAGCCGGAGCTCCACAGATTATATCGAAATTCCGGAATTGCTTGAAACGGCAGAGTCTCTCGCCGAGGTGAGGGATTGACGGAGCGTCACGTCGAGATCGGTCACGTCTCTTCGGGAGAGTCGCTCTTACATCGATAGCTTCCTGCAAACAACACAACACACATACGGCGGCGCACCATAAATTTCTCGCCGGTTACGACGCTCGTTCGTGTGTGAGAGAGACAGGACACGACACCACACACACACACACACACGCGCGCGCGCGCGCGCGCACACACACACACACACACACACACACACACACACACCACATCAGCAGGAAAGTGCTACAGGAAACTGACGTAATCCCGAGTTCGATCCGTACCCCCGTTCCCGTTAAGTACACCTTCTCTCTCGACTGGTTACACGGGTACGTACACATGTAACTTGCGTCCAGGAACCGACAGTCGTGACGTAAAGTCACGGCTTCCTGCATTTTCCGCGATTTAACGCGAAGCCGATGCGCGTACCTTCACGAAAAGACTTGACGTCCGGAAAACTGCAGCGTCACGCAATCTCGAAGGAAAACGGATCCGCAAGGCGGATCTCCAATTCAGTATTGTTGTCTGTGCGCATAATTATCGAAATTATCCTGTGACCTGATGAGAGAATTATTGTCGCTGCGAAGAACGTATTGGTATTTAGTATTTTGGGTTTCATCGTGCCTATTGGTAATAATGTCGAATGAGGATACATTTCGGAAACATGGATTTTGATGATGAGCCGGATTATCATCGGAAGAAGAATCCCGCGGCATTTTATATACATAGATATATAATTACATGTATGATATATAAATGACAAATATTTATTATGTACAATTTAATATGAAGTATGTAATATAAAATATCAAGAGAACAAATAATTATATACAATATAATAAATTATATACAATATAATTATATTAATTTTATATCACGTAAAATTTATATGTACTACAAGCGATATATGTAACATCTTTAGACGTAAACATTTTCTGCGAAATTTTTTTGCTCGTTACCGATAATGCCGCGCGATTGCCGCGGGGTTCTCCGGGATCACGAGGCCAACCCTGTCGGAGGATCGCCCTATACGTAATGTTGTCGGTCGAGACGTACACATGTATATCTAAATATGTACCATTTTATATATATATATATATATATATCCCAAGATGGATCGAGATTGCAGTAGCTGCTTAGGACTAACGTTGCACGGCAAGGCGCTCTCGGGAGACACGATGCCTGGACCGATCGCGACGTCCTTGTGACGCCCTGAAAGAAACCGACCCGTAGGGATCCGTTTACATCCCTTTTTATTATAAACGACTCTTCTTATCGACGCTCTTATCGACAGCCAATCGCAACTCCGCAACTCCGTCCACGGAGTTATCCTTCACGAGATTCCCGTGTTTCTTCGTGAGAAAGCCAGAAGGAAAGGGCATCCACGTGAGAGGGCATGGGGCCCGCGAGAGAAGATGGGGGAGGGGACCGCGGGAACAGGGGGATGGAAACGAGGGAAGAGAGTGGATCGGCGAGTTGGAACAAAGGAAGCTCATAACTCGCCCCGTTGCTTTCTCGTGGCTTGATTATCTCGCGGCCCGGGAGAGAGGAGAACGCTTTGGTGATTGGTCCAGCCGGGAGAGATCATTCGCCGACGCGATATTCGATTTTACAACGACTCAACGGCTCCGAGAAATTCAACGTAACCGGATGTTTAATAGAGCAAATACGGGAATGTATTGTCCGTGCTGTATTAAGTGAGAGTACTTTTTTATTATTTTTTATTATTATCTTACGCGTGTCATTTTTATTATTTTTTATTATTATCTTACGCATGTTACCTATATATTTCATATATTTTATGTTCACTTTTACTAATGTACATTAATTTAATCTCGGTTTAAATTATCCCTTATCTTTCTTTAGCTTTAAAAATTAGAAAAAGGTTAAAGGCTCGCGCACAATGGAGCAAATATTAGGAAACGGAAATAAATATTATATTTTGGAAATGAAAATTCGAAATAAAAATTAAATGTGACGCACAATGAATATAAAAGATAGATATAAAATATAATCTTGTTTTCATATTTACTTCTAAGGATTCATTGTGCGTCACGTTTAATTTTTATTCCGAATTTTCATTTCCCAAATTTAATATTTATTCCTGTTCCTAATATTCGCTCCATTGTGCGCAGGCCTTAAGAGTAGATTATAAATCGAGCTTAAAGTTTTATATTGATCATTACTCGTTCAATTATAATCTTCATATCCAATGCAAATAATGTTATTCCGATATACAATGTGTTTTAAGTGTTGTTTAATATTTTTGGAATTTATTCTTTATATTTAAGAATTTATTAAGAACTTACTAAAAATTTGACAATTATTTTTATAAAGAGATGTTCATATAAAGGTCTCGTCTTAAAAAGACAAAGCGTTAAAAATTCTACAAAATTATCATTTTTTTCTAAATAAATTGTAAATTATAATTAGTTTTATCTACTTACAGTACTTTTTTGTATAAATATAGTTAATGAAATATAGTGAAATAAGAAAAAGTTAAAAATAAATTTGACTTAATAATGATAATAATTTTCTAAACACCCCATTTCTAAGCTGTAATTTTTTACAAAACAGCAATTAAAAGTCAGAAATGAGAACAATACCACTTATTTATTAAATTTATCAAAGTATGAAAAAAAATTTCTTTTCGTTTAGGAGCTAAATAAAAAGAATAATTTTGGTAGAATTTTTATTACCCTCTATCTTTGAAACGAGACTTTTGAAACTATAACCGAATGCAAACTTTTCCATAAAATAATCTCAAAAATCAGCTCGTATGCCAGCATATACTATACATAAGAACAAAAAACGCACAATTAGCATAATTAGCATAATTAACGTCTCAATTCTCAAGATTTCGTTTAATTGTACACACACTCGCCTCTTGGCCTCTTGGTATTTTACATCTCAGTTATATTTAGGTTGCTGCAAACCCAAAATCTGCCAATCGATTCCTGGATCGTTTTCGCATTAACGTCAGGTCGCCGCACGGTAACGACCGCCCACCGAAATTTACGCTCGTTTCCGCATTATGTGCGCCATTATGCAACGTTTATACCGGGCGGGCGCGAAACACGGCGAGTAGCGCAACGCGTTTACGTGCGGCTTATACGGGCGGGCGGGCGGGCGGGCGCGGTTTGCGGGGGTTTGCCGCGTTCTAATTACCGCATCGTGTCACGGCTGCATGACTAATACTTTCGGAAATTCGATTACACTGAAAAGGGCATCGCGCGCGATCTAATTAGCAGCGAGCGAGCTACCCGCGCGCGGAGCGGCCGATCGTTCGCGTTCAGCGCCAGCGGGAGCGGCGTATTCACCGCGCGCTGTTTTCGAACGCGGTTTACGAAACGTGATGCAACACCGCGACGCACACCGCGAGATGATCCCCGGCAAATTACGAGACGATAATGAGGACGCGGTAACGAGGAGATAAAACGCGCCGCGCTATTTTGCGGAATGCGCTTCATGCCGCGCGGTCAAGATAAGCTTAACAAACGACTCGGCGAATTAACCATTTTTCGGGGAAATTGCGGGAATTCGGTGACTCGAAAGATATTTAAACAGCTCCTCCTCCTCCTCCTCCTCCTCCTCCTCCTCCTCCTCCTCGTCGTCGTCGTCGAGTCCTTAAACGTATCAATATTATCGAATTATGTCTTGAGATCGGAAGACACAAGAAACTGCAATCTTAATTTGTCACAAAATTTTAAAGACAACTGATAATCAAACGCTGTTATCGGTAAACGTTTAAATAAATAATATTTTTATTTTACATTAAAAAAAATCTCCCACGCGTAAAAGCTAATAAATTCGTTTAAAGGCGAATTCATTAGTTCTTCACGTGGAGAGTTTCAATATAAAGTAAGTATATTTATTAAGTACTTGATATTTCCCTTTGTAACATTTCCGAGAGAGAGCCCCGTGAGAGCCGTTTAAGTAATTCTTGATCTGTTCGGCCATTTAATCGAGCGATTATTGCGATTGGAAAATTAATCGCGATTATTCTGATTGGAAAATTAATTCGCCTCTTGAAAGCGAGCTCTCCTAAACGGACGGCGCTTCGATTATCGGGACACCTGGGTACCACAATCACGCACGAGAATCGAAAGGGAAAGGGTAGCCACCTGTCCATAAAAAGAGTCACCGGATGTCCATGATGGAATACCCGTCGTTTCCGGTGGGCGGCGACCGGATAGCCAGTGGGCATCGATGTCTACCTACACGTTCGCGTGTTTGCACGTGTTACGTCTGTCTTTGTTTTTTTCGATTCCCCCCTCCCCCGTTCCCTCTCTTTCTCTCTCCCTCTCTTCCTTCTCGTTCTTTCCAATTAAATCGAGATGCGTGTCCGATAGAAATTGCCACGAATCCAATAAAAGTTATATATAACTTGACGACACACGCGCGCGATGACATATTTAATCTTATAATTGTGTACTCGCCATTTAATATTCTATTATATTCGATTATTATTATTATTATTATTATTATTATTATTATTATTATTATTATTATTACGGACTCTACGTTGAATACAAAGAATGTGAATCACTGAAATCTCTTGAGTATTAATTTAATATTGAGAAGAGAAATGGAAATTAGAGAGAAATACAAATTTATTCTCTTTCTTAAATACCAGCCCGTAATTCCGCTTTATGAATGAGGCGTCCAAGATTTATTATACCTATTTAAATAAAACTTCATAGTTTTAGTAGTAATCTAACAGCGACAGTAAACGATTTTCTGCTTTTAAATTTTCAACATTTTGAATTAGCCTTTCGTTCGCTTTTACGACTTTCACAGTTTTTTCACAGTTTTTAGAAAAATCGAACTGCTTTTATCGGAAAGAGATATACATACAATAGGGAATCGAAAAAAATTAATCGAGTGTTTAAAATCAAGCGGTTGTTTGCAAACGCTAGATAGATTTCGAATAAATTAAATGTCGTTACGTCATCATTTGAAGATCGAAACGCGCTTCGATCGTGCGCTCTTAACCGTGGATACATCGTTAATGAAGAGCGAAATAAAATTTCGGTGAAAGCAAAAGTACGCAGCAGTTTTTGCAGCTCTTCATGAAAACTCGCTCGCGGGAAAATCCGTGATAAATTCCGTGATGATATTTATAAATTCTCTGTGCTCGGCGCATTTCATTTTTGCGCGCGCAACGATGCCTCGTTACACGTTATTAATTATGCGGCCGCGTTTTATCGGTAATTCAAACATTTCCCCCAGCGGCTCTTTTTTATAATTCCGCGCGACGTCAAAAGTAAAATGTCGGGCAGAAGCGGCTAATTAATTACTTCGCGGTTACACGGAAATTCAAATTTATAAAACGCGGAACGTTATTAAGAGTTGCAGGCGAATTTCGTCCGCCCGCCGTCAATCGGTGACTCGATATTCCGATATTTTGTGTATATATATATATATATATATATATATATATATATATATATATACGCGTATTTATGCAAGAAAATATGTCGTATGTGTTTATGTGTTGTTCATTAATTTTCTTGCCTTGTGTAACTAATGATGTCTCGTGGCATAATTAAATTCGTTTTATCGATCGAGTTTATACGCTCCCCGAGATTTCTCTCGTTAACTAATATAATTACACCACCAAACTAAATTAATATGCATTATGTATACTTTTATGTAGTAACCGACTCGAATATAATTAATTATTAATTTTCGAAAATCGCTTTAAGAAATTTAATCGGGAAAATCGTGGTAAGGTATATAATGCACACAATTGATACGCACTCGTGTAATATCGCTAAAGTTTTCACGTTTCTCCCCGTTTATTTTATTATTAGCGAGTTTACCTGAACGAACACGTGGCGCGCATTAATAAGCGTGCTCGCAAGAGTAAGCCAGATAAAATTTTTTTCGACGGCAAGTCCTCCTCCGTATGTTCCCTCCAGCGGGAACACAAATCCTGTTAGCGGCGCACACCACGCCTCCCTTCGGGAAAAGATGACGATACGCCGTCGACAGAAATTAAAAACTATAATCCTCGCCGGGATGAAATGGAGAAATTCACTCACCGTGTGGCAGAGCTCACGAGGTTTCCTCAAAAGAAAAAAAAAAAAAAAAAAAAAAAAAAGGTACGACGGCTCGGTACCAGCCGCAGCAGCATGCAAAACACTCACCTGCAACATAACGAGAGAGATTTCTTAATCTCGCCGTTTCATTTTCAACAAAATAATACAACAAACACGTAACACAAGCGAAATACCAGTAAAAATATCAGTCACGATAAAGTCGTGTAACAAATTATGCAATAACGTCATTTGTTAGACAAATTTGCGATCAAATGATAATTTAAATATAATAAAATGATGTAACGCATAAGAGAGTCGAGTGATAAATTAATGAAGTGATATATCTTTGATTATTATTATTATTATTAATCAGAATCGAGTATCTTTTGGATTTTCTCTAAAAAGAAAGCCCTTTGGATTTTGATAAAGTACGTACTTTAACGCAGATTTTTAATGATATGAACTTAAATTATGCAATAACGTATCCTTTAATAAATACTACATTCAAGTGAGAATTTAAATATAATAAAATAATGCACAAGGTAGTAAAACAATAAATTAACAAACAAATTATTATTAATCGGATATATTTTTTGGAATATTTTCGAAAGGAAAGTCCTTTGGATTTTAATAAAGGTACTTTTAATGTGTAGATTTTTAATGACGGCTTTTCCATGACGGAAAGAGAGTCCGCTTTTCTCTTTCGACAATGTTTATGAATTATTTCCACTGTGCATACGTATGCGACGTCATAATGTCAAAAACCTGTACTGCAGCTTCATATTTTATTAGCTCTGCTTTTTCAGACATTCCCGCGCCTGAAGCGAAACAGAAACGAACTCGCGCATTTGAGATGGAATAAAAACAAGCGTAGGGAGCGCAGTTAGAAGGAAAAAAAAAAAAAAAAAAGAGAAGAAGTGGAAGAGCTAGGAGATAAACGGTTAGAGTAAAGGACCGACTCCGGGCAGCACGAGATCGCTCGTCCTGAGGACGACCCCCGGTCGGCCATTGGATCCTGAAATTGCACCGTCGCCACTTTCGAGTGCTCGCTTTACGTTGCTCGACGCTATTTTTATTTCGTCTTCTTCGCGGAAAAGGAGTCTAGAGGGCTCGGGGATGATTAAGGGACACGCCGGGGGGGTTCCGGAGAACCGGGAAAAAAAAAAATAAAGGGTTGAGCTCCTTCCAAGGGTTAATTGCCGCGTCACTCAGTCCTTGCATTTCGCCCATTATCAATTTGCAGCGTCGTCAAACGTTTGTTCAACGTTTAAAAAGATTTTTAATTGATTTATATTCATAATCTTTCATGATCTTTTTCCGTGTGGATTAAAAGAATCGTTGCTGAAAACAAATGCAAGACATTCCGAGTGAGAAAGAGTGAGAAAGCTAAATTTTAAAATAATTATATTTGAAAATGAAAGTTTATAGGCATAAATAAATTGAAATTTGTTAATAACGATTAGCAAAATATGTTTATAGATCGCCCTTTTAACGCACAATGTTTATCTACATTAGCAGCTGCATCTGAGTGTCCGATTATTATTATTATTATTATTGGTCGGAATTACTTTCAGCAAATCAGGTAACAGATCGCCCGGATAAAAGATAATTTTTACACAAATTTTCACTAAAATTCCGAAGCCTTTTTTATCTTACTTTAACGGGCACGTTTCCTTTTTCCTTTTTCTTCCTTTTTTTTTTTTTTTTGCGTAAACCTTTACTTATCTACGAAGCGTGCAGCTGCATCTGCGCGATTACGCGCACGGCGACTCGCTAAAAGTATCTACGATACTTTTGCGAGGCGGACTTTTTAACAAACCGTAACAGCAATTTAGATAATAGTTCGCTCTCGTATCTTAATGGTCGCTCCTCGTCGGGGGCCACGTCAGAGGATCGCATTTTTATATAAGCATCCTCCGTGAAATGAGAATTTCTCATATCTATCCGGAGAGCGAGCGAACGAGTGTGCGGGCAGCTTTTAAATTAGAAATAAATTATTATCTCCATCCCTCGGGGGGGGGGATCGACTCCGGGCAAACGCTTCGGCTTGCAACTAGACTAGAATTTAGTTATTTAGAATCAGCAGCAATGCCTGATTATAGGCATGATCGTTCAACGTTTCGTCCGATATGCGCTATGCAAGTTGCGAGTTCAGGAGAGCGGCGATCTATTTTTCCTTATTTGATCATTCCACAAATGGAAACGCGAGTGCTTTGAGGCAAGCAAGAGATAGAATTTTAAACACGCTTTTTCTCCGGGAGGAAAAATCCATAATTTTGTAAAAATTTGTCAAAAAGTTAGAGGGAGAGGGAGAGAGTCACTCTGTATATTATTATTATTATTATTATTTTATTTTAATTAAAATTATATATCAAGTTATGTATGATGAATGAATCATCGAAAAATGGAGAAGGAATGTAAAAAATTTTTTTAATAAAGAGACATTAATTTTTCGCAATATATTCCATAATTTTTTCGTAATTATTATATGTATAAATATATATATATATTTTATTCTACAGAATAAATTATTTCGTAACTTAATTCCCAGTTGAGATTTAAAAAAAAAAAAAAAAAAAAAAATTCACAATAATTCTTTTTGCAAATTCTTCGGTTTATTTCAGTCCCAATTGTCTGCGGAATTTCGCGCATATTTCGGATGTTTCGATATCGATTATCTATAGAGAGGCAGTCCCGGAATGTCGCGCGAGTGTGCCATTGATAGCCATTCGTATTCCCGCAACATTTGCACCCCTCCGCACCCCTCGCACCCCCCTCCGCCATCGATACTCTCTCCCGAGCAAATGTCTGCGTAGCGAGAAGGCGAAGTGGCTGTTTCTTTTGAAAGCAACCTTAGCGTGCAGCCCGCAGCAACAGAATACGAAGACGGACACGATGAGAAAAGGGAGGAAATAAGCACCTTCGGGCCCCGCAGGCCCGAATTATCTCTTTCGGGATTTCTCCGGGAAGGATGAGACGTCGCGGCTCCAGGGGAAGGCAGCGATGCTGCGAGCCTGAGGATCACCCTGCATCCTTATCCGCTGCCTCTATTCTGCATTCTCTCATCCCTCTCCCTCTTTCTTTGTTCCTCGTGTTGGTCAATTTTCGATGACTTTTTTTGAGGCAATCGAGCGTGATCGTTATATTACAAAGTTCTGAGTCTCTTGGCTCGTTTCTTTGATCAATCTGAGATTCAATTGACGGGTGAAAGATACTCGTGGGGTTAGGCATTAATTATCGAAATAAGAAACCACGAATTCAAAAGCACCCAAAGAATTTCTCGGTACAATTCTCTTGATTTATTTGATTTAGACTAGTAAATAATTGGGAGCTCATTGTTGGTAATTCACTATTGCTATTTCTTTTAATAAAAAAAAACTTATATACGTTAATTTTTTTATTCATATGTGATTAATATAATATATGACAGAAATAACATTTTATTTAATATATATTTTATTTGAAAAGACTTCTGATCATAAACTTATATCGCATATTTTTTCAAAACCTATCTCAAAATCTATCTCAAAATTCATAAGGCAAATAAAGGTAATTAAATATCTCTTCATATATATTTCTCAATAAAATCATTAAAAAAAAATTTTCTTTCAATGAGAAATTTATCTTTTACACAGCTTTTATTTCTTCATTTTTATTTTTCTACCAAATTGTATTCTCCTATAAAAATTTTCGATATACCTTTTAATAATTACTTATATGAATAGAGAACAAGTTCATATCTGAGCCAACGTTATTATTATTGTTGAAATATTTGATTTCGGATCCGATTTTCTTAAAGTAATGTTTGAGATCTTATCTCTAATAACTCGGTTCGAAAAAGGTTTTTCGAACGCCCGCTCGCCTTCAGAGTCTCCGAGACGACCTTGAAAGAACGCAACCGAGATTAAAATCGTGACGAATGCTGCGCGACCACCTTGCTGGACCACCTTGTGCGTCGCCACGTTAACCCTTGACCGAACAACGAACCGATGGGAATACGTCGGTTATGTGCCGACAACCTCTCGAACTCGAGCATACACGGCGCCGCGAGGTTTTACGGAACAAAGGATAGGTGTATACGCGAGCCGAGATCGCAAGGATGGTTGGTACCGGGTTTACTTTACGGTAACTTCACGCCGTAACGAGAAAAGATCTTCGACCAAGTCTTTAAAAAAAAAAAAAAAAAAAAAAACTCTCGGTTCCAAACGACGTAATTAACGTAAAATTGTAATTTAAATTAATATAATCACATAATTCCGACATTCGTTTTAAATATTTTCACGTAATTTTATTTTCCATTTTATTTTAATTTCACCAATGCGACGATTAATTACAATATAATTTAATTACAATATTTTGTCCTTTAGATTTATTGTGATTTCAGCATTCATGTGTGTATCGTTAGCTCGTTAGCTATTTTTCCCCGGGGATTTGAACTTGGTCCTATTGACGAGTCGAAATTTGTCGAAACTTCGATTTCACGAGTTCTCTCGTCTCTCATCTCTCCGAGAAATTCCGAAAGATAATTTCTGGTTCGGAAAGCCAAGGTACTTATTTCCCCCCACGTCGTCTGCGCTTCCTCTCCTTCTAGCCGCAAGTAAATCTGCCTTCGGAATATATATAGGGTGCGCAAATTCAAGGATCCTAGAAACCTAATAATCGTAAAGTACAAACCACCATCCCCGGTGGTGGAAGAGCGCTGTTATCCTAAAACTTCATCTTGACATACAATACAGCGAATCGCGAATACGGTGCACTTCGAGATTCAAAGCTCCTAAAACCCAAGCTGTTTAAATGCGCACCCCTCGCCCCACCCTCCACTCTCTCCCCACCTATCCCCATTCGGAATCCAAAGATTCTGAAATTCAAAGGTACACCTCGGGATGCACCTTCTAACGTCCGGTCCTGAATTAAAGAAACATACGGCTGCGGTAATTCGACAATACTGCAGCGTAAAACGGGGGGAGGGGGGAGGGATGGCAACTTAACGTCGCGAGTCGGAGTACACATAAAGGGAGTCCATTTAATATTCCTAAAGAAGTGAATGTACGATCGTACGTAATACCGACGCGATGGAGTGCTCTTCAGGTAGAGGCGGGTCTAAAAGCCAAAAGCGCATAAATTGAGAGATCCTTTCGGGACTACCGGTTTTATCGAGTCACCCCGTGTGTGCACTCGTGTGGTTCCCCGTGAGAACGGCGCCACGGCGGGGAAAAATTATGAACGCCGCTCTTTCGTGGCTTAGTTTATTGTTCTACGAGGTGTATCCCATTTTTTTTTTGTGGCCCGCGCCATGTTGAAAGAGCCAAATACAAAGGAAACGTCGTGCTCGCGTTAACATCACCGGATAAGAATCGCCGGGGAAAGGATTACCCGTGTGATCTTCAATTAAATTTCACGGTTATGAAAATGAATTGAGTAGAATAAAAGGAAGTAAGGATCTTTCATCCCTCCCTTGACTTGATGAAAATTAATTTCACTCATCTGAATTCGGCAAAAAAGAAAAAAAGAAAAAAGAAACAGGCAGACGTGCATGATGAAAAATTGCATTAGCATATTTTATTAATCCACCCTTGTTACGTCCACCCTTGCTTTATTTATGGCGTAACGTTCATTACAAAATATGTCATTTAATTAATGTTTATTACGTTATAACAAATACCGCGCCGCGCAGCTATATCATTATTTTGTGTTAACGCGATGCAACATTTATTTCAGCGTGATGCAATTAATTATTTGCTGACAAACGTTCGCTATTTGAACTGTGTACTACATCCGCCGACAAACGTTACGTAACTTTCTCATTTCCAAGATCGAACACAGTGCACCACCTCCCGCCCGGTCCGGTAAGTGGAACCGCAATCTCCGTGGGAGAGGGAAGGGTGATTAAAAAGAAGAGAACGAGCGAAAGGGGGGGGGGGGAGGCGAGCTCGACGGGCCCGAAGAGTCCGCCCGCCGGTTCACTTCCATTTCTTTTGCAGGGCCTCCCGTGACTGCGAGGCACCAGGATCGTGAGAACCTTCATCGAGTCGAGCTTCGCCGAATATTCCAGTCTGGGCCATTGCCCGGCATCTTCCTCGTATTACTTACTCGTATATATTTAAAGGGATCCTAATCTCCTGCACTTTTATACATCGAGGATTTAAGGACCCTGGATTCGAGGAAAGTGGGACTTGAAAATTTTGCCATTCCCAGAATCCTTCTATCATTAGGTCCTTTTGACTTTTGTAACTTTTTTTCCACGGCTTCGCCCCCCCTAAAATTTTCTCTTGAATCTAAATATTCTCGGATTTCAGGATTCTACAATTACTTCAACAATAAACCCCATAAACGATTAAAATCTTAGGAATAACAGCCTCAACGTTTTATCTTAAACTTCGGTCCCGTGTATTCTGAAACCATACATAGAAAGAATGAGGTTTTATTGAAGTATCTAAAAATTTATCTATAGATATAGAGCTGAAAATAATTTTTTGTTACTTAAGCATAATAATAAAAAAATAATGCAAAAATGTTTTTATATTCTAATAACCAATTTGAATATCCTGTATAATTATTTCGATGGTCTATAAAATTATTTTCAGTATTAAATTGGAATTAGTAAATTAGTAAAAAAAGAGATAAAATTATATTCTACTGTATCTAGTTTCAGTTTTTAGATACTTCAGCAAAGCCATTTCTTCCCATGCATTTTTTAAGTCCTCATCTCAGGACTTTTACAGTTCCATACACACACATATATATATATATATATATATATATATATATATATATATATATATACATACAGAATTCTTTTTCCTTGGTCCTTGAACTGGAGAATTCCTCAAAAATGGAAATCACTCTTTTTCAGAAATCATTTCGCGCGGCGATTTTGACGAGAAATGAGATTTACATAAATATAAATCGAGAATTATCCTCAGAGGGAGAGAGGAATCATCGGAATCACATGAAAGGAAGATCATTGATCCCCGATTCATTTCTTATGCGAGAACAGGGGAGGGGGGGGGGAGGAGGGGAGATTCCCCCGGAATGGCATGCGTAGGTGAAGGGTTACGCGCGATTATGCACCTGTCACGTGCTCACCCACGCCGCGCCAATCGGAATCGTAAATTCGCGCGAGGCGCATTGTCTTCCCGCGTACGGAGAACGCGTTCCTCATTCGGCGAAGTCGTCAAAGCGGCCCGATACGCGGCGTCTTCGATTACCCGAGAGGGTGGGGGGGGGGGGGGGAGAGACAACGCGGTACGTGACACCGTCATGCATACCTTCGAGCCGTGTCGAAGCATTCGTAAGCGTAATGGGAAATGTTGACGCCTAACTCGCTGCGAACTGTATTTCGCTGCGAGCGAGACTTTCGTAAACACCGCGTTGCTTAGGCGACACGAACTCGCGACGAGACTCCGGGGTAATCGTGCCGTAAATCGTATATATAAAACGCAACATTTTTTACGTTAATCTTTATATGCGCATATATTCTAATAAATGCTCACTATAAATATAAATATGATATAATATGTGATATAATATCAGTGGTTTGGAATTGGGAATAAGAAATAGATTTTTATGTCGTATAATGTGGTGTACGTTGAAAAATTATATAACAAATAAATATTTTTCAAGTGTTTTTAATAACGCTCCCAGATATAAATAATATAATACGACCTACATTCGATAAACATAGATTGACATAAAGAACATATTAAAACTCAAAATACTACAGTACAGTATAAAAAAGATTAATATCGCTAATTATACATATTTATATAAACATATATTTGAATATGCGAATATATTTTTGAAATCTTTTCTCTATGTTACTCCTTTCATTAAGAATAAATAATAATAATAATAATAATCAAAAAGAGTCAATAATTAGAGTAAAAATCAGAAATGAAATAAAATATTCGCAGTAAGTACGGATTGGTAAACATAAAAACGTACAAAAACTATACATATGTATTATATGATATAAAAAGTATAATTATAAATACGTTATCGAAAACGTTTTTTTTTTTTTCACGATTATGATACTCTATGAATTTTTATACGTTTCTTATACGTTTCTCCGTTGTTTATTAGACATGACATTAAATTACCAAAGTTATAACTTTTCCCCTTTAACGCGATATTACATTATGTACGATTATATATCAACAATTAATATGGATTGAATTGGGATAATATGGATATTGAATATGGATAGAATTTTCAACTATTATAATATATTATGTACAATTACATAAAATTCCATGCAATTTTAATTTCATCACGTTGGCAATGTCCCTCCTATCTCCATACATTCTTATTATTATTATTATTATTATTATTATTATTATTATTATTATTATTATTATTATTATTATTATTATTATTATTATTATTATTACTACTACTATTACTGTTATTATTCATGGTTATTATTGTTATTGTTATACTTCTATGGACATTGATAAGTGATAACGCCCGCGAAATTTCTGCTGATTTATTTTGGTGAGACCCGCATTTCACTTCGGCGCGTCTCAGCTGCTCGTGACCGGCCGCCTATCAATCTGGGCTAACGATATTTACGCAACGCCGCCAACGGCACGTCGTGGAGAGGGCTTTTATTAGCGGGGCCGCCAAACACACGCGACCCAGTCACGAAAAAAAAAAAAAAACGCGCGACCGGCCGCGCGCGTGCCGTACGTATATAGTACACGTGAGTCGTGCGTGGATTCGCGGGACGCGTTGATGAGGATGACGATTATTTCGGCGACGATACCACCGAAGCGCGATTATCAGGCGCGACATCGACATTTGAGCGACAAAGCGCCGGAAAGACGGCGACTCTTCCTTCAAAGAAAGTTCCAGCACCCCGATCGAGGGCGGGTGTGGGAAGAGGGGGAGGGTCGTCGTCGTCGTCGTCGTGTAATCAAACTTTAGACATTGCCGTTGGATAATAACGACGGCACAGAATGACGGACGGACGAAGCCCCCGAAACGCGTGTATCTCGCGCCGAGATAACGACAATGAGAAAGAAACACATTTATCTTCCGCCAGAGAGAGAGAGAGAGAGACGCAGAGTGGGTCTACGGTGGTGCGATGAAAACTTCATCGCGTTACGTAAAAGTAAGATATGAGATAATTAGCGACGGGAGTAATTACTCGCGGCGTAATGTCGAGAAAAAAAAAAGATCTCGCATTCCGAGAGAGAGAGAGAGAGAGAGAGAGAGAGACGATTACGGACTTCCCCCGTCTTGCGCACCGCGTCCCTTCTTCCATACACACGTTTGTACGTAATAGGCTTTCAGGAATCATTCCCTAGATAGATGGCGCTTGCGTAAGCAACCTTCGCGACGTGCAATTTTTCTCCGTGACTTCATTACGCGAGAATTTCAGAACCTCTCTCTCTCTCTCTCTCTCGAGGATAGGAACGGGTGCGAGTCCCATCGGCCGGCGATGACTGCATTTTTTTTTTTCATATAAGATATCTTATACGAGCCTCGTAACCCTCGTAAGCTCGGCTATATTATCCCGTCTCATAATCGCGAGAAAGCAACCTGTTTCTTTGTTTCTTTATTCTCAAGCGTAAAATATACAGATTCGTATAAGTATATATACGAGGTGAGTCACGATATCCAAATAATGGGTCATATCTCTTTTTTACGAGTAATGGAAAAAAAACTTGGCGGGTAATGGAAAAAAACTTGGCGGTTTAATGATGCGTAACTTCCTACAACGTTACTTCCTCCGGGAGTGCGACAAATGCAACGAGCAAAATGCAATTGTCTTTTCTCTTAGTTTTCTTAACGGGACGTGTATTTTTCTCCGTGTAATAAGAATATGTACGTATGTATATTTTTCAATATAAATAAATATATTGTGAAATATTAAAAAATGTCCTCTAAATTCTATTTCTAGAACAAAAATGTCATCACAAATAAATATATTATTTGTATTTTAGGAATATAAATAAGGAATATAAATAATATTTATTTGTGCTTTTCTATATCTGATTTCCAAACTTTCCAAATTAATTATTCAGTTTTTTTGAGAAAGAATTTAACAAAGTAATACAGGACGGTTTTATTAGATATTTTTTATATTACAGTTATAGCATTTAAATTTTAATTCTTAACTTAATTTATATTATTCCCCTGAAAAAATAATTTTTCTATAATTATTCTAAAAAGCAACGAAAAAAGAAAGAATGGCTATATCTGTAATTAGATATTAATTAAATATTTATTAGACAGTTTTCTTTTTTTGAAAACTGTCAAGTGTAATTGCTTTTTAAACAATAAATGAGAGAAAGCCCAAATAAAAGCCAGCATTATTAACAGCTGACTTTTATTTGGCGTTTCTCTTATTTGTTGTTTAAATCTCAAACCATTATTTACACTCATTTATCACTGTTTTTTTTTTAATGAGACGTTTATTATTTTTTTATATTAATAGTATAAATATGCATTTTTTAAAGTAATAAAATATTAGAGTAAAGCATTCCAAAAATGAGTATATTGCAAGAAATTCAAAATATCTTCTAACCCATCTTTAAAAAAATAATATATTATTTTTTTTTTTAGTAACATAAATAAATTTTCTACAAAATTTTCTAATTTAATTCTCAAACTTTCTAAATTTTGAATTATTCAATTTTTGGAGGAAAAAATAAAAATAATCATGGTTTTATTAAATTTGTATTACATTTACATTATAATTAGCATTTAATTTTTGAAACTGAAATACGGCTCTTCTGAGGAAATTATATTTTTCTGTAAGTATTTCAAAAAATGAAACAGATAAGTTTCAAAGTTCATATATCTCTAATTGAATGTTCTTTGGATGTTTCGATTTGAGAATTAACGAGGCCTCGGTCCCTTTTTCAGAGATCTCCTTAAAGGCCAATTTAAATTTCATATCAATGCATTCAAACGGAATTATTTCAAACAACAAGGTAAAAACGCAAAGTATTCGCTCGCAGGCGAACAGAATATTTTTCCGTTTTTTGCACATAGTTTAAGCAAATTTCGCGGTGTGCGACGCGCGCGCGCGCGCGCGCGCGCGCGCGCGTGTGTGTGTGTGTGTGTGTGTGTGTGTGTGTGTGTGTATGCGTCAGGGCCTCTTCCCCTCTCCTGTTCTCTCTACTCCTCTTCTGTCTCTCCTACCGCCGCTCGCATTCGGAAATCTTTGAGTCCTTGGATGTCCGGGTCCATTCACCTCAGCCATGTCACGCGAGATTAAAGCGAGACCACCGCGACTCGGCTTGGCTTGGCTTGGCTCGGCTCGGCTCGGCTCGGCCCGGCTTGGCGTAGCCTGGCTTGGCTTGGCTTGGCCTGGCTTGGCCCGGCTTGGCACGGCCTGGCTTGGCCTGGCTTGGCACGGCCTGGCGAGGCCAGGCGAGTCGAGGCGAGGCGAAGTCGAGGCGAGACGAACTGCGGATAGCGTTTTAAACCGCGGGAGGATCGTTCCGCCTTTATTGTTGCGCTCGCGCTCGCACTTTTATCTCGCTGCAAGAACACCGGCTTCCTCGAGGATCTCGACCACCGACAATGTCGACCCGCAGCAACCCTTTTTTTCGACCAAACCCGACTCGAACAATGGCGAGAGCAGTCGAAGTGTTTGAAGACGACCGACATGGCTTATAAGAACAGAGCGTGTCATGTACATACAATCATTAGGTAATATTTAAATTCCTTGAATGACGAGATAAAAGAGAGATAAGCGAGGTAAGAGATAGATAAAGAGAGATAAATCGACGAAAAAATATGGCGTATGACGTAATCTTTTTAGGACTAATTATATAGAAGTAATAAAATATTACTATGATCACTATGATAATAATAAGTATAGTTCTATTAGATTTTTTTAATAGAAATCACTCCTTTATACAAAAAAAAAATAATAATTAGATAACACGAAAAACACATCTAGATTCCCTCTTAGAATCTAAAAATTAATTTTTAAATATAATTATACCATGAATCATATATTTTATAAGATTATAATTATAAATTTTCATTCGATATTATTTCCCATAATCTTAAATAATATAATATATGATAAATTAATACATGAATCTTACATGAAACTAATTTTATGTGATATCTAATTCTTTTATATATAAAAAAAATCTTTAATATAAAGATAATAATTAAATTATATAAGTCATTTAAATTTAAATTCTGCTTTAACTCTAAAGATCAATTGTTAAATAAATTATGTTATACAAGCTGATAATATAATTTTCAATAAGATAACAGTTATATAAACTTTTATCCGACATTAATTATACAATCTTAAATGATTTAGTATAATTAATCTACGAATGTTATATACAAATTTTAAATTCTTTGATTTTGCAAAATTTAATTCTTTATTGTTTAATTTAATTCCCAGAAGAAGAAGAAAGAGTAAGTCAATCGGTCACGACCGAATTAATTGCACACACTGCAATAATTCCCAAATAAATGTTTAATCAGACTTTTGCCTTTGCATCACTTAAATCGCGTTAAATTTACGTCGACAGCGTTCGCATTTTGTTGTCACGATAAAATCTCACGAGCGGCGAAAAGCGTTGTGGAAGAGGGCGGGAGGACGAAAAGCGCCGCCATATTTCAACGCACTGGCGGTGCCCCAACTTCCGTTATTTATTTCTGGGAATCTGCGGAATGATTAATCGCGCGCACGGCAACAAACAGACCGATGTAACGAACTAACTCGCTCGCTTGCTAGCGATTTACAACTCTCGATATTACCATTCCCAGCAAGTTTCTCGTGGAGAGTCGTTATTGCGTTTTTACCCCTCCCCCACCCCCCCTTTCCCTCTCTCTCTCTCTCTCTCTCTCTCTCTCTCTCTCTCTCTCTCTCTCTCTCTCTCTCACTCACTCCTCTCGCTATTGCCGCGACGACTTTCTTTCCTCTTCTCTCTACACTTCGTTTCCTGAGCACCTCCCATTGTACCGAAGTTCGCCGCGAACTTCAATAAGTATGGCGCATAAACACGACGTCCGTATCTCTTTTTGGCCGCCAAAGTCATGACTGAAAATTTACGAACCGGCCTCATCTGCTTTCGCATACACACATATTTTCAAAAGCAGAATGCCGTGCACATTCTCCCGGGAGAGCATCGCGGAACCGTAAGATGATGGTAAGATGGAAAGAACAGTTTTGCTGAAGCGTCTAAAAAAATTTTATCAAATACATACATCTGAAAATTTGTTTTTGTCAAATTATTATGTATTGGCAATGAGATAATTGCAAAAATATTTTTGACATTTTAGCGATCAATTTGAATGTCCTCAACATAATAATGTTGATGACCCAATTAAATTTCAGATCCGGGACCAAATTTTCTTTAGATACTTTAATAAAATTTTTTCTCCCGCGTGAATAAATAAAATTACAAAAATCTTTCTAACTATCTATACTTTTTTTAAAGTTTGTCCGTTTCCATAAATTTTTTAATCGCTCGCCCATATTATCCCATCTCTATACATATGTTTAGTTGCAGTGGCTTCTCGTCACTTTAGTCGGTCGCCTTTACATGGCAAATTAGTAGCCTGGAGGTCAGGTACAACATACAACCTCGTCATGTTTAAACTATGAGGATTGCATCGATCTGCATTGAGCTATTTCAAGGCTCATCGCTTCTACAACTTCTCACAACCAAGCAATAACACGCGGATTACGCGTGTAAAAGTATAAAAGTCGTACTGTTATGCTCCTCATTCTTTCGTAATTTCGTCATAATATTTTATTTTACTGCGGTGTGTGTGTGTGTGTGTATATATATATTCGTCGAAACGATACTTACATCGTATTAAAATATATTATTGGAAAGTTAAATTACGCTCGAATTAGACAACCGCATATAAATTGTACTGCATTAAATATATTAATAATAACGTGTAATATAAAAGAAATATATATATATATATATAAATAATCGAAATATAAAATATAAACGTAATATAAATATAAATATAAAATAACATGTTAGATATATGTAAATTAATTTGGAGTCTTTAGATCTTTTTACCCGTTTTCCACACTATTGGAAAATGTGTTAAATTTACACATATTCCACACATAAATCACATGTTCCAAACAATTCACTTAAATTTTTTGTGTTAATTTAACATTACATGGATGCATTTTAAATGGTAACACTGATACTTATGTTAATATTTAAAAAAAAAGAGAGAAATGTAATCTTGATTTTTAATTAGAAGTTTATTATTATTATTATTATTATTATTGTTATTATTATGTGTACACTTTATATCATTTTTATAATAAAAGAAACATAAAAGTAACATAAGTACGCAATCATCGCCACTGTTTTATGCTAAAATAATCAATATATATTATATTGATATTATCAATTAGTATATTTTTTTCTGTAAATTTTAATATATTTAATAAATACGTACAAATTGTGTTTAGAATATTTTTTTAATTATTTTAATAATTTTACATTTTATATTTGTTAAGGTCAATTAATATAGCAGATATATATTAAATTTATACATAAATATGTAAATTATTTGACACAAAAACTTTTATCAGCAAATTTTTTCATAAAAATACACATATTTTCCAATTGTGCATTGTAATTGCCACTCTGTTTTTCGCGTTCGAATCCGACAATTATAAAGTAGAAAACTAAAGTTATAGAAAATCAAAAATGAATTTTAATTACATTTTATATTATTTATTTATTTTTCAGGTGTATAAATTAATTTGGTGCTTCTCTTACAAAATTCAACTATTACATTATCAAATAATATAAACTTAAATATATATAAACTTATTATCAAAATAAAGAATTGTTTTGATGATAAGTTTATTTAAGTTTACTTGCATTAATTAATCCATAATACTTGAATTTTGTACGAAAGAGGCACAAAATAAATTTATACATAATTTATATATTTATCTGAAAAATAAATAATAAAATATAACTAAAAATATAAATAGCATAAATCCTTTTTTTAAATAGAGAGAGAGAGAGAGAGAGAGAGAGAGAGAGAGAGAGAGAGAGAGAGAGAGAATCTTAATACGATTTATGTGTGCCGCAAATTCTGCCATGGTTCACATATTTAGCATAATGAAAGGTTACTACTGAAGAGCAAGTTAAATTACATGCAAGAGATCGAAAACGTGCATCTCCCGCAACTTCGACGGAGAACCCAAGCAAAACTGCCACTCGCGGTGTAATAACAGATTACCGATAACGAGTCCGCGCGAGCACCATGATGGACTTTCTCCTCCCGGATCTCCGACAGGAAGAGAGAAGGAAGAGTGAGCAACGAGGAGGAGGTGTGGGGGAGAGGGGAGAGAGGGGGACGGGGGAACGTGAAATGAGGAATTGCGCCGGGATTCCGCAGAATTCGTGTATTTACCGCCGCTTTCCCGCACCAAGCTGCGGAATTATGCATCCCGCGCTTGACAACTTCGCGAAAGCGTGGGATTCCGCGCCGCATAAACGCGGGCTCTCGTCCTAATCTGCGGGCGAGATGCGCCCGGCTGAAACACGTGGTACCGGGTGTCCCAGGAGTGAACCATCGCGCGGATCTGCGCGGACATGAAGCTGCGGCAAGGTGTGCGGCTAAGGTGTAAAAGGCGACGTACACTTCAGGGCGAACGTGTCGTTCGCGCTGAAAATCAATACGCGAGATGCGATAATGATATGATATTAAGAGAAAAGAAGTAAAAGAAGAGGCGAGATAAAAGAGGAGCAAACGTAAATTGAATCGCGAGCGATATATATATATATATATATATATATATATATACGTCGACTCGAAATCGATTCGAGTGATCGACGCGAGCTTTAAAATTTTTTCGTTTTTCTCTCTCTCGGTTCCTCTTTTAGGAAAGAATCTTGCTTGTGTGTGACGAGCACCCTGTATTAGGTAAACGGGCGGGTGCGCTAATGTCCACCACCAGTTTCGTGTGTCGGGCGATGCGATTGTGGCGCGAGCGTGTTCATAATGCCGCGAGCTATTAACCGTAATACAATGGACGTACGAGAGGCAAGCAAGTTGAACACCGAAATTTCTCCGTTACGCGCCGCGAACTCAAATAACGCGCTCGCGAAAATCTGCGCTCTCGCGAGAGCACAATTGAAAGGCCATTATTAGACCCGGTCGCCATTTAGGACGAAATGCGGCCGACTCCGGCTGCGAAGCCGTCCATGGAGTTTCGATAGAAACATCCGCCATTGACGTATATATTGGAAATCAGTGTCTCTCGACACGATGTAACACAGACATCCTACACACAGCCATACGTTTTCATTAATTTCTTCGTGTTTGTATCACATTGTTATGTTGTTCACGTTCATTTTTCCGCGTCGTGTGCTGGTTTAGAAATTTCATATAAATAAATTCCGTTAATATTTAATAAAGTCACAACTAACAGTTAGAAATGTGCAAACTTTTCTGACATCGAATTGAATTTTTTTTTTTTCTTTTGTTCATATCCGAATCAAATCGAATCAACAGAATAATTTTACTCGAATCGAAACGAATAAAATTAAATCAAATCGTTGAAACGTAACTTTTTCTTAAACGACATAATTATTGTTAGATTGAATTTTAATATATAGATAATAAAGAAAAAGGTTTCTATATAAAAAAAATAGTGTTGATTGTACATTGTTCGTATTCGAATCTCATAGATTTGAATAATTTTTTAATAATTTGGATTCGAATCATACAATATTCGAATAATTCGCATCTCTACTAACAGCCTTGTAAAAAATGTCTTGTAAAAAATGCGGGAGTCGAATATCGAATCAATAATTCATAATTTTTTTCTTTAAAAAAAAAAAAAAAAGTGATTGTCTTGCCTCTTCCTATCTTTCTCGCTCAACTCATTTCTTACGTATATATCAATATTCATTTTTATTCTACTCTCGCATTACATGTTCCTCGCGCACCTATTCGATTTGTAAATTATTATCTTTTACTCTCTATCCAAAGTTGATAATGGATACTTTCGTCAAATTTCGCTCGAGCGAAACGAACTCGTTTAATTTTCTTTTTACCAGTCCAGAAACACGAGTGGCTCGCAGTAAACCCCCTTTCAACCCTCTCCCCCACCCCTCTTTCCTACCCTCTCACGTGGGGCTCTCGCCGCAGTTTCTTGCTCGCGCTGACGATTGGCCGACAATGGGAAAAGTTAAGGCCGCTAACAGCATAGTCGAAACTCCGAACGACGACGATTTCCGAACTTTCCAAACGTAATTCGAACTACGTTGCCGCAATAGTGAGCGCGCGCGCGCGCGCGCGCGCGTACGAGATCGCGTTCTTATGAAACTGCTGTTACACCAGTGCCGTTAAAGACGAGAGCAGCAATTCTCCGAGTGGATTAACCCTTTCGATACTGCCGTACCGTATATTCAATTCAAGTTTCGCGAATTTCACGGAACAGTATTGACAGCCGACCGACCAATGAACGCATAAATTTCCGATATGAATATTTCAATACGCGAAATTGTAATATAATAGTAACAAATGTAATAATAATAAATTTATATGTATATAAATTTATATGTATATAAAATACAAATTGTTAATATAATAATTAAAAAAAAAACTTCAATGATTAACATAATTAAAAGACGACAAATATATCTTTAAAAAAAAAAATCTTTACAAAAGCTTTAAAAGGATGAAAGGATTCTTCAATATAAATATTTCAATAAAAACACAATTATGATAATAATAAATTATACGTTTAATAACAAATGGTAATATGTAATACTCTCAATGGCTAAAAATCTGCGAAAATCATTTAAAAGAATGAAAAAGTATTATAATAATTTATATATATATATATATATATATATATATATATATATAATACGTTAAAATGACAAATGTTGATATCTAAAGTCTTAATGATTAACATGATCAAAGTACAAAAAAAAAAAACTCTTCAAGAAACTACATAAAATAATAAATGCGAAGAAAAAAATTAATATTTATGTGCACGTTGTACGAGTGCTCATTAATTCACATTGTACATATATAATAACCAGTATTCACTGATGAATAATAGACTTTCGATAATAAGCGTGATGTAATATACAGGAATGTATAATATTATAATACGTTATCAAGAAAGATTTCCCGATCAAAAAAAAAAAAAAATGCCGTTCAGCGAAAACCCCTATTTTCCGTGAAGAAGATTTTCGCGCGAATAACGAGCTTGAAGCCACACCGTTTTTCGCATAATTCAGCAACTCGGGCTGACACCAATTTTCCGCGAAATATATTGGGGAGTTATAAGGACCGTTTACGTCTACGTCTACATTAAAAGTTCACGGAGACAGCTTTACGAGGCGACACCCTGTAATTATCAGTGGGCCAATAATGACCGCGCCCCTGTAAAAGTCAACCCATTTTTCAGAACGCTTTACGCACCAAAGGCGAGCTTCCTCGTCACTCATTAAATCTTCCTCCCTTCCTCGAGGATATCGATCTGGAGTTTCCACGCCATTTCTGCGAAGATCTTTCTTCCTGACCGATCTATCGCGATCATTAATTAAACAATAAAGCCCTTAATTTTCACAACGGGGATCAGAGAAGTTTTATTTCCAGGGAAAATGCGTTTCACCTACATATAAATGAGTTTACTCGAAAATATATTTATTTCGATCAAACTAACGATTTAAAAAAATAATATACATCTTTCGCGTTTTCTCATTCTTTATCCCGCCCCCCCCCTCCCCCTCCAAAAAAGCGGGAAATTATTATAAACCCAGAAGATTTAATAATGCCGCCATTCGGAATTTTATCCGCTCCAGATAATGGATTCCTGGGGATTTAACGTTTAAATATATAAGACACGCTTTCCCCCCCCCCAGAAAAAGCTCAGGAGCTCGGTATGTTCCGGAAAGAAAATGCACGAAAAGGCACGATTAAGAGGATTTTTTTTACTGTTCGAATGAACAAAGAACGAAGCAGAATGAAAGGAATCGCACGCGCACGATTTTACGCGCTCTAGAAAAAACGAGAGAGAGCCTGAATATTTTACATATACGAATGCAAATCGTGGTAAATCATGAATTGTAGATGGGAATTCGAGGAATGTTACGCAAATGCGAAAATACCCAAGCACGCTCGTGTCTTCGAAGGAAATCGACAACAACAATGGCGATCTTGATCGTTGCATCTTGAAATTATTCTTCGAGCGATCGCCGAGAATGATCAAGCAAGATCAAGATCAAGAGACAGAGTCTGTCTAGGCGTTTACGATTTCTCGAAAGAGAAAAAAATTCTTCATTTCTCTTTCTGCACGATATTTCATGGGAATCGACTCGCGCAGTCAAACTTGAGAATCCGGATATTAAGGTACCGTGTGCCAACGCTTGTCGAGGAATCGAGGGGGTAGAAAGGGGAGGGAGGGGGGAGGGGAGTACAGCCGAGCTCATTATGGAGCTCCTCCAAGTTATACAATAAAGCGATCTGAGAGGATTATGTTCGCGAAGTAGTTCGGCCGAGAGGACGAACCGAGCGAAGAGACGGAAATTAATATTCGATCAAGCATGATAGAAGATTTCTCGCCCCGTTCGTTGTTTTAACAATGAGAGGCCAAAAGGAAAGAAAAGACGTATCCTGTACTTACGCTGTAAAACAAATAAAAAATGTATGCGTACGCAGATTATGTAGAAGCAGATCGCGAATGGTAATAATGGTAACATAAGTGAGAAGTAAAAGGAGAATAATATAACGGTAATTAATAATATAAATAAATATAGAAAAAAATAAATATATAAATGTATAACAGATTAAAAGAAACATGTTACAATTAATTAGAATAAATTTAAATTAGTTTCGATTATTATTCTTCGATCATATATTTTCCCACCTTTTTCCCCCCTTTTTAAAATATTTATTCGCGATAATACGTGATAAATAAATATATTATTTAACATTTGCATTCTCTTTTTTTTTTTTTTCATGTGTTTTACATGCGATACGGTTTAGATTGTTTGAATTTTCTAGAAGCAAAATGTTATATAAAAAAAATGGGAACGACCAGAAAAATCGCGGTTCATCGACTGCGACAAATCATGCCGGGCGGCATACATATTTTTACGAGATTGGTTTTGATGGGATTCCTGTGCCTGATACATCTCATGCACTTAGCAAATAAAATTAATCTTTGATAATCCCGGTTGACATTTCAACGGCAGACACGATGGCTTTTAGTGGCGGAATATTGAAACCCCCGGTATATGCTCTCGTTCCATCTTCATTCTCGCCTGTTCATCATTCGCAGATTTGTCACTCGTGTCAGCTGTTCACCTGCGAGTTTCGGACCTGCGAGCGATTTTTGTTGAGCGGAAGTTCGATCCACAAATCCCAGGATTGCCCAGGATTTTATCCGGCAAAAATACGTGCGCAAATTCGATTGATTCCGATACGCGTGTCCCAATTATTCTCGCCAAAACGTACGCATATATGTGATTAATTGACAATCGACATAAAGAAATTAAATAACAATAATTACATTTGATCTTTGATGAGTTAGTTGAGTTGGTTTGATGTGACGAAATAGTTATTGCAAGTAAGTAAGTACATAGAAAGAACAGTTTCGTTGAGATATACAAAAATTTAATCTGATACACATAATTTATAACAGTTATGTGTATTGTTAATTTTATAATAATCTGAAAACAATTTTGGCCATCGAAATAATAATACAGAACGTTCAAATTGGTTTACTAAAATATCAGAAGCTTTTGCAGTATCATCATCATGCTTGAACATAATTCTTTTGATGGCCTAATAACATTATTTTTAATTTAAATATCTAGATAAAATTTCTAGATATTTCAAGAAAACTATTTTTTTTGTATCATTGTGTATAATTCTGCATATTGTTTGGAAATTAATTTCTTATTTGAAACACGAACTGAAGCAATAATTTTATATAGACCCGGACACATACTAGCTTTAAATTTGTAGTACCCATTGTCGAAAAGGGCTTATTGTGTCTCTCAATATAAAATTGTTTTAACAATCGGGCATAAAGTGCGATTTTGCCATTGTACATTGTACTTACTCCGGGAGATTTATGTTCCTAAAATTTCACGCAGCCTACAAAAGGCCAAAGGCTTTATTGACCTAACCGGACAAATCATAAATCACAAATCTGTTTTGAATAAGATATTTATAGAATTAGGAAAAAAATATTTCAGATCCTTTTCCCGGAAAAAAAATCTGCAAAGAACGCCCACGAATTTCTAAGTAGTGCTTCTAAAACTACCATTCCAACTTTCGGAAGTTGAGTTCATTCGCTCTTGAAGCTTCCATGCCATCGAGCCTTTAGGTTTTCGGAAACGTTTAAGTCGGAAACAGGTTTCCGACCAAAACAAATTTCGCGCGAGGGGATAAACGCGATCGATTTACGTCGCAAAACGACGTAAATTTATCGTATATATACATAAGGGAACAGCTTCAACCAGGAGAACTCGCGCGTCCTCTCATCCCCCTCCTCCCCCAGCCCCCAGCGCTCCACCCACCTCCTCGTCCTGTGCACCTGCGTTTCCGCATACACGCGCATTTCCCTGTAAACGGTAATGTTCCTGGAACGAACGACATTTCGTTCATATACGCCCCTTCATATCGCATCCTCCTTGCCTCCCCGTCCCCTCGTATCCTCTTCCTCCTCTTCCCCCCTCCCCCTCCCCCTTCTTATTAACTGACCCGGCTGATCATCATCACTTGCCGAGATCTTTTGCAAATTTCTCGCTGAATGAAACGAGGCGATTCACTTTAACTCATTAATATTTAACTCGGGCGTTATGTTAATACGTTAACTTTGTCATCGCGCCGCACCGGATGGTTGCCGCCGGAAGTCGCGGCGATCCTGAGGCCGGGGGATGTGACATCATCCGGGCGTGCGCGCGCGTTAATTATTTAGTCGCGCGGCTCGTCGCTTTCTCGTCGGCGAATTGCGCTGAGCTCGTCGCGAGATTCGTATCGGCGGTAACCTCCGATGAGTAACGCCGGCGACTTCTGCGGCGCCAATCGAAACAGCCGGTGCACGCAGCAGAGCGCGGAACCGACGCAGG